>NC_043705.1:89311834-89455146 GCF_006229205.1 Suricata suricatta
GAAGAGCACTGGGTGTTGTATGGAAACCAATTTGACAATAAACTATTTAAAAAAAACAAAAAAAACCCACAAAAGTTGTGTGAATCTATTGTTTATGTTAATGGTAAGGCTTCTTGTCAAAAGTAGGGTATTAGCAGTAAAATTTGGGGGGACTCAAAAGTTAAACTTGGATTTTTGTATAAGGGCATTGGCACCCTTAATCCCTCTGTCATTCAAGGGTTAACTATATTTGTAATTCCATGTGTTTTCTTCCAACACCAAGCAGTTCTCCAATTCTCAGTGAAAATTGATTGAATGTCCCCCAAATTTAACTCAATTCTGACACTATCAACCTTTATATAGTGTCAGATCTCACAGGTACAAAACTGACTCAAATTCAGATACCAACTGAAAGTCCAGACTGTCACCTGTGCTTCTGATTAAGTAGCTACAGATCGAAGGCTCCAATGACCCCTCCTTAGGTTTGACTAATTTGCTAGAGTAGTGCATAGAACTCAGAGAAACCTTGTACTTACTTGATTATTGGTTTATAAATTTTTTTAATGGTTTTTATTTATTTTTGAGAGACAGAGACAGTGAGAGCAGGGGAGGGTCAGAGAGAGAGGAAGATACAGAATCTGAAGCAGGCTCCAGGCTCGATGTGGGGCTTGAACCCACGAACTGTGAGATCATGACTTGAGCCGAAGCCAGACACTTAACTGACTAAGCCACCCTGGCATCCCTGATTATTAGTTTATTATAAAAGGATGTACCTCAGGAACATCCAGATGGAAGGGATGCTTGGGGCAAGGTACGTGGGAAAGGGTGTGGAGTTTCCATGTTCTCTGAGCCACTCTCAAATCTCTATGTGTTCACCACCCAGAAACTTTCTGAACCCCATCCCTTTGGCTTTTTATGAAGGCTTCCCTACCTAGGCACGCTGATTAAGTCAGCAACCGTTGGTGACTGAACTCAAACTCCAGCCTTTCTCCTTTCACCAGAGGCCAAGGAGTGGGACTGAAAGTACCGACGCTCTAATCACACAGTTGATTCCTCCTGGCAAGCAGCCCCCATCCTTAGATGCTTTTCAAAAATCACCGCTTTTTAACATAAACTCACATGTTGATAAAAGGGCCTTGTTAAGAATATCAAGGCACCTTTACTGGCTCTTATGACTTAGGACATTCCAAGGATTTTAAGAGCTCTGTGCCTGAAAGGGGGACAAAGACTGAACATATATTTCTTATTATAAATCACAATATCACAGTAATTATAAGCATTTGATTAATGGATGAAAGAATAAAAGAGTGGCACTGATTCAGCCCCAAATAACATTGTTACAGCTACTATAAAAATCCTCTTCTGATTTACAATCTAAAAACTGAACACTGCCTGGTTTCAGTTCATTATCTCCTAAATAAAACACTGCTCTCATTAACAACATCTACATCCAAGAAATAACTAGGATCAGAATGAAATTTCTCTGCTTTTGTTGCCATGAAATTTGACCATCTCACCTTATCTAATCCATAGTCAATCAATCAGTAAGAAAATAGTTGATGATCTATCATTGTCTTAGTTGTATTGACAAATTTAAGATATATAGAGGACACTGACTCTGTCTTCAAGATTTTAAACACAGAGCACAAAACAAAGAGGCAAAATTGGGAATTACAGTTCATCACTTCATAGTTAATCAGACCTAAAGGTCAAATCTTGCACATGTCACTTCCTACCACTGTAGTCTTAGTCAAATTACTTTATGGTAGAACCAGGGTTAAGAACACCTTCATCATAAGATTAGTGTGAGGCTTACAGGAGGTATTGCACGGAAAAAGCTTATCATCACAGTGCCTGGCATATAATAAATACTAAATGACTGTTAACATTGCCATTATCATTATTTAACTAAGTTTTAATGAATATGACCCACTATTAAGAACTGTAAGAATGGTACTTGAATAGGACACTAAAGGGGGGGGGCAGGCAAGAACATTGAAGAATGGCAATGGGAAGGGTGGGGTGGAGGCAGGGAAGAAGGAAAAAGAGAACAATACGATTTAAGATAAAGATGGTGAGAGTCAGCCTGATAGAGTGGAGCAACTAAAACTAAAATTGGCTAGTAGATGGGACTAGATGATGGAGGACCTTAGGAGCCAGTGAGGGCTGGCCTGATGTGGGCAAAGAGTCTTTTGAGTGGAAAGAAGCTTCTGATGAAAGTGGTGTTTAAGACTTGTCCAACTATGGTAAGCACGATGGACCAGAGCCAGAAAGAAGAGTGGCCCTATAATTCCATGTGTTTTCTTCCAGCACCAAGCACTTCTCCAGTATACCCTTACCTTTACCCTTCTTGGACACTTTGTTGTCTCTAATACCATGTATTCCTTCTTCTTGATAGTCCAACCTTCATTTATACACTACTCTTTGGTCTTTCATTTTTCTAATACTTTGTTTTCGGTTAGAAATTTCTAGTCTCCACGTCCTTGAACTGAGAGTGCTCTCCCTCCATCCTCACACACCCAGTTTCTCGGGGAGGCTCATCTGCGCATATAAGATTCCAGTTAAATATGTACCAAAATATGGGGCACTTGGGTGACTCAGTCGTTTAAGCATCTGACTCTTGGTTTTGGCTCAGGTCATGATCTTGCAGTTCATGAGTTCAAGTCGCACTTTGAGCCCCATGTCAAGCTCTGTGCTGACAGCTCAGAGCCTGACCTGCTTCGGACTCTGTGCCTCCCTCTCTCTCTGCCTTTCCCCTCCTCACACTTGGTCTCTATCTCTCAAAAATAAACATTAAAAAATTTAAATATGCACCCAAATAACTCTAAAATCCATAGCTGCAAAAGTACTGAATGTGGAAAAGAAATTCCTCTCTGCCTCTGCTGTATGACCGAAGAACAGTAGAAGAGTTGGGAATTGAAAAGAGATGCCAAGATGGCCAAATTATGACAATCTGGCTCCATTTCTTGGAACAAGAAGAAGGTCTGGGGTAGGCCAGGAACTCGAAAGAGATCACTCCTGCCTATGTTAATTATATAAACATACCAGCTCAAAGGCTCATTTGGTTCCTTATTGCTTCTAATTCCAATGACCCATCTTCCTCCAACTATGTCCATTAACCTCAAAAGGCTGGGGATGTAGTCCCGATATTTCTATTTTTCCTTAATAATTAGTTCACAATCTTTCATTCATGGATATTCAATCAATATATTTTCAGTTTGTGGTACTGCCTATAAAAATAAGTTCTATAAAATTTTATCATCCATCATAGAAAGTAAAACTTCCTCTTATTTTTCCTAAGGGAGCTCCTGAATTTAAGTATTTAAGAAATTTTCAAGACCTACCAAGACCCTGATTCAAAAAAACCCACAAAATTCGATCTTTCCTCTTAAGTATTATCTTTCTACAATGAAGAGGCCTAAGACTTTCATACAATTGATTTTATAGTGTATAAGTGAGCTGTGCTGAAAAGAAATGGAAATAGATTAACATTGTGCTTTTAAATCATTTGAGCCATTGAATTTTTGGAATCTGTCTTGCATACACCACATTTTTGAGTAGTGACAAAGGTCCAAAAACACTTAACAACACAGCCATTTAATTCTGACTATAATCTTGAAAGGCTACTAGAGATCTTAATGTTGACAGACAAAAAGTTCCAGGAAGAAACAAATTAGCTACTGTAAATTATTAGAAACAGGCCACAATCATTCCTCTTCTTTCTTTTTAAGTGAAAGAATTTTTAAAAACCTTGGAAAAAGCAGAAGCAGAGGTCCAAATGCCAACAGTATTTCTCAATGACTAGAGAAGAAGATAAAATGCCTATATACGATCGAAGCCTAGAAAGAGGAACTTCACAAACCAAATGAAGTGTGCTCACCTGCAACTAAGCACAATGTGCCATCCCTGATTCCTTATCCTTATTCTGTCACATAGTGAATCATCTCCTTAATACAACATTTTGGAAAATGAGTGAAGAAGAGCCAGTTCAAATCCCCAGTCTCCATTGTGACCTGAACAATTTTTCCCACTTCTCCGAGAATCAATTTCTTCATCTCCAAAATGAAGATAATACCTATCTTGTAAAGCTGTAGGGAGGGTTAGCAATAATTTGGACACAATGCCTGGCACAGTACTTGGTGCACAATGGGTATTTTATAACTACTATTTTCATTGAGAACATCAGTTACACATTTAGAAAATAAATGAGCTTATAAAAAATCAGGAATTTTCATTAGATTGTGTAATCCTATTTTCTTTTTTCAATGAGAAGGGATAAGTAAACCATCATTTACATTCAATCACTATGCATCTGTTGTTAAGGGATGCACCATGGCCAAGTATCTATTTAAATTTAAATTTTGATGTCGGAGAGTCAGTGAAAGGAAGAAAGACATTTTCATTACATAAAATATAACACATTGCACCTAAATTAAAAAGGGACCATTCTCTTGAGTGTTAAATGGGAATATGCTAAAAGCACAAGGTTTTTAAAGAGCGGTAAGGATTCCTGGCTTACTGCTTAAAGCTTTTTTTTTAAAAAAAAAAAACACCTCCAAAATGGCTGACAGTAGGTAAAGAGAATATAAAAGCAGATGGTTCGGACAGCCTGAATACAAAAAAGCAGGTCTTAGCAAAACAGAAGCATTTGCCAGTTTGCCAACGCTGCTGGTTCCTGCTTCCACATCCCGCTTGCGCACGCCCCCCCCACATCTGCTCACTGGTGCTCACGTGATACATTCAACCAACGCAAAGGATGAAGAGTAACAACTTGCAAATCAAGAGCCTACTGAGATCTGTTATTTAAAAGTGGAACTTCCTTTTTTTTTTTTTGCAGGTTTCTGTAACAATTTTAATCTTAGAGAGGTGGCAAAAGGATCTTTATTCAAAATTAAGACAGAGTCTAAAGATTTAAGATAATTATTTTAACAATAACAATAAAGGGATATTAATGGCTCACTTATGGAACACATTAATAGAGATAGATGCAAACTAACTCAAATCTTAAGCCATGTTTGCTGAGGATACCTTCTACTTCCAAAATATAATAAAAGAAGAAATTGCCATAAATGAGCTTCTAGAAATAGAAAGCAATCACAGCATCTTAACCAAACTACACATTACTTCACATAAAATATCACACTCTTGTTTTGTCTTTGAACAAACTAATCTAGGAACTTCAAAGGAGAATATGATATAACTTAGAAGAAGGCTGAAAATACAGTAAATTAAAATAATGAAATTAACAGTCACATGGTGAGAAGACATGAATAGCAACAGTGTTCTTCCCTTTCAGATTCCCTTATTGGTATGAAGTGGGATTTTGGAAAATCTCATAATGGGACCCTGGCAAAAAATGAGCATTACTCACACAGCAATAAAAATAGTGTAAATGGGCCATAATATCACCAAGAGGGGTTAGGGAGGCTGAGGGTGGATGCTGGTAGATACCAGACTAGGAAAGAAAACTTGTAGAGGAAGTTGAGATGATTTTATGAATTTGGGAAAGGCAGCATGACAAGTGAGAAGGCTCATACATGCTAACTGCAGGATCCATGTCTAGGTTTACTTTGCTAATACTCAGCCTGCTAGTTGGCCCCTCGCTGGCTTTCACTCCACCTCCCACTCCCTGGGGTTCCAGGGACAGGGATGATGAAAATGATGATGAAAATAATATAAGCATCTATCATTTACTGAGTGTTTATTATGTGCAGGGTACTATGCAAGGTACTTTACATGCCTTATCTCATCTAATCAATATGATAACTCTCTGAAGCAGGTGGACCTTACTATCACAACTTTACCACTAAAACTAAGGTTCAGAGAAGTTGTATGATGTGTCTATTGAGTCGCATAGTTTGTATTGACAGAGTTGGGGTAAGAATAATGCCAAAGACCATACTCTTAACCAACTGCCTTTTATATATGATCATGAAATGCTCTAAAAAACATAATAGTTACAATACCACACAGGATTAAACTATAAAACTTTTTAAAAAGATGTTTTTATTTAATTTTGAGAGAGAAAGAGAGAGAGAGAGAGACAGACAGACAGTATTAGCAGGAGATTGTCAGAGAGAGAAGGAGTCACAGGATCTGAAGACAGGCTCCAGGCTCTGAGCTAGCTGTCAGCAAGAAGCCCGACACGGGGCTCAAACCCACGAACCATGAGATCATGACCTGAGTTGAAGCCGGATGCTCAACTGACTGAGCCACCCAGGGTCCCCTAAACTATAAAACTTTTTACAAAGCACATAGAATAGCCTCAGACATGGGCTTATAATCATTTATACTATCAAAAAATGAGCCTAATCTTTATACTATCAAAAAAGGGAAAAATCTTTAAATGGGTTTTTCCATATGACAATGCAGTTCCATTAATTAGATGAAGTAGTTTATTATCTGGTATTAATTTTTTTACTTCAGTTGCTCAGAAAAGATAAGCGAATCATAATTTCACTTGTTCTCACATTTTCCTTAGACATTAACACACAGCAGTTGCAAATATGTGCTGAACTGCTGTATATGCCAGTCACTAGGCTGAAGTAGGGTTTCTCAATCTCAGCACATTTTGGGGTGGAAACATTTTGTTGGGGGGGGCGGTCACGGTGAGCACTGTAAAATGTTTAGGAGCATCCCTGGCTTCTACCTGCTAGATGCCACTAGCACCCCTCCCTTGAACTGAGACAACCAAAAATGTCTTTAAATATTGTCACATGGCCTCTGGGAGGTAACAATCACCTCTGGAAAGAAACACTGTGTTACGCATTTTACGCATATTTACTCATTTAATGCTCACATTTACCATGAGGTAGGTGCTGTAACTATTCTAGTTTAAAATGAGGAAACAGAGATAGAGTGATTAGGTGTATTCTCTGAGGCAAGAGAGCAACTGGTAGAGTTAGGGTTTAAATTTAAACTACTTGACTTCAGAACCTATACTCTTACCGAGTACACTAAACAACTTCTCTAATAAAATAAATTAGGTTTCCCAGCCCTAAAGGATTGTGAAAGATATATATATATATATGTATATATATGTATTTTTTCACAGTTTAACTTACTAGTATTACCTAAGAGAAAGTTTTAAAAAGGAATATAAAACAGGATGACACAGCTCCAGTTTCCTTGACTTGTTCCTCTTACCTTAAGTTGGCGTGATAAGTTCTTAACTTTTGAGGGGTCATGAACTTCTTTAAAGATACTGACCATCTCTCAGAAAAATGTACATGTACAATATTTTTGAAAATTGCACTTACGCGACATGATTGTTGTGAGCCTTAAATTATCATAGGTGTCGAGCACCTCACAGAACACGGACACTAGAAGCAATGGCAATCCTCTTTTTGATCATTCTATTTTCTTGTTCTGCTCTTTTTATACAAGCCTCATTTACTTTCCAATATGCTCTAGATTTTTGCTGCTCATCATCTACGTTTCTCTTCAACTCTTTAATGCAAGTCATAAAAATCTGGTCTTTAGCCTTGTTATTAGTACGTGCTCACTTCACCTCAATGCCCAGGATGAAAGGAGATCTCCATGGATGTACTTCCTTACCAATATTAGAGGTAAAATCGCATGAGACTGTTGCAAGGAGCAGAGAAAATGTGTGCAAAATGTTTGGCACTGTACATTTTAGATGATTATTAATGTTTATTCTTCCTTCTGGGGTCTGTTACACACAATATGGGATTTCTTCTGACTTGCTGTCCTTTGGGTATCTAAAATCAAACCTTAATCATTAGAGTAATGCTTTTCCCTGTCTTTTGGGGGTGGGCAGTGGAGAGGAGGTTAGTTTTTAAAGGAGGGGTAAAATATTACACAACCTCATAGACACACTATTTCTAGGGAATAAAAGTATAGAGCCCACCCATGTGACTTTCAAGAGAATCAACATGACATGTACTTTGGGCCTATTCCCATTTGCAGCTTCATTACTGTCATGAGTAATTTTTGGTGTGAGATTTCATGAAGCTGTATAATTGGTTTTTGCTTGTTATTTTACTCATTCCTTCTCAGTAACTCTAATAAAAAAGGCATCTCTTTAGTTTTGGTATTATCAAAACATTTAGGGGGTGCCTAGGTAGCTTGGTTGATCGAGTGACTGACTTTGGCTCAACTCATGATCTCGCGGTTCATGAGTTTGAGCCCCACACTGAGCTCTGTGCTGATAGCTCAGATCCTGGATCCTCCTTTGGATTCTGTGTCTCCCTCTCTCTGCACCTCCCATGCTCATGCTCTGTCTCTCTCTGTCTCTTTCTGTCTCTGTCAAAATAAGTAAACATTGAAAAAAAAATAAAAACAACATTTAGAAATTCCCCAAAAGTTGAGATGTTTTAAGGGGCCAGGGAACGAAGCAGTCTGAGATAGAAGTAAGAGCAAATCAACTCTGGGATCTTTTAGGATATGAATTGTCGCTAGGAGTTCACATCAAAGGGGAGTTTCTGTTTCACTTCTGGGTTTTATTAAAGAAAGACAAAAGACTCTTGCTTAGCACGGGGTGAAACAGAGATTTTTATTTTAAAACATAGGTGGGCAAAGAGATAAATACAGGCTTGGAGACAGAGGATGGTAAGATGATCGCTTACCTAGAATACTGGCTGAGTCCAGAGTATATTGCCAAGAAAAATGGCCCCCAAAGACAAACTGTTTGGGGCTTCTAATGAGAAAGAAAGCCTAATGTTTCTTGAGAGCCATTGCTAAGGTTACCAACTAAAATAATTCAAGCTAAGAAACCTGGGTTGACTATTCTTTATACATAGAAACCCTGGTATTAATATCTAGCCTTCATAGTATATGCTAAAGCATCTCTTGATAAAACAATAGCTCTTTCAATTTAATATCATGCACGTATCACACAAATCATTTAATACTGTATTTAGTCACAAAAAAGCCAAGTGAAACATAAAATGCTCTCCCAACAGGCTGCTTCTCCATACATCTTTACGCCTGGAGCCAAAATCTATCACCAGCAAGAACACTCAAGAGAAATAATAATATAAAAATCACGTGTCCTTCCCATTCTCAGTTCCTTAGAACCAGTGCAGAGCACTCCATGGTCTGTGACAACCAAAGAAGATGATGACAAAGGAAACTACAAATTATCCTGTCTCACAGTAAGTCATAATGTCATTTCAAGTGAAGCAAAACACGAAAAGGGATTTCACAGAGAGTCAAACACTCAGTTTTAAAAGGTCCTCCAAATCTCATCTATGCTGTGTTGGGGCAGACACTCTAAAGGACAAAACACCTTCAACAAAGCATGTAATAGATACTTGCTGCCACTGAGGAAGAGGCTGGGGGAGATACCAGGGATGCCAGCAAGTGAAAGGGGCTCAGATGGCTCAAGGGCCATGTGTAGTTTTTTCTCTCTCCAAGATTAAGACTGCCACCAAAATAACTTTTCTGAAATATATAAATTATCAATAATTTTCTTAAGTAATTAAAAGTCTTCAGTGGCACCCTATTTCCTACAGGATAAAAAAGTCTTTCCCAAACTTGCTGTGGAGCACCCCTCTTGATTGGTCCTTTCACAACTCAGTAATAACTTTCCCCCTGACTTCCACTCTCTCGCCCTGAATTTTACCCCACAAGCTTTCTGCCATGGGATGACTGTTTCATGCTTTCACATCGCATGGCTTGTAGCCTCTGTTGCCTCTGTTGGGAATAGTTATCCTCCCTTTTATAACCTGGCAAAATCATCTCCATCTTTAATGCTTAGTTCAAACGTAATTTCTCAAGGGATGCTTCTCTTGACTTCTCTCATATGACGTTTATAAACTTCCTTTTGTCATACTCATCTGTCAATTATTTGTTCGTCCACTTGTCTCTTCCACTAATCTGTGAGCTCTAAGCATAGTAACTGGGACACAACAGATATTTATTTTATTTTATTTTTTTAAGGAATGTATAAACTATTGCATTGAAAATCCTAGTCCAGCAACTGAGACTACTTTAGAAAGGTAATTTGCTTCTCTGGGCCTTAAACTGCCATCTGTAAAATTAGAAAATGGTGAAAAAATATTTTAAAAGATGTAAAGCCATTTTTTCAGTAAGAGCTAACCTGGAAGCTTACTAGGAGAGACAGATTAAAGGGAAGTGCCGTGTTTCATGGAAGGCGAATATGACCCGCCAAGCTCCTCCCATTGCCCCAAACCACAGAGCAAGCTGGAAAACCACTGGGCTGCATATTTTATGATCTCATCCACTTCTAATATTCTATAATTCCATGATGTGATTCAGTGTTTCAAAGAAACATGTACAAGGATTATTAAGTGGAAGAATTCCATTGTTCTACTGTCTTTGGGGAACAAAACTCTCAATTTGAAACCATATTCTCCCACAGTGGATTGTTCTGTGGATAGATCAAATCTAGATTTACTCACTGTGCTGCACGCCTGAGTAGTTACGGAGCCATTTATCCTACGAGCTTATCAGATAGAATCAGGTTGCTTGTAATAATCTTAGTTTTAAAAATAAAATGTTGATCAAAAAATTTTAAATAGAAAATAAACTATTTAATAATCTCTTAAGAAACTGGTCCTTTATTACACATGGAAAGAAGAGGTCAACATCTATAAAATTTCAGTCTTGTGCCTTTGTAGTTAGTTACAAGCTCTAGGTGTGAAATACTGCTCTTTGAGTCATTAGTTAGTGGTGATGGTCATTTATTTTGAGCCTTAATTGCCTCATCTCTACAACGGATACAATTCTTGCTTTACATGTTGTTAAAAAAATTAAAGTAAATTAATTATCTACAAGACTGACTGGCAGTCTTTGAAACAGTCTATATTTTATTCCCTAATGAATACTAAAAAACCAAAAGAGACAAGCTAAGAAAAAAACTAACTTGTTTGGTCAGAGATAACACAACCACTCCTCTCACCACTGGTAACTTATTACTATTAAAATACTATGTTTGAATATTCCCAATATTTGCATTATAACTGAAAAAGAAAACCTGGAATAATTCCATATTCATAGTAGGTATAACATCTTATCTTTATAAAGTAGAGGTAGAATATTTGGTTCAGATTTCATTACCACCAATGACAGCAGTTTGGGCTCCAAGGCCTCAGCACACAGCAAGAGCATGTATTTAGTAGAGACCCAGTTAGGGACATCTGGTCACTAACACTTTTTTTTTTCTCAGTTACAACTTGAACAACTGAAGCTACTTTCTAACAAAAAATTATATGACAAGAGACCAGCCTTGTTTTCAGAAATCACCTATTACCTTGAGAGAGGCTCTACAAATATTCTAATATAGATAACAAAGCATGGAAACCCAAAGCAGCAGCTTTATTTTCATTACAAACCAGAATCAAACCAATGGCCATACCAGGTAATTTAACCCCTGTATTTCCAATATTAATATATAAGAAGGACTCTAAACTAATGATAGGATCTTGTATATTTCCAACGATTTACATCTATTGGTATTTGACTTTCCTAGCCTTGAGTTTACTTTGAAGCAATGATACCATATATTTTTACAAGATATATACTAAATAGGCAGAAAAGAAACCAAATAGATAAAAATTGCTTTTTTATAAGAACCGTGATGAATACACCAACTATTCTGTGATACAGGTATTATTCAGCAGTAAGTTATTATTTTTTTTTACCTTTTTTTTATTTGATAGAGAGCATTAGTGGGAAAGAGGGACAGGGGTGGGGGAGGGAGAGAGAGAAAGAGAGAATGAGAATGCCAAGCTGGCTCCATGCTCAGGCTCCATGCTTGATCCCATGACTCTGGGATCATGACCTGAGCCAAAATCAAGAACCAGATGCTCAAATGACGCTCACCTAGGTGTCCTGCATTAGGTCATCATTTAAAATATGACTTCTTGAATAAGCATACAACGTTAAAAAAAAAACTGAGTGACTGGATTCAAGGCTGGCAGTACCAAAAGTTATGATAGATACTCTTGTAAATTAATTTTGCAAAATAATCATTTTGATTTTAGTCTTCTCTAAATTAACTAATTCTCCGGTTTAGGCTTTTTGTTCGATTTAAGTATGCATTTTGCATTTTTTGGCTTCAACCCTAATAAATCAACATTAAACATAACCTTCCTTAGTTGAATTCCTGTGTCTGAATATATTTTCTTTTCGACAGGAAAGATACCTTCTCTTCATTTAGGGGTGCACATTATAGTGAAAGGTCTTCTTTGACACATTAATTTCCAGTAAGCAGCAATGCCAGTTGAGAAAAGATAAGGGAAAGAAAAGAAACACCTTTGAGACCTTTGCAAATGTTTCTTAAATGAATGGTATAAGGAAGAATGAAGTGGAAACGAGGAAGGGCAGCCTATCATGAGAACAGAATGGCCTCAGAGCCATCCTGATATGATCAAGTAGCCTACAATAATTACTGTTCTTCATCTTTCATTCAACTGGGATAGAGGGCAGGGAGAAGAACTAGGTAGTTAGGAATATTCTGGACCTCAACAGATTTTCACATCTTCGTGACCTGTGAATACACCCCACAGTAAGGTGAGGATAGGGTGAAGAGGTTCTTGGGTACGAGCAGATGCCTCCCTCAAAGTACTCAAGAATTTTTTTTTAAGTTGGGTATAATTTACATAGAATAAAATTCACCCTTTTCAAAAGCATACAGTTCTATGAATTTTCAAGAATGCACATAGTTGTGTAAGCACCACCAGAATCAAGATATACGTCAATATATCTGTATTAATTATTAATATCACTTCAGAAAGTTTCCTTGTAGTCAGTTTCACCTCTATCCCTGTACTTAGGGATCCTGGAGTCCAACAGGACTTGTATCAAACAGGGAAACAGAAGATTGGCCATCAAAAGGGGTTTGGATTATCGTTTCTTAAACTGGGGCATGATATGGTATCTGCTCTTTATAACCCACATTCTGCTCACAGAAGACATGGCTAGTCTAATGTTGGGCAAATGTATTCAGTTGCAGGTCCAGTCCCACCACTAAGCACAGTATAGCTTATTCTTTTATTCATTTAATAAATGTTCAATTGAATTTGGTAAATTTGAACTGGATCAATACTCCAAAATGTGTCATTCCATGTGAGATACTGGTATGGATAAAATCAAACATGGCCCCCACCCTCCCAGAGGTTACAGTTCTAGTGAAAGAGACAAATGTTAATCAAATAACACACAAATAAACATTATTACAAGCTGTGAGAGATGCTATAGTGGAAATATAGGGTGTTCTGACAGTATACAAAAAGGTTAATATAACTTGGTCTGGGAGATCAAGGAGGGCCACTATGACGAAGTAGTAATTAAGCTGAGAGCTGAGGGTCGAGTAGGCATTTACTGGGTGAAAAGGGAGGGTTGGGAGAAATGGAAAAGAGGATTCCAGATAAAAGAAGTGATATGTATGAAGGCTTAGAGTTATATGAGAGTATGGTGATTCTGAGGGTTTCAAAGAAGGCCAGGTGTCTGGCTAGGAAAGTGGGGGCTATATGAAGTTAAAGAGTAGGTAGGTGTTAGATGAGTAAGGTCTATGTAGCAACAATGGGAAGCATTGGGTAGAAAGACGGAGTCAGATTTATATTTCTGAAAAAAGTACTTTGGCTACAAGGTATAAAATAAGCTGAAAGCATGGGGTGGGAACACAAGAACGGAGTGACAATTCAAGTTGGGAAGGTAATGTAATATCCCAAGTAAAAAAGATGGTAACCTGGACCAGGGCTGTTGAGGAACGGGTAGGCTGGGTGTCTACCATAGGCAGGGCACTGAGAATTCCCATTCAAGATAAGCAAACAGATGAGTCTCATATAAAGGGATGAGAACATGACAAGGGTAAGCACAGGGAGGATGCCCAAGCCAGTGGCAGGGGAGCGAGGGGGAGATGACTAGAGACGACCTTCTGGAGCTGGTAACCACACAACATTCTTTTAATAAGAATTTAGCTTTTCATGTCTTAATCTTCAAAAAGAGGTGACTATGTCTACTTCTAAGAAATGCTTCCTCTCAGAAAGGTGGAGTTGGTTGCTGCCTATTTAAAATTTTTTCTATTTCAAAATAATTTTAGAATCACAGCAAAGTTGCCAATAGAGAACATTTTTGTATACCCTTTTCCCTCCCTTCCCCTAATATTAACACTTTATGTTACCACGGCATATTTGTCAAAAACAAATCTTGGCATAATATTATTAACTAAGCTGCACATTTTATTCAGATTTCACCTGTTTCCACTAAGGTCCTTTTTCTCTGCCCCAGGATCCAGCCTAGGCTTCCACATTGCATTTGGTTGTCATGTGAAAGTTCTTCAGTCTTTCCTCAACTTTCAGGACCTTGAGGTAATTCTGAAGAATACTGAGCAATTATTTTGTAGAATGCCTTTCTATTTGGAATTGTCTGATGTTTCCTGAGGAATAGGTTGAGGTTATACATTTTTTTTTTTGCAAGATACCAGAGCAAATGCATGTCAACAGATTTTATTATTTGTAATGGCAACCTTGAACTCTTGCCAGGTTTTCCTACTGTACAGTGACTAGGTTTCCTTTTGTAATTAATAATTATTTTGTGGAAGATATTAATTTCCTTGTGAAAGACTAGGAAAATAATCTGTCTCTCCTTAAACTTATGACCACTAATTTTAGCATCCATTGATAGCTCTTGTTTGCAACGATTACTATTGGGGTAAGCTAATGGTGATTTGATATTTCCTTTATTCCTTCTAATTTACTAACTGGAAATCACTCAGAAGAAGAATTTAACTTCTCCCATTCGTTCAATTATATATGCATGTCAGTATTAACTCATATTCATTCATCTTGTTCTGACAATTATTTTTTTAAATTTTTTAACATTTATTCATTTTTGAGAGACAGAGCATGAGCAAGGGAGGGGCAGAGAGAGACGGAGATACAGAATCTGAAGTAGGCTCCAGGCTCCAAACTGTCAGCACACAGCCCAACCCAGGCTAGAACTCATGAACCGTGAGATCATGACCTGAGTCAAATGCAGACACCCAACTGATTGAGCCACTCAGGCACCCCTTGTTCTGAGAGTTATAATCTAATACTATCATTCATTTTGTCGCTCAAAATTACTTCAGCTTTGTGCATTAGGAATTCTTTCCTGGTGGCTCCTTTTGGCATGTCCACATCCTTTTTATTCTTGTACCTTTTGTTTTTTTTTTAATTTTTTGATGTTTATATATTATTGAGACAGAGAGATCAGAGCATGAATGGGGGAGGGGCAGAGAGAGGGAGACACAGAGTCTGAAGCAGGCTCCAGGCTCTGTGCTGGTAGCACAGACGTGGGGCTTGAACCCACGAACCATGAGATCATGACTTGAGCCGAAGTCGGGATGCTTAACTGACTGAGCCACCCAGGTGCCCCTTTATTCCTATACCTTTTACAGCATCTCTTTACTTGTTGGCACTACAAGGTGCTCCAGACTCATGTGGTATTTTCCCAGACTTGGTCTTCAAATCAACCTTTTCTCCAAGATGAAGTGATTTTTTTAAATAAGAAAATGATATTTAGAAATCAAGATTTGAGATCTAAGTATATTCATTGCTATCAGGGTTTCACTGATTCTCAGCTCTTTCAATTCCAAACTAAAAAAATATTAAGTATGGTCATGTGTGTGT
This sequence comes from Suricata suricatta, assembly GCF_006229205.1. Lineage (NCBI taxonomy): Eukaryota > Metazoa > Chordata > Mammalia > Carnivora > Herpestidae > Suricata > Suricata suricatta. Next base: position 89,327,413 of record NC_043705.1, read on the forward strand.
ATGTGTGTGTGTGTGTATGTGTGCGTGTGTGTATGTGTGCGTTTGTGTGTGTATATACCCATCTATCCACACACAGATACATACACCTATATTTCTGTATCTATCTGTATATATAAAAAATACTGAGATCTCCAATTCTGATTCAGTATCAGAATTCATTCTAGCCTTCTCCTTTCCTTATCAGTAACTTTTTTAGTAACTTTTTTCGCAATAGTGAGAAACTTGTCTCTTATTACCTATAAGATTTGGTATTATAAGTGTTTTCAAATATAAGCCATCCTCATGGAACTGTGGTATCTCATAATGGTTTTAATTTGCATTTTACTAATGATAATGATGTTGAGCTTTTCCTATGCTTATTTACCACTTGTATACTTTCTTCACTGAGATGTCTCTTTTGCCCATTTATTTGATGTAGTGTTTCTTACAGCTGAGTTTCAATGAAAGACTTCTTTATACATTCTAGATAGAACTTATTTTTTCGGAAATGTAATTTCCAAATATTTTCCCCAATATCTTACCTGTCTTTAATCCATTTTGAGACGATTTTTGCATAAGGTGTGAGATATGGAGAGAAATTCATATTTTTGCATATGGATATTCAAATGACCTAGAACCATTTGTTGAGAAAGGCTACCCATTCTCCATGAATTTCCTCTGCATCTTTGTAAAAATCATAAAGTGTATTTGTATGAATATATTTTTTATTTTCTATTATGCTCCACTAATCTAGATGTCTAAATTCTTGCCAGTACCACAATCTAATCTCCTGGTTACTGTGGCTATATGGGAAGTCATGAAATTGGATGTGTGCATCTTCTACTTGTGTTTTTTCCCTAAAATTGTTTTGACTGTTCTTTTTTCATGAGAAACCAATATTTTATATTTTATTTTTTTATTGAAGTACAACTGACACACCATATTACATTAGTGTCAGGTGTATAATATAGTGATTTGGCACATCTACGTGTTATGCTGTGCTCACCACAGGTGTCACTGCCACCTGTCACCACAAACTATTACAATGCCATTGACTATATTCCCTGTGCTGTACCTTTCTTCCCCATGGCTTTCTCATTCCAGAACTGGAAATCTGTATCTCCCATTCTCCTCCCCTCTGGCAACCACCGGTTTGTTCTCTGGATTTATTGGCCTGTTTCTGCTTTTTTTGTTTGTTCATTTGTTTTTTTTAGATTCCACATATAGATGAAACCATATGGTATTTGTCTTTCTCTGTCTCACTTATTTCACTTTGCAGAATTCCTCTAGGTTCATACCTGTTGTTGCAAATGGCAAGATCTCATTCTTTTTATGGCTGAGTAACAGCCCATCATATACATATTTACCATGTCTCCTTTATCCATTGGTCACCTTTATATCTTGGGTATTGTAAATAATGCTGCAGTAAACATAGGGATGCATATATCTTTTTGAATTAGTGTTTTTGTTTTCTTTGGGTAAACACCCAGGAGTGGAATTCCTGGATCATATACAGTATCTCTGTTTTTAATTTTTTGAGGCAACTCTATGCTGTTTTCCACTGTGGCTGCACCAATTTACACACCCACCAACAGTGCACAGCAGCTCCTTTTTACCCATGTCCTTGCCAACACTTGTTATTTCTTTTCTTTTTGATATTAGCCATTCTGACTGGTGTAAAGTGCTAGCTACTTATGATTTGTGATTTGTATTTATTTCCCTGATGATTAGTGACTGAGCATCTTTTCATGTGTCTGTTGACCATCTTCATGACTTCTGTTTTGGCTATTCTTGTTTCTGTGGCTTCCCAGTTGAATTTTCTTTTATAAGTCATTCATTCATTCATTCATTCATTCATTCATTCATTCATTCATTCATTTATCCAATAAAGCAGGAAAGAATACTCAATGGAAAAAGGATAGTCTCTTTAACAAATGGTGCTGGGAGAACTGGACAGCAACATGCAGAAGAATGAAGCTAGATCACTTTCTTACACCATACACAAAAATAAACTCAAAATGGATGAAAGACCTAAATGTGAGAGAGGAAACCATCACAACCCTAGAGAAGAAAACAAGCAACAAACATCTTTGACCTCAGCCACAACTTCTTACTTGACGTGTTTCTTAAAGCAAGGGAAATAAAAGCAAAAATGAACTATTGGGGCCTCATTAAGATAAAAATCTTCTGCACTGCAAAGGAAACAATCAACAAAACTAAAAGGCAATGGATGGAATGGGAGAAGATATTTGCAAATGACATATCAGATAAAGAGTTAGTATCCAAAACCTATAAAGAACTTAGCAAATTCAACACTGAAAAAACAAATAATCCAGTGAAGAAATGGGCAGAAGACATGGACACTTTTCAAAGAAGACATCCAGATGGCCAAAAGACACATGAAAAGATGCTCAACATCATCAGGGAAATACATATCAAAACCACATGGAGATACCACCTCACACTGGTCAGAGTGGCTAAAATTAACAACTCAGGAAACAACAGATGTTGGCAAGGATGTGGAAAATGGGAACTCTTTTGCACTGTTGGTGGGAATGCAAACTGGTGCAGCCGCTCTGAAAAACAGTGTGGAGGTTCCTCAAAATTAAATAGAACTACCCAGCAATAGCACTACCAGGGATTTATTCAAAGGATACAGGAGTGCTGATTCATAGGGGCACATGTACTTCAATGTTTATACAGTGCTATTAACCCAAATTATGTAAAGAACCCAGATAAATTTTAGGATCAGTTTGTTGATATCTACAACAAATCCTGCTAGGATTCAGAATGGGAATGCATTGAATCTATAGATTAATTTGGAGGAGAATTAACATCTTAACAATACTGAATCTTCTGATTATGAATGCTGTAAGTCTCCATTTATTGAGGTCTTTGACTTCTTTCATCAATGTTTTATAGTTTAAACATATAAATCCTACATGTATTTTGTTAATTCTGTACCAAGTATTGGGGTGTGTGTGTTAATTTACATAGTACTTAAAACAATCAAATTGCAATTTTTCATTGCTAGTACATAGAAATGCAATGAGTTTTGTTTACACACCTTGTATCCTAAAACCTTGCTAAATTCATTTATTAGTCCCAGGATCTTTTTTGTAAATTTCTTGGCATTTTCTAAATATTCAGGTCATCTGGAAATAGAGACAGTTCTCCTTCTCCCTTTCTAATTCAGACACTGAAAGAATTTCTGCCTCATTGAACCAGATAGGATTCTGGTATGACTCCGAATCAGAGTGATGAGAAAACACATTGTTGCATTATTACTGATTTTAGAGAGAAAGCATGCAGTCTTTCGGTATTAAGTGTGATGTTAGGTTTTCACAGGCAGTGCTGACCAGAATAAGTAAAGTTCCTTCTATTCCTGGTTTATTGAATTTTTATGAGTAATGTGATAAAATCTTTTTCTGTATCTATTAAGATCACCATATAGTCTTTCTTCTTTAGCTTGTTAATAAGGTGAAGTCACAGTGACTGATTTTTAAATCATCACACCACTGTGGTGATACCATTTCATTGTGCTAGATTAACATTTTTAGATATTGTTGGCTTTGATTTACAAATATTTTGTTGAGGATTCTTGAGTCTATGATCATGAGGGATATTGACCTTTAATTTTCTTTTTGTAATAGCCTTGTCCAAGTTTGGAATTGGGGTAATGATGGCTTCATAAGATGAGTTAGTGAGTGTTTCCTTCTCTTTTATTTTCTAGAAGAGACTGTGTAGTATTAGGATTATGTCTTCTTTATGTGTTTGTTAAATTCTCCAGTGAAACAATCTGGGTCTAGATTTTTTTTTTATGAATTCAGTTTATTTAATATATAAAGAAACATTCTGTTTACCTATTTCTTCTTGAATAAATTTTGGTAGTTTATGTCTTTCACAGAAATGGCCCATTTAATCCAAGTTGTCAAACTGTATTACTTTATTATTCCTTACGTGCCTGTGGCCTCTGTATCGGTATCCATACTTTCATCTTGGCATTAATTTGTGTTTCTCTATTTCTTGGCCTGTTAAGTGAGGTATTTAATAATTTTATCTATCTTTTCTAGCTTTTGGTTTCAATGATTTTTCTCTACTGTTTTTCAGTTTCATTGACTTATGCTCTTATCATTATTATTTCCTCCCTTCCTTTTGCTTTGAACTTAATTTTACCTTTTTAAAATCAGGGATAGGCAAAATTTGGCCCATGGTCTTTTTTTATGACCCTTGAACCAAGAATGGTTCTCACATTTTTAAAAAGTTATAAAAACAAAACAAAAACAGGAAAGAACAACGTATGTCAGAGGCCATATTATGGTCTGCAAAGCCTAAAATATTTACTATCTGGACCTTGACAGACAAAGTGCCAAAACCTATTCTAGATACTGATTTGGGCCCCTTCTTCTTTTTCTAATATAATCATTTAATGCTATAAATTTCTCTCCAAGCAATTTTTTAGAAGCATCCCACAAATTATATCTTAGATTATATTTTCATTTTCGTTCAGCTCAAAATATTTACCTTGAGACTTGTTTTATCCATGGACTTAGAAGTGGTTGTTTCATTACCAAACATTTGGTGATTTTTCAAATATCTTCCCGCTAGTGATTTCAAGTTTATTTTTTTAATGATATGAAAACTTTATAGGATTTCTATTCTTTTAAATTTGCTAACATTTGTTTTGTGGCCCCAAAGATGGTCTATCTTGGTGAATATATCATCATGTCCTTCTTTTTTTTTTATATGTATAGTTTATTGTCAAGTTGGTTTCCATATAACACCCAGTGCTCATCCCAACAAGCGTCCTCTCCATTGAGCATGTCTTTCATATGAAGGTTTAAACTGGTAGTTAGGAGTTGGGTCAAGTCTGAGATTTTGGTTGTATGGTTACCCACAGTATATCATAGGCTTCAAATTACTCTAGTGATACCTTTTTTTTTTGGTAATGTTTTATGTATTTTTGAGAGAGAGAGAGAGAGACACACAGTGTGAGTAGGGAAGGGTCACAGAGAGGAAGATACAGAATCTGTACACAGGCTCCAGGCTCTGAGCTGTCAGTATAGAGCCCAATGTAGGGCTTGAACCCATGAACCGTGAGATCATGACCTGAGCCAAAGTCGGATGATCAACCAACTGAGCCACCCAGGCTCCCCTCTAGTGGTACCTTTTATTTAGAGTAGGGGTTGATTCTCAAGAGAGATTGTCTCAGTATTGTTCTACCCTTAGCATGAGGTCTACCCTTTGTGCTGTGCCTTAGACAGGCTCTGTCCTAATGCTCCTGCAACTCTCCAGCAGTAACCCATTATTACTTGTTACTTGACATTGGTTAGTGATAGGAAGCGTAAATTTCTGCTTCTGCTCCCCCAATGGGCAGAGCATCTCCACCCCCATCCCCACCTGTTCTCTTGCCTGAGCTGCAATACGTTTTCATTGGTTGCTTTTTAAAATATGTAAATTAATACCTTTTTTTCAATAGAGGAGACAGGAAAGAAGGGTTCAGGTGTAGTTTTGTGTCCCTCTCACTGTTGTTCCCCTCATCCAGGCCTGAACCCTGAAGGATATTTTGTCAGGAGCCCTGCCAATATCTTCCTGGGGTAGAAGGGACAGTATAGTAGGGTATGTGGAGAAGAATCTGCAATGATATACAAAATCTTCATGTATCTAAGGCCAAAGGGGGCTCCAGCTTCTCTGGGCAGTCCACACTCAGCCTCTATCAATTCAACTATTCCAGCCTCATTATTCTTCTCTCTCTCTCTCTCTCTCTCTCTTCTCAGGTTTATGCCTACTTTACTGATATTGTTTTTCTTTTCAAGTTTTTATTAAAATTCTAGTCAGTTAACATATATGGTAAAATTGGTTTCAGGTGTAGAATTTAGCGATTCATCACTTACATTTAACACTCAGTGCTCATCACAAGTGTCCTCCTTAATACCCATCACCCATTTAGCCCACCCTCCACTCACCTCCCTCCATCAACCCTGTTTCTTCTCTATAGTTAAGACTCTCTTATGATTTGCTTCCCTCCCCATAGTTCATTTTTGCTTCTGTTTCCCTTGCTTCCAGAGGCGTGTCTAGTAAGAGGTTGCTATGGCAGAGGTCAGAGAGGTTGCTGCCTGGTTTCTCTTCTAGGATTGTGATGGTTTCCTGTCCCACATTTCGGTCTTTCATCCATTTTGAGATGGTTAACCAATCTCCGACAAAGCAGGAAAGAATACCCAATAGGAAAAAGTCTCTTCAACAAATGGAGCTGAGAACCCTGGACGGCAACACACAGAAGAACGAACTGGACCCCTTTCTTACACCCTGCAGCCCCATCGTTCTTAATGGTGTTTGCTGTGTCTGCCTCAGGTAAAAAAAGTGCTTGTGTTCCTTCTCTCCTAGTAGGCACCTCTCTCTCTAGCTTTCACATTATATGGTTACTTTGCAATCTCAGCTTTTTGACAGGCTCATGAAGTATCATAAACTTGCAGTTTGTCCAGCTTTTTTTGTTGTTTTAAAGATGGGAGTGTAGCTCCTTCTAGCTTTCTACAGCTCCAAACAGAAACTGGAAGGCTTCTGTTATATTCACTCCTAGAATTTGAGTCAAAAAGGTCTCTGAAGCAATCTAGTTCATTACTTTCTTTTACAAATGAGAATACCAAAACTGTAAAAGAAAAGAAAGGACTTCTTTGGATATTGAGTGACAGAGCCCAGGCAATTTTACATATTTACACAGTGACTCCTTATATACAGTATTTGGAGCAAAATATAGGAAATCCAGACTTTAAAAAAGTAAATGAGGAACTAAAACGGATCATGAGGACTAGGTAAAATATAAAGTTGAATAAGAGTGTAGACAAGAAAGGAAAAGGGAAAAATTATCAAAATTCGTAAAAGGAAATTATAAGGTTTCACACAACAGAACAGGTGAGCTCTACGTTGATGCCAAATTTTCAGGTGCCCAAAGTGAAAAAGAAAAGACTATTCTACAGTTTTTGCTATCTAATTAGAGGCATGTATATGCATTCTTAAGTAAACAGAAGCATATCCTAGCACTAAATTTTAAAGGGATTCTCTCCTGAGGTTTCATACAGGGGCCACTAAGAAATATGATGGGGTCATACTCTCCGAACAGCACCCCTGAAGCAAATACAACGATCAGGTTTTACACAAATGTTGGCGTTAGAGTGTGAATAGATGTGTTCAGTCTTCATATTTAAACTATTTTTACTCTACTATGCAGTTTATAGGATAGCAAACTAGTGACTCAGTTAATGTCAAAGTGAGTATTGCCTACATTATCAAATTCCTTCAAATTGGAAGGATTCTCATCAGGGTGTCCTATCATCTGATTTTAGACATGAAATTGATGATCATAAATACTTTATGAAAAATGTAAGTACAGGCAAGTTAAACTTCTACTCAGTTTTTAAAAAAGCCTTTGAAAATCTGGTTAAGCTGACAAGATATTTTCTCTTTAGGATGATAGTGATGTCAATAATAGAACTTTATAAATATTTTAAAATAATTCATGGCAATCAGAAACATAAGGCAAACAAAAGGCAGCCATAAGCCCTCTGCACTGCCAACAATTTGCTGGAGTGAAAAAGGGTCCAAATCTAGACAGAAAGAGCCAGAGAAATTGTGACGCAAAAGGAAATGAAGTGTCACTCACTCTACAACTGCTCAAACTGGACACCTTCACAGCTCCGAGTTTCAAGTTTATGCTGAGTTTTTCATCAAATGGAAAATTAATAATTTCCAAATTTCTAATTAACCACTGAAGGAGAGTGACCTAGAAAAGACCTAGGTAGGAAGTCATACATATCTACATACATGAAAAATCGGGAAGAAACTCCATTTGAACGTGACTATAACTAAAAATGAAAAGAGACTTCAAGTCTCACTTTAAGAAGAGTCCTGACTGTCTCTGAAAAAATACAAGATTGGTTTTGGATACTGTTCAAAATGCGTCTGCTGAAAGTGCTGGAAGACCACCTCTTTATAATACAATCTTACTTCAAATGGATCCTGAATCATAGACCCAGGGGACAGAATGAGAGAGAGACTCCAGCTTATGTGCGCGCACGCTCTCTCTCTCTCTCTCTCTCTCTCTCTCTTTATGAAAGAAAAAAGAAAAAAAAACCAGGGAGGGAGACTTGAGTAAAATGAAAATTTTGTATAAATATGTAGGTCTATTGTACACAGAGAGCTATTACAATGATGCACACCCAGTTAATATTCTTGGGCATCTTGGCAGGGAGAAAAGAATTTCATTTCCCATTTGGTATTAGCTAAGTCATGTTTGAAAAAGTAAACATTTATTAATAATGCTCATATGAGAAAATACTTATATAAATTAAAGGGAAAGAATGTTACTTTGAATCCATAATCTTGCAGGCTTTCAGTTGAAGTGCTAGTTGATCTTAATGAGAGAAATCATTTGATTCAAGAATCAGCTAAATAGAAATTAAGATGAACATAACTGCATAAAAACAAAATTAACTGTATATGGTAAATGCATGCCTCATAGCACCTGTCCTCACATGTAGAAAAGAACATCAGCCTTTGACTGATTATTTCTTTTTGACATGATTTATCACCCGGTATTCTTTAAACTTGATAAAGCAAATTAATCTTTGATTGCAGGCGGCACTGGAGGTTGCCATTAGTCATGTAGTTTGGTGAGGTTCCTTGTGTTTCATTTACCAGGCACACAGAAAGCGAGCCCAGAAGCGATTGCCTCAGCTTTGACTTCTTTCCCAATCCACCCAGGAGAAATGATCAAAGAATTCAATATACGGTATTTTAAATTACTTCTATAGAACTGACCAACAAGGGAAAAAAGAATTTTCTCCTTACCCTATTTTTATAATTATTTTTTAAACCAAGGACAAAGGAACAGTTACCACTTGTAGTTTCAACATTAACAACTCAAATAAACTTGTTTCTTTGTTGTTAGGACAAGGGGTGGAGGTAGGGGATAATTAAAAACTAGTTTTTGAAACCAGACTTTTAAGAAAGAAGGGACATTTAGAAATCAACTATGCAAGAATACAGAAACAGGAAATAGATACTCAATATTGAAAAGATTCTTCCACGAAGCCACAGTTCCTTTCTTTTACTAGAAATATCTTCTAGATTAGTAAATATTCCATCCTAAAATATTACTCAATTTTTTTTCTTTTTTTTTTTTTAAACAGTACACAATTATAGAAAAATGGCCATGACTATTAAAGTCTATTTCTTTTTGGGTTTCCTATTTTAGGATTTTGTATTAAAAGAGCATTAAACTGGCTTAATACTCACTACTACACATTCTAATACCTTAGTGTGCAGAAGAAAGAGAAAGATTATCTAATGAAATAACTACTAGGGAAGGACGTCTACGGCCATACCACCCTGAACGTGCCCGATCTCGTCTGAAATAACTACTAGGGAAGGATATCCGAGTTAGGACTTAGAGCTTTCAAAAGCTTCTGGTCCTTTACTTAACTGATAATTGCCTATCAGAGACGTTGCCCACAATCAAAAACCCAGATTCTCCTGTTATGCTACCATGAAAAAAACCATCACTTCATATATAATCTGATCATTTCAACAACATATTTCTTCAATCTAGCCTTAAGTATAGGACTGGAAAGTTGATCCCTAAGAAAAGTGACCACCTCTGTTAGGCTAAGTATTAAATCTTCTGCAATTACAGCAAAAAACATTTAAATAGAATGCCAGTAAACTTAACACCCCCTGCAATATTTATGATAGCCTTCATTTCCAACTAGTCTGTGTGAAAGACATTTGTGTACCTAAAGGAGAGGAAGAGTTTGCTGTGTAGCCTAAATCCTTTTAAAAATCATTTATTCTCTTAGAAAGGAATAAAAAAAATGAATAATCATTAAAAATATCAAGCTCCATTTAAAATTTATGCAATGTCTTCATTTTTTAAAAACAATATTCCATTAAAATTAACTGTCTGAAGTAGGCCTAAACATCAGTGTTTCCAGCATTTAATTTTAGGCAATACCATCTCTTTAGAGAACAAAATTCCTCAAATGATCTAAATGTGCAAGTAAAGGCATTACATGTGTAGCTGCTTAAAAGATCTTTTTCTTAAATGAAACAGAAGAGCAATTCTTAAAGGACTGCAATGCACAGAAAAAAGCTAAAAGATCAAGTACAACAATGCTCTTTTTTAACAAAGGAACTATTAATGTTCTTATTCCAGTGTTTGATGAGTCATTCTAACCAGGCGCCTGGTCATACACTTTAGCACAAACTATTAATGCAGTAACTAGGTTTCTGTCCATTTCCCTACCATCTGTATGTGAACTGAAGATCTGAGTAGCCTATATACACAGATATTCACAGACTGAGCGATACCGTGATCTTTTGAAGCATTTATTAAAATAGTATCACAAAATGTAAATTCCTAAAATCAGTCCTCTATTTTCTCTTAGTGCATTTCAAAGTTTGTTGGAACTATCATTTTCTAAATATACTGTAAAGAGTTAGGAATAAATCTTTAAAAAATGACTATATTCAAATGCATGAATTTGGCATATACTGTCTCCAATCACAAATAAAATGTATAAATTGCTTTGGCTAACTTAAAAAAGCTGGCAGGAATAATTAACCATAATATTCATAATGATCAGAGTTATGAAAACTGTGTTTCTCTTTATAGCAAATATTGTCAGGTTTAAAGAAAACATCTGTGTAATTCTATATTCTCTTTCAATATATGTAATTTATACATATATATATTAGTTCCACATTTTAACTTAGGTTATTAATAGGCAAAAACTAATTAATTCTGTGAGTTATTCAATGAACAATTTTGTTGAGACACTTTCTTCTAGAATCATTATAAATTATTACAGTTTAGAAAATCAGAAAAGCTGTCAGAATCAAGTGATGAAAAGAACGTCAAAGATGCATACTCTACCAAATTTTAATCTTGTCTCTGCACAGAACTCAAAGAAAGGTAAAGTGAGAGAGACTGCTCCGTAACAAGGTTTTAGCCGTGTTTCTTTTTTGGTCTAAGGGACATTTCAAGAAGGAGTAAATTCATTAGAACAAAGTCTCTTTCCCTTTTTATTAGCACTAGTTGTAACTTGTATGCTTATTTAAAGCAAGCACACATATAACAACTTACTATATATATATATGTATATATATATATATATACATATATATATATATGTATACATTTACTGCTTGGCTCCATTGAGGAACTATAAATTTAATCGATTGAACATTAGCAAAAAATTACATGTGTTTATCATCTGGATTATTCTCAGATTAATAGAGATAAATGACAAAACATAATCAGTAGCAGCTCTGCAACTTAATCATTGCATCTGAGCTATAGGAAGCACTTAATTACTCTCATTTACTAGGTTCAATCTAATGAGAAAGCATTAGCCAAATGAAAAGAATGCAGTACAAACAAACAAAATAGTTATACCATCATTAAAAAGAAACTCTGACAGTGCAGGTGACAGCATAGGCAGGATAAATTACCATAATGTTCTAAATGCTGAGCTGTCAGCATGCTAATGCCATGATCAGATACCCTGGGAATCCCAGCACTATAGCTGTCAGAAACAGGTATCATAAATCACCTCTCTCTACTGTACTGCTCATTATCACAGCCATGGTATACATGTTTTTCAGCATACTTCAGTACAAATTTGAAGGCAACACTTATTCTTATGAGTGGGTCTGTTTACTCTTGCAGACACTGTAGACAATCCATGCCCAATAAATGGATACTTTATTTTGCAATAATGAACTACAGGGTCTTAGAACATGATAGGCCTCTGCTTTTAATTCATAAACCATTTGAACGAACAGACTGCAAAAACAGCACATTTCCCCAAGATACAATATAGTAGCAGTGAGCTAGATAAATTAACATCATTCCATTTAAACAAGTATCATTATTTGGAAGCTATTCCTGGATCTGGAACAACAGTAGCAGATACAAATTGTAACTACTTGTGATGCCTTGGAACAGTTAAGGAAACCACCAACAAAATGAAATGGCACCCCACGGAATGGGAGAAAATACATGCAAATCATGTATCTGATAAGAAAGTAATACCCAAAACATATAAAGAACCCATACAACTCAACAGAAAAAATCCCAACAAACAATCTGACTTAAAAATGGGCAGAGGATCTGATTAGACATTTTTCTAAAGAAGACATACAAATGTCCAACAGGTATATAAAAAGGTGCTCAATATCACTAATCATTGGGGAACTGCAAATTAAAGCACTATGAGACACTACCTCGCATCTCTTAGAATGGCTATTGTGAAAAAGATAAAAAAAAATAAAAAGTGTTGGCAAGGATGTGGAAAAAAGGTCCTCTGTTGTGCACTGTTGGTGGAAAAGTAAACCGGGGCGGTCACTATGGAAAATAATATGGAGGTTCCTCAAAAAATTAAAAAAATAGAACTACCACACAATCTAGGAATTCTATTTCTAGGTATTTATCTGAAGAAAATAAAATCATTATCTTGAAAAGGTATCTGCACCCCTCTGTTCATAGCAGTATTATTTACAATAGCTGAGACATGGAAACAACCTGATTTTGTCCATCGACAAATGATTAAGAAAATGTGGTATGTGTGTGTATAATGTGGTGTACATATATATGCATATATATGTAAAAATAAAATGTGGTAATGTATACGATGTGATATATAATGGGGTATTATTCAGCCACAAAAAAGGAAATCCTGCCATTTTCTAGAAAATCTATCTTCCATGATAGATAGACCTTGAAGGCATTATGCTAAGCGAATAAGTCAGACAGAAAGAAGACAAATATTGTATGATCTCACATATATGTGGAATCTAAAACTAAAAAAGGGGGGGCACGTGGATGGCTCAGTCAGTTAAGCGTCTGACTCTTGATTTCAGCTCAGGTCATGACCGCATGGTTTATGAGTTCAAGCCCCACACGTGGCTCCATGCTGACAGTGTGGAGCCTGCTTGGGATTTCTCTCTCTCTCTCTCTCTCTCTCTCTCTCTCTCTCTATTTCTCTCTCTGCCCCTCCTCTGGTCTCTTAACTCTCTCAAAATAAATAAACTTAAAACATTAAAATAGAAAAAACTTGAACTCCTAGATACAGAGAATAAACTGGAGGTTGCAGGGGGGAAGAGGTGGAGGGTTGGGCAAGTGGGTGAAGATGGTCAAGATAAAAAAAATCTCAATATGTTTTAGGGAAATTTTTAAATTTTACACGGAAAAGGACCTTATATTTTTGAGAGCTTATTATATATAACCTCCTTTAATCCTTACAGTAGTCTTTTTTCTTAAAATGTTTTATTTTTGAGAGAGAGAGAGAGAGAGAGAGAGAGAGAGAGAGAGAGAGACAGTGTGAGCAGGGGAGGGTCAGAGAGTGAGACACACACACAGAATCTGAAGCAGGCTCCAGGCTCTGAGCTAGCTGTCAGCACAGAGCCCGACGCTGGGCTCGAACCCACGAACCGTGAGATCATGGCCTGAGCCGAAGCCAGATGCTTAACCGACTGACCCACCCAGGCGTCCCTACAGTAGTCTTTTGAGTTAATTATTATTATTCCAGCTTTACAGTCAAAAAACCTGAGGGTCTCAGAGTTTGAGAAACTTGCCCAAAGGCCACCTAGTGGTAGAACCATGTCTGGACCCAAGCCCGTGTAACTGCAAACTATGCCCTTATCACTGGTAGAGTCAGCAAAACGAGATTAAAGTCTAAGAACATATGAAACACGACAGATTTCTCAAAAAAGCTGTATGAAGAAAACCATGTGTACTGTAAGACCAGTGTAAATAAGACAGTATCAAACTGCCAATTTCTATTCACCAAAAGAAACAGCTAGAAGAGAAACTAGCTTTTCATCGTCACAACACACTTCATCTTATAATTGTGCCAACGTAAGAGATGCTTATGATGTATCTATATTTCCAAACTGGTTCTTACTAAAAAGCACAAGATATATTTAAGAAAATAGTATGTTTGCATAAAGACAAAGAGTATTTTTAAAGTACTTTGATTGAGTGTAAAAAATGTAAGGAAAAGAAAAAAATATTGATATATTCAGTAAGAGAAGCACAATTTCCAAAGAAAATGAAAATGATGAATAATATTTTCTTATAATCTGTTTAAAGGATCTTCTGTGCTTATTCTCGGAAAGGAATGGTTATTTCCTACTGGCTTCTTGTGTCATGGTGGCAGGTAAGTGATGGAGGCGGAGAACATTACAAGAATTGTTGTTTTAATGCTCTTATGCAAAGTACAACTTAATTACATGTTTAAACCTCAGTCAGTTTTACTTTGATGACTATAAAGTTCTACCTACTAGGTTGTAACCTGAAAAACTTATTAATGTGAATATCAGTCCTTTCCTGATTTAGATCTACAACCTAGCCTATGATTTCTCTTTTAAAAAGCAGAGCCCTGATATCAAATAGATCTGCTTAATTTTCATTTTCTTCTCTTATACTGCATAAAAGAGTTTCATTATTTTTGTAGAATTTGATCCTTTCCTGGTTCCATCTAATTTTACCTACAGGATTCTGAAACAGAATAACTCACTTCTAGTGGCCTTCTATGTCCTAAGCACTTTATACGTTATAATAGGAAAACCTACAAGCCCAAAAGGGTGGCTTTGAAGCCAGGCCAGTCGGGGACAAAACTTGTGTGATACTTACTATTCATTGTATAATACCATTTTCTGTCACATGTTTGCACTTGCTTCCTTAGATCACCATGGGATGAAAACTCTCTATCACACTCATTTGTTTCCTTGATACACTTTTACAGAACTGTTACCTGAAAAAAGGCAGCTCTGGTGGTGACTGGCTAACCCAGCACTGTACGGCACGTTTAGAGGTCTGGAGGCGCTGCAGCAGGAAGCTGTGGGGAATGAATGCTATCTCACCTCCCCTGACTCCGAGATGGTGCCATGGGCTAGACTCCGGGGCCAGACTGAAGTAATTCAGAGATGAAGGGAAGGTTTGGGGCATGGGGAAGAGGAGTTGAAGGAAGGAAAAAACTCTCTTCTAAAGTTAAAGCCCACACAGCTTTCCTTAACTTTGAGCCAGCTGAAATACCATCTGATCTAGGCACAAGCAGAGCTTTGCTTCATTTTTTGGTAACAAAATGTGTGGCATCAGAATGCTACAATTGATTCCCATGGGCATACATCATAATTTCAAAGGGGAGATGGATAAAACCTCATTTTTGTTTTGACTGATTTTCACAGAAACAAGGAGTGCTAGGTTTGTAGCTTTTACTACCCATTTCCCCCTCTCCCACTTTTCCATTACCATGTGGGCAATGACTTAAAAAAAACCCCACAAACCTCCATAACACAGGACAGACTGTGCTGGAGAAGAGGGAGAGAGACAGACAGACAGACAGCTGTTCTTGAGGACTTCATGCACTAGTGTAGGAATCTAATCTCTTCAACTAAGTTATAAAATCTCTTTGAGGAGGGCCAAATTAATTAATTGAAGACTCTATGATATTATCTGTTGAAATAATAAATTAGCAAATATGATATTCCCTGTTTTACGAGTTTAGAGGGCAGAATCCTCATCACTGAAATTTACTTTCAAACTTTTTTTCTTGAAATTTATAGGCTACTTGGTGATAGTGCTCACGACTGAAATCCACTCTGGGTAGATTCCAACATTATCAACCTTACCATTCTCATGTTTGTCACACTTCCCCCTCTCCTTCCACCCTGCAACACCATTTTGATAAACATAAAGTTCTCAAGTCACCCCAGACCCTCAGTAAGTCTCTCTTCATAGGAAGAAAAGGGAGGAACTTGCCCTTCCTATAGAGGGGAAAAAAAGCCACAGTATCCTCATTAGCCAATATTTTATTGAGCTTCCTTTCGGTACTAAGTAGTGTTATGGAAATTTTGACAATGTGTAAGAAAGTATTGTTCTTGAACAGAATTGTAGGATTCTTTGAAATTGAGAAGTCAACTTAAAAGACTCAACTGTATACCACAAAGAAGGTTCTGAAATAAGGGTTAACAGTGTTGAGCAGTAGTTCTCAAACTTTTTGGTTTCTGGACACTTTTACACTTTTAAGAACTATTGAGGAGCAGTGGCTGGGTGGCTCAATTGGTTAGGGGTCCAACTTCGGCTCAGGTCATGATCTTGTGGCCTGTGAGTTTGAGTCTCGCATTGGACTCTGTGCTGACATCTCAGAGCCTGGAGCCTGCTTCAGATTTTGTGTTTCCCTCTCCCTCTGCCCCTCCCCCTCTCATTCTCTGTCTCTCAAAAGTGAATAAATGTTAAGAAAAATAAATAAAAAAGAACTATTGAGGAAGAAACTCAAAAAACGTTTGTTCATGTGGGCTAGATCTATTGGTATTTACCATACTAGAAATAAAACATAATTTAAAATATTAATTAGAAAAATAGATTTATTACATGCCAGTATCAGTAATATATTTTATGAAAAAGCTATATTTTCTAAAACAAAAAATATAGAATATAACATGGTACTCTTTTATATTTTTATAAGTTTCTTTAATATATGGCTTAATGGAAATAGAAGCAGCTGAATTTTTATATCTCCTTGCGCAATCTGTTGTAATATCACATGGCATAGAGCCTCTGGAAAATTCTACTGCACATTCACTAGAGTATGAAAATAAGAAGGTTAATAATTGTCCCAGCATCATTTTGAAAAGTTTTGACCTCAATGACTTCCTGAAAGGTCTTAGGCTCTCCAGGAGTCCCTGAACCATACTTTGAGACCTGTTGTCATGGAGGTTAAAATCACAGGTTCTAGATTCAATGTTGCTCGGTCTGAAAACCAGATCCTATTCTTATTAACTATGTAAATTTGGTGATACCACTGAACTTCTCTGGCTAGGAGAGGTATGAGCATCTTGTCATTTAAAATCTACTGAGGCCAGCCATTTTACTAATGTAATGGTAATGCCTAGCACAATCTGAAACATGTCTGGAACATATGAGGTGCTCAAATATTAGAGAATAAATTAATGAATGACCATATATATACAATGAGTGTATTCAGACTCCAACAGTAACACAGTCCCTCTCTAATTTGAATTAACTCCAGGATGAATAATGACTGCCAAGAATGTTCAAATCTAAATAATTAATCATTGATAGTTTAGTAGCCTAGGAAAAATAGGTGATCACATGAAGAGGAGACAATATGGTAGTGACTGCTTTAAGTGAAGAGATGACTGTTTAGTGCTAATGTCTACAGATCTATTTGCAACCTGCAGTTGGCTGTGCGCCTTTACTAGGATTATACTCTACATACGCCATGTGGGGAAGTGGGAAGGAAGAAAGGAAAACCACTTTTATTAAATGTCTACTTTACTCGCCACTATTTTGAGAAGTAGGGATTTTTATTTCCAAGACACAAAGGGGAAACTAAGATGCAAGTAAGTTATATAACTTTACTTGTGGTTATACAGCCAACATATTTTCCCTACTATTTCTTGCAATGTCTCCAAACATTTCTCCAGACTTCTGTCTAATTCCTTGCATACTACATATCTTCAGTGGATGTCTACAGAATGAAGATGGAAGATTGTATCTAATCCAAAGAAAATGGCTTATTAAAAGAAAAGCAAAACCACACGGTGGAAGCACAGGCTGTCATGCAACAAAGCAGGTCACCATCACAATGAGAGCCAACAGTTGCTCAGATCTCTTTAGAAGGCGGTCTATATAGTGCCACCAGACTAATGAAAAAACACAGAATGACAGATCTGGTGAAGGAACAGAAAGAAGCATAAGACATGATTTTGACTTACTTCAACTTTGTTTTCGAGGAGAGTGATCCTTTGAGGACCACCATTATTCTTGCTCAGCAAGTATTACATTAGTAACTTTTCTGACTCAGTGTATCCACCATGGCTCACCATTATGAACAAAGAGGCAAGAATGATTTTTTTTAATTAAAAATTTTTGTTTAATGTTTTTATTTTAGTTTTTTGAGAGAGAGGGAGAGACAGAGCACTAGTGGTGGAGGGCCAGAGAGAGATGGAGACAGAATCTGAAGCAGGCTCAGGCTCTGAGCTGTCAGCACAAATTCCGACCAGGGCTTCAACTCATGAACCATGACATCATGACCTGAACTGAAGTTGGATGCTTAACTGACTGAGCCACCCAGGAGTCCCAAGAATGAGTATTTTTAAAGACAAGTTATTAGGAGAATAATGATGGTTGCGATGGAAGGGACAAAGTGGGTCAGTTATGTATAGTAAGAACAGGAAATAGTAATAGATATTACTTTATAAGAAACATTATTCATCACCTATAACCTGTTATGTTTCCATCAAGTTCACGCTTTCATTCAGTGTTTGTTGGGCGCCTGTCATTTTTCTAGGGACTAGATGTACAGAGATGAGTAAGCCACGACCCCTAAATATAAGGGGCTCACATCCTAAAGAAGACCAGAGAGAAAGACAGTTACCATAACATAGCATAAGTGTTTTTATGGCTTTATGCCTTGAGCTAAGCCAATCTGTAGGAATATCTAATGTACACAGTTATCACAGAAGGTGACAGCATTCCAGAGAAAGAAGAACATGTACAAGGGCCTAGAAGTACCGAAGGAACACAAAGTGTTCAAAGAAAGGCAAATAACTCAGTGAAGCCAGTGTCGGGTAGAATGAGGATAGTACACAGAAGGGGCTAGGTCTCTAAGGGTCTGGATTTCACCTTGAAAGCATGGGCAGTTCCTGAAGACAGATACTGCCCTAGCAGCTTTGTCTAGGATGTGTGGAAAGGGGAAGTCAAGACTAGAATTAGAACAGGACAAATAAAGATTCTCTGAATGTGGGAGAAGGGAAAGAAAAAAGCAGAACTATTCCAGAGAATGTAGGAAGATAAAAGAGTTGTTCTAATGACTTCTACATCATTCACGCTGTGAAGAAGGAGAGAATGACGGCCACTTGGCAAGAATTGGAGATGTTTGGAGAGAAGGTAAATGTTTACATTTCAGAAATGATGCATATGAAAGAACCAATGAGATATACAAGTGGAGATACACAGAAGGAAGACAGACATGGAGCTAAGGTGCTGGTGAACGGCCAGTGATAGAGCAGCAGGCTGCGTCCTGTATCAGAGATGAGAGTGTCTGTGCCCTGAGGCGGTAGGACAGGATCGCTCATGGCATTCTGTAACTGTGTGGGCACCTGTTTTAGCTTCACATATATTAACTAGCTTAAGCTTCCCACCAATCCTATATATATATATATATATATATATATATATATATATATATATACACACACACACACATATACACACATTATTCTGTATACATATATACAAAATTATCCCCATTTTACAGAGGGGGAAATCGAAGTACAAAGAGAATAAACATCTATCTGTGCAAAGTCACATAGCTAGAAAGTAACAACTGAATTTTGAACCAGGCAGTTATTGGGCCTTATAGATGATATGCTGATGAACAGATAATATATGATTTTTAGAGATATGTAAGTAGTTTTTAAACTAATTTTTCTGATAATAAGAGTAATAATATTCAGAAAAATTCTATTTATAAAAACTATTTACTTCTAAATATAATTTATATAAATGCTATAATATTTTATGTAATAAAATCTATAAATAAGAAAAAGGCAGATAATACCTTAATGGAGTTACTGTTCATATTTTAATATATTTTCTTCCATTTTATTCAATGCCCTTCCTCTTACCCTTGAATACGCAAGTTTTCGCCTACTTTTTGAAATTTAAGATAACGTAACTATTTCCTCAGGATATTAAAATTTTTATCCTATCATTTCTTTAATGGTTTAATATTTCTTCAAACCATTAATATACTGAACAAATAATGCCTTAGGGTTGGACATTCATGTTGTTCTCTATTTCCCACTATTACGAAAATATTGCAAAAAACATCTTTGATGATCTCAAAATAGTATGCATAGTCAGACAGCAGTGGATAAAAATTATAAAAAAACATAAGTTTACTTTTTTGTAGAAACAACTTCTAACATAGATCAACTGATATTATTTAACTTTAATAGAAAATTATTTTAAAAATTAATACAATGATAAACAGAAATATAGTAAAAAGGCAAATAGCTTCTTCATTTGAGCAGTTATCTTTAAATTGTAAAAGATAATTTGAAATGCATTAAAATCACACTGTTCCCTTGATTTGGACTGATAATAGTCTCAGTTTTATTTGATTAACATACATACTGTTATTTTTTTCCAAAAATAAGTGAAATTCTGCCAGCCATTTTTGATATTATTTGAGTAAGATATTCGAGAAAGAGGTATAAGATACAAGACGTTTAACAGCTACATCAATACACCTGAACTTCCATCTTTTAACCTTATGTGTGAAGTACGCTGATACGCTGTTTATGACTCTTTTCTATTACAATATGATATATTATGTAATTCTAAAAGCCCGCTTAGTAGTTGCACTACCTTATACTTAAGAAATTGAAAATAATACTGAAAATTGAGACCACTCCCCAATCAGACAACTTCCCCCACTCCAGTTACTTTGGCAAAGACTCTGCCTTACAAACATTTCTCACTCCAAAAATTAAAAAAAAAAAAAGGAATACTTTGCCATGTCAACTTATTTTTTAATCACATAATGGGAAGATGAGTAAATTGTAATATCCATCACCAATAAGCCTTCTTTGAGTAAAGTATCAATTGACTCTGACCATAATTGATAACCTAAGCCAATAGTACATTCTGTTACAATTCCAGGTTCAAAAGGTTAATTATGGTCTGGCCACAGGCTCATCCGGAAACCTGAAACTGATTGCTATATGCCTTCCTGATGAAGACATACTGCACATATTACTGGGGCATCCTGAGAAGTGATTGGAACCTCCAACATCAATGTAACAAGCAGGCATTAACCTTCACCGCGTCAACTTGCTGTCATTCTCACAGTTTATATCCGGCCAGGTCCTTTTATTTTATGAGAAAGAAAGTGTCTTATAACCGTATCTCTCTTGCAAAGGCAAGATTTCCCTCTTCGTTCTAATGAATACGAAAATCAATAATGGTAAGTCAATTCAAACTATATTATGAATTAACAATACCCAGGCAAGTTAAGAGGAGATTGGACTGATGATGAGAGTTACCATTTGTCACCAAAATCTTTAATTTGCATGTAGATTTACTGCCCAGTGCACAGGGCATTAGAAAAATATCAGCATCTTTTCCTTCTAAGAGGCACTTATACTTTATAAGCCAAGAAAAGGAAATGGCAAGCTGAATTATAAACATCTACTCGCAAATAAAACCAATTTAGCAACTTCCATGGCTTGCACCCAAATTCACTGCCTGTCAGAGGAAGAGGAGGAACCAGTGTGTTCTAGAACAGAATTGTAGGACTGAGATATCTTCAATACAGCATAGTTTCTGAACAGATCATGTGGTAATATCTAGCAAGAAAGGCATTCCTTTGATATGGGGAAGAGAGAAGCAGAGTGATGTTAACAAAATGAGCAATAGAACCTGAGGCTTATGAAATAATGGCTGTGTTCTTTACTCTCTGTGTGGTCTTTTAACAAAACATTTAGCCTTTCTGGTCTCCGTTCTCTATCTGTGAAATAAGAACAATGATTCCTGCTTGGTTTGTCTCACGAAGCCAACCATGGCTATACACTATCACCACAGTGAGCTTAAAACCAAAACCAAAACCAAACCAATCCCCGGCCCCCAAAACCACCAAAAACAAACAAAAAGACCCAACCAACCAAGGAAACAAACCAACCCCGTCCCCCCAAAGCCCACAAAAGAACAGAAGATAACCTGGATCCTGCCCATGAAATTCTGGTATAATTGGTTTAGGATGGGAGGTCCAGGCATGGATATTTGTGGGGCATTGTCATTCAGAGAAACCTCTAATTTTCCATTTTAAACTTTTTACTATGGAAAAGTTCAAACACATATAGACAACAGGAATACTTTAATGAACCCCAGGTACCCATTGCCAAGCCAATGATTATCAATATTTTGCCAATCTTGTATCATCTGTTCCCCACACTGCCAACATTTAAATGTTTCTGTTGGAGTATTATACAGCATAACCACACTGGCATTAAAAAAATATTCCCCATGTGATTACATTGTACAGCCAGCATTGAGAACCACATGAGAATTCTGAAAATACCACAAATCACAAATTACAGAAGAGTAACAACAGAAAAAAAACCCATGTCCAAATGGATTATTAGGCTCAAGTGTTTTTACTGGAAAGGACTGATGAAGTTAATAGAATAAAATAGTTCAGTGAATACCATTTCAATAATTTTTCTCCTTTGAACTGACTCATTCTCTCATCAGACAGATATCCAAGGCCACAAGAGAAAAGCTCATTTGTTCCTTCATGCCCCATATTTTTATCTTTACTCTACTATCTTAATAGTTTGCTTAATGTTGCTCCTTCAACCTGGAAAATTTGACCCCCTCTTGGCCCTCCCCCCATACCTACCTAGCCATCTCCCATTTAACCTCAAAACCCAGAACACATACTACCATTGTAGTCCACTGGCTCCTCACTCTTGTCCTGCTCCCCTCAAGCCCAAGGAAGGTGCCCCTCCTATGGGCTGCTGCAGGCCTGTGACATCTTTATCTTGTCAGTGTCATCACGAAAAACAGGATTGTTACAGGCTAATGATGATTTCACAACATGTCTGGTCCATGATAGGCATTAAAAATGTGAATGCTTAAGTTTCCAAAAGTGCAGATCTGTTACCTACTTCATCTACCCAATGAAATATGCTCAATGGTTTGGTCTCTCGACGTCCTAAATGATTTACCTCTGGCAGCTGCACTTCAATTGACAGGCGAAAGGCCAAGGAGAAGGGGTGGTTGCTTAGTAGAGAGAACACAGAGAAATGTAAGAATGCATAAGGAATTCTAAGTACACTTTGTTCCCCCAGCAACACTCCCGACCTCACAATGGCCTGCCGCTGTCAACCTTGGTTTCAGTATCAGGCTAGTATCTAGACAGACCAATCCTAAAATATATAGGTTTTTGATACTCAAAGATCTAAAACAGAGAAACAGAGGAACATTTTCAAATAGAGAAAACCTTTCTTTCCTCTCTGAAAGTTTTAAAGATATTCACAACATGCTAAGAAGCAAAGCTTATTAACCTATAATATATAATACATGCCTACCACTTACATGAACACATCCCCTGGGATTATTCCCCAATGATTTTTCTTTGATTTAGTGGACCACTGGGAAAAAGAAATGACTGTATTCAAAGATGATAAGAAGAACAACTGTAATAATAATTGCAATAACAACACCAACAACAATAGAAACAACTAATTCTTAACGAGCACTTTCTGTATGTCAGTTATCATGCTAGGCATGTTATCTCAATCCTCACAGCAGCCCTAGAAACTAGGTATTCTTACCCACACTTTGGGATGAAACTGAAGTTTAGAGAGCAAAGGAATTTGCCTAAAGAAAAAGAACCAATAAGTAGCAGTGAAGGGACTTGGTTTGTCTAACACAGTTCAGAAGGAAAGCAGTAGAGAGAGAGAAACAAAAAAAGGGAACTAACAGGATTCTGATTTCTTTCCACTGGTTACTCCACTGGTTACTGGCCCGTAACAATTTCAACACTGGATGTAGAAAATCTCTAAGAGAAATGTCTTCAGTAGCTCCTTGAAGCAGAAGGTAATAAAGTCTATTACAAAACAGTTTGCAAAATGAGGTACGAAGTCAATTGAATGGCCACAGTTAATATAATCTATTTCATAATGTAATCCAAAACCACCATAACTGCTTTCGTACTAGGATATGAATCTCTAAAAGTTCTAACACATACTTAGAATTTTCACTAGGATCTCAGAAATAAGCCATCACTATGGCTCTTCCTCTACCCACAACTCTTTTGATGGTAAACTAGCCTTTAAGGTAGACACTAAAGAATTTAGCCCCTCCTTTCAGATGCAAAATTTAGGCCCTGTCCTGGAGTCATTATTATTTACCTAAAATTACTCTTTCTTTATAAATTGCAACATTTCCTCCAAGTATTCAGAGTGAAATTTGTAATTTCTTATCCTACCAAACCTTTGCCTGTTCTTTTTAAGATTTTACTTTTTTGTAGAAAATCTCTCTCCACATCTATGGTGTATTACTTCTCTTTAGGGGTGCCTGGGTGGCTCAGTCAGTTGAGCGTCCAGCTCTTGATTTCAGCTCAGGTTATGATCTCATGGTTCATGAGATTGAGCCCCACATTGAGCTCTGTGCTCAAAGTGCGGAACCCGCTCAGATTCTCTCTCCCTCGCTCTCTGTCCCTCCCCTGCCTGTGCGCATGCCTCTCTCTGTCTCCCAAAATAAATAAATAATTTGCTTTAAATTAAAAAAAATTACCCCTATCTGCCAACAACAATCTAATTTGCACATTTTATTCTACCTATAATGTTGCACCTCCTAAATACTTACTGACTATACAACAAAATGATTCAGCATCCTTGCAAGATATTTTCCTCCTCAGGTTTCTTCTAACTTCACACCTCTTGCCAAAAGCAATACCTTCAATTCAATGACTTCATTAGTGACTTCTGCTTTAAATCCATTTTGGTAGAAGACAGGTAAAAACAAGTTAATAAATGATTTATCAACACTTAAGTCTCTTTCCTCAAAGGAAAAAAGGCTACTAATACTGAATAATCATAAAGAAGGTAACACTTCTCATTCATGATGGGCAAATTCCTTTTACATGCAGTTCATGTGATTTTATCTGATCTTCATTCGGTCCACTGAAATAGAAAGGGCAGTTAACAGGTCAATTTTGGACGGGAGAAAACTAAGGCTCAGAAAGCTTATGACCTACAAAGGGTAACTGGACTACTAAAATCCTTCTGAATGTCCATGCATTTCGTTATCAGCATCAACAACAGATTTCCTTTGGTGGGGACTATAAACCTAATACCAGATGGGAAGGATTGGGCTTTCTTTTTATTTACAGCCAGTAATGTATTAGAGAAGTTCAACTTCAAGATGATAAAAACAGAAAGACTCACACAACCACATAAATAAAGCCTATATGGCCCATGTCAGTTCCAATCATAACCTTCTTTTTTCCATGAACCACTGTGCACCTGACTAAACTCATCATAACAAGTACGTCGAGGGGATAGAGAGTTAAGAAAACAAAAGGGAGTAAACTAACAAACCTCCATTATGAACTATTTAGTGAGAATGGACCTGAAATTCACAAAGCCGAGGTGTTAACAGATTCTGAAACAAATAAAGGAAAGTAAAATGAAATGAAATGAAATGATCACGAGAAAAAGAAAAGTAAGGACAAAATACAGAAAATTTGCCAATGTGAGTAAAGTAGGATTGATAATCTGATAGAGTTTGCACAAAATGAATACACTCCTCTTGGGTATATTGAGGATACCAACATATACCAAACATTCATAAATTCTGCTATGTAAAGAGAGCATAGTTCTGAAAGATCAGAAGAATCAGTGTTAGATCTCATGCGTAGGTGAGAACAATATAAAGTTAAGAGCCTACAGAATCTGATGATGCATTTTGCTTTCAGATGCCTAGAGAAGTTCTATGGTTATTCATTCAAAAAACCTGTTTTTTTAAAATTTTTTAATGTTTTATATATTTTTGATACAGAGAGAGACAGAGCATGAGAGGAGGAGGGGCAGAGAGAGAGGGAGACACAGAATCCGAAGCAGGCTCAGGGCTCTGAGCTATCAGCACAGAGCCCGACACGGGGCTCAATCCCACAAATGTGAGATCATGACCTGAGCTCAAGTCGGAGGCTTAACGGACTGAGCCACCCAGATGCCCCCAAAGGATCTGTTTCTAGGGAACAGAGAAACATTGGGAGGATCCACAGAGGCACAAACACACCTTAAACTCAGAGATGATTATACAAAAGTGACAATGACGATGATGATGACGATAATGCGAACAATAAAAAGATACAATTTATAGAACAAGTATAGACTGCCGGCCACTTGGACATTCATTTTTCAGGCATAATTACCAGTCCTCATAATAACTTTGCAACACAGGCATTACTGGCCTGATTTTCACTAGACAAAATGTAACATGGTTGAGTTCATCTAGTTCACTCAGTGACTTGCCTAAGACCAAAATCTCTCATCACCTAGCATACAATTAAACACCATATGGATGCTGGCTGCCACCATCTAGATTGGGATCTGATGACTATTACCTTCCATTAAATAAAAAAGAACAAGGCTTTGCTGGCTCTTGCATTCCTTGGTCTGTTTTGGAACCTACTGCTTGGCTAATATGTGCCAAGATATTTCACCTGCTGGTAAACTGTATTTTCAAGGCAATGGACTTTACACCTTTAAAACAGTTTTTCACACCTAATGACCACTTTTCACAATATACTTTTTAAACTAAAATAACATTAGCTACCATCTATGAAGTAACTTACCATGATCCAGCACCATGTGTAGTGTGTTATGTATGTTACTTCCATGGGTGGAGATCCAGGTCTATATGATTATAAAACTAGGGATTTTCCCCAACTTATCATCCTGGCTCAAGCTCAGCTTTGATTTAGTCTGTACTACCTTACTGCTGAAAGCACTAAATTAGACTGCTGCAGAGAGAGATTATTGCTGCAAGTGAAACAGGGCATGACACACATTTCAACTGATTAGATTGCTAGGCTGCATAAGAACTAAAGTGAAAACAACTAATACATTTTTATAGTCATTTAAAATATACAGAACTGTTTAGGGTTCATGAAAATTACAGCAGCCATTGTGTCTGTATTTGTCCTTTAACACTGAAATGATATATTAGAATGTAACAATCAGCAGGTGCTTTTCCAGAAGTTCACCTCATACATAAGCTATCCCATGCAACTTGATAATATTTTTTGTACGGAAGAATCATTACAAGGCATTACAAAGGCAGTGATTTCTTTTCCAGTAACAACTCAGCTATGACATCATGTGTGTGATTTTGTGTAATTATCAACTTAGTAAACATAAGTAGTTGCCTAGTATGTGCTAAGTTGTAATAAACACTGGAAGAGATAACAAATTAGTAAAGTAGAGCTTATGACCTCAAGTAGTTGATAGTCCACAAGGGTCAAGGCCATATATAAACCTACCTTGACTTTGCATGATATCCAGAATAATGTATGTCTATCTTTTGTGTAACATTTGAAGTACTAAATCACAGTTGCAAGGACTTAGAAGACGGAAAAAAAAAAAAAAAAAAAAAAAAAAAAAAAAAAAAAAAAAAAAAAAAAAAGGAGGGTGGCTGGAAGTTGACTTTACAATACACTTGTCTTCCCACAAAATTCAAAGACACGAGTATAGGCATTTCATACAAATGATATTTTCCATTATATAAAACCCAAACCAAACTAAGTATCGGTAGGCGTTCACTAAATGCCAAGCACTGAGTTTAAGGACTAGAAGTCAAGGTGAGTAACAAATCTTCTCAGGACATTAGAGGCTCAGTTCAAGCACTGCTGCTGTGGGGTTGAGAACCAGCTGGGCTTCCTAGGTTTTTTTTAGAAGCTGAATGAACTTCAAAATCATCATGTTGCTATGATGTGAAAAATGTCTCTTAAGAAAAATAAATGTAGGTGCAGCTCTTCTGGTTGAGAACTTTTCCAGCTAGACAGAACCTTCACAATAATCCAGTAGAAGCCCTCCTTTCATAAATAAAACCTCAGCAGAGTACAGTCCCACAGTTAACTGGAGGTAGAGCCCTATACCTGGTTAATCCCAATGACGGGGAGAGAAAATCTCAGCAAATCCCTTTTATCTTAGTGTATTGTGATGACGCTATTACAAAAGGTGACTATTTATTATGGAAGTAATGACGACATCATAGACCGACCATCAGTCACAAACTGGGAACATTTTTGTTGTAAGAGTCACATCAACGGAACTTGTCTCTGTAGTCATGGATCAATTTGGCTAAGAAGTTTTAGATCTTCAACATAACTGGAAGTATCAATATATTATTGGGAGTTCACTAAATGCCCAATGTAGAGCTTACAGACTAGAGATCAAAGCAGTTACTCTGAAAAATCTCAGAACTTAAGAAGCTCCTGACAGTGCGCAGGCCAGACATAGACGTGTGTAATATAATTGCTGCAGCAAAAGAATGTACAAGGAGCCATGAAAAAAGAAAAAAGGAATACCAACTTGGGGGAAAATAACTCCAGTTTTGGTAGGAATCGCTGTTATTAAGTCATTTAATAAGGCATGAAAATTATTTCATATAACTTACCAATGAAATATTCAATTCAGACTTTTCCAAGAAAAGAGAAAATTTATGTGTTCTTTAAAAGGAACAAATGTATATGGGTAAGACCAACACAGACATAATCACAATTTATGTACTTAATGCTAAGTACAATTTTGCAACAAAAAAATTGTGTGTGTGTGTGTGTGTGTGTGTGTGTGTGTGTGTGTGTGTTTGGTTACTATAATTTTTTGGGGACCAAATCATATTTTCCCACTGACTTCAACAGATTTAAAACATGTTCTTGGTCAAGATTTCTGATCCCCAAAACAGATGTTCACAAAATGACTCATTAAAGATCACCTCACCAAAATAAAATATTTAAACATAAAAAAGCCTATAGTAACCAATGCAAAATAAAACAGCAAAGTAACTGGGAAATAACTTTATATTTAACAAGAGGACTGAAAGTTCAAAGATAAACAAGAAAAGGAACTGGACTAAACAACACTATGCACTGAAAAGACCTCTCTTCACTTGTTTACTCTGTGGTCGCTGTCATGTTGGGGAGGCTAGCATCTTTTTGAAAATGGACATGTTTGTTTGATAACAGGGGCATGGTGAAAACTGTGAACCAGTGAATGAATAAATAAACTTAGCAGTATCTGTTTCCTTTAGAAGTTATATCTGCTTATACCCCAAGTCACAGTGTAAGAATTTGAGGTCATACATCAACTCAAGTAACAAAAACTTGTATTGGCAAGGTGCCTAAATAAATTACTGTCTGCCAAAGTAATTATTTAGGAGTTCAAAGGCTTTCATGTGTTATCTCAAATAATTCTCACAACAATCCTGTGTGGTATGTACTAGTATCCCCAATCTGTAGATGAGAAAACTGGGGCCTCAAAAGGTTATGTGACCTTCTGATTTATGTGACCAGAAAATTAGGGGGAAGAATCAGACTACCATGAGGGAGTCCTGATTTCTTCTTTTGTAAATGTTTATTTATTTTGGGGGGGGGGCAGACAGAGAGGGAGACACAGAATCTGAAGCAGGCTTCAGGCTCTGAGCTGTCAGCATAGAGCCAGATGTGGGGCTCAAACACATGAACCGCAAGATCATGACCTGAGCTGAAGTCGGACACTTAACCGACTGAGCCACCCAGATGCCCCTCAGAGGAGTCCTAATTTCTACTACACTCTCCTTTTGGAGGCCCCAAGTCAGTGTAAATTTGAGTAAGCGGGAAAGAAGACTGCAACTTTGATCCTCAAGTTCAGGTGTTTCTTACAGCTTTCCTACACTGAGCTTGCTTGAGAACCAGCCTTGCATCAAAGTTCAACTTTTTCCTACCAGCTCAGGAGTCGGTTACCCAACCAAACTGATCCATTCGCTCCTTTATCAAATCCAGAATTAATCGCCATGTGTCAGAAAACTTCAGGCTCGCAGAGAACCAAAAAAAGTGGCTGATCAATCATTCCTTGAGTCTCACTTCTAGAATACTTGGAGTAATAACGTTTTATGTTTTTTCATACGAAAAACAAAGATTATGTCACTCTACTTGAGGTGAGCACAAGTCAGGTGAGCAATACAGTATCACCAATACAGAGAAGACCACTAGATACTACAAAAAGACTTGCTTTGGAGGGATAAGGGAAGACACATTTAAAGAGGCTACAAAAAAATTAAAGATTGTTTTATGAGTTAAATGTATGTGACAGAAAAAAAATTACTTCAAGCCCCAATTCTAAGCCTAAGGAGCTATAAAGAACTACAGAGTTAGCAGGATCCTCAGGGCATTTAGTTTATTTCAGTTTCTAAATAAGGAATGGAGGACTACAAAAGTTCCGTGACTGTTTTCCAACTCCCTGAGAAAAAACCAGGGAACATACCTTTTATCTAATAGTATTTGCATTCAACGTATCTGATAATGTATTACGATAAAGAGGTAGAGATCTGTCTCTTTTCTTTGAAAAACTCCAATCGATCAACTGAAGTAATAGGTCCTTAAATCCAAATTCATAACAAATCAGGAGGTTTTGTGTGAAAATGTTTATTTACCAGTATGTTTCATGATGACTTATTATTAAAGCACTGAGCTGGAAAAAACCAAAACCAAAACCTGAGCCGGTGTTCTTAGTTTGAATTAGGAGAATGATTTCCAAATTACAAAATCAATGTTACCGTGTCCAGGATGGCAGCTGCGCGATGCTATGTACGCATGAGTCGCAAACCTGGGAGTCCACTACTGTGTAACGGCAAGTGCTCCGTGTTTTTAGAATAGAAGTAGCTTTTACAATAAAATCCACGATTCCATACCTTGAAACAAAGGACACCGCACGACATGTTTGGGTAATGTTTGAACACTTGCATCAGATTGAGCTTATTGTGAATATACTGCTAAATGCTATATCAATCTAATATCTTATAAATCATTCATGAAAAACAAATCTGCAGAGTATATTGGGAAGCAGTTCTCAACCCATATCCCTTTATTCAATGACCATGGTGTAGCTCTTATCCTCTTATTAAGTGATGTGGAAATCTGTCACTTAAGTCAGTTTTACTGACTGAGGGAAAAGAGGAAAGAAAGAAAATAAGAGATACCACTACTAAAGGAATAGAGTCAAAGGTGAGCACAACCTGTTGAGTGGCTGTCCTCCGAGATGCAGTCGGAAGAGTGGTAAAAGCATAAGCTTCAAACTCTGTGGACTAGGGTTTTAAATACCAGTTATGTCATGAGTTAGATGACCTTTGACAGAGACTTTAGGCCTCATTTTCATCATCTATAAAATGCAATCACATGATCTACCTTAACATAGCGAACAGCCAATGCCCAGTGAGACGAGGTGCTCAATAAATAACAACTGCTATTACTGTGTTGAGGAAAAAGTTTGGTATCTCAACTACACTTAAGACAAAAACAAAATGGTGAGAAATGGCTGTCTTTTTTCATACAAAAATGCCCCAAAAGGCTCTATATTACCACGGGCAGGCATAGACAATTTCTTCCTTATAATAATGATGAAGAGTGTTCTATGCAGAATGTTCTATTTGCAGCAGTGATTCATTGTGTGCATGGAAAAAATTGCTGACACGTTGAGAAGATATTTTCCCGTAAAAGGTTGAAGTCCTTAAGCAGCAAAAAACACCAACGTCCATCATCTTTAAACCCTATTGATTTCTGGTGAAGATTTAAAAGGCTGTTTACTTATTTCCCATCATTTCTGTCAGAGCTGTAACAGTTCTCTTCCCACTGAATAAACCTCTCATGATCCTCCTGGTGATTAAGGTCAGACAAAATGTCAAACTCCTAATGCTAAGTGCTTTCACATTAAAAATTCATATCAAATCACCAAGTAAAATCCAAACAAGAAGTCAGACATGTAAACAGTTCACAAAAAAAGAGTTGCAGTGACCATTACAGAATATAGGGGCAGTGTAGATGTAAAGAAGAAGGAAAAAAAGGCTTGGCAACAGGTCAGAAAACTTCCCCCTTCTTCCTGGCATCTTCACTGTCATTTCCTATTTTAGAATTAGTGACCATGTTGGACTTAAGTCTCGTGTGTGTGTGAGAGATCACTTCAAATCATTAGCAGCTATCTGGTTATACAAGTTCAGTATGGTCTTTTGTTTTACAGCGGGGAGTATGGGTGGAGGGAGTGTTTTGCCCAGTATGTGAAATAACCCCTGCTAGATCTTCTTGTAGGCATGGTTGGATCACTGGATCGGGAGGTGAAAGAAACAGTATCACGATCTCATCTCTCACCATCTCTTAGTGTTTCTTTTCACTCCTTTTATTCACTCTCAAGCTGGCTTTCTGAACACTGAAGCCCATAACAGCCCAAGACTTCGATGTTGCCAGCTACAGATTTGGTGGAAAGAAAGCTTCTTTTGCCAAATAGTTCCAACAGGTCCCAGAATTTAGGCTTCATTTATCTGAATGTAGAGTGGTTGACATACTCGTGTTAAACCAGCAATGGTGGCCAGGGGAATAGATCTGATGGCCAGACCCATGTCATGTCTGCATTCATGAGGCCAAATGGGGTGAGTTCCCCATGGACTAAGACAGCACGGGATTTACTTGATATCAATAATGAGAACAATAACTATAAACAAGTTTATTTTCTGATGGACCAACAGGAGATTTTAGCTATCAATTAGTACTGACTTTGGGCAAGATATTTTACTTCTCGGAGCCTCAGATTCTTTATCTTTAAAATAAGGATGACAGAACCTACATTACAGAGACTAAATGCATACATAGGTGAAGCACCTCGCTTTGCATCTAATTCATAGAAAGTACTCACTTTCTATGTAGAACTAGACTAACTAGAAGACATGATACTGGCAAGTCAAGCATCATATCTATTACGTGAGGAGTACCCATGATGCGGGTTCCCAGTTAAGCCTTCCAGGTTTTTCATTTCCGTATTCCTTCAGATAAGCTCTTAGCCAGAGTCTCAGGAAATATTCAAGAGAAGAAAATGAAGCACTGACAATACTTGAGTAAGTATTCTACTTATCAATTAAGCAAAAGTCTCAACTTACATGCTTTGATGACTAAATACAGATAACATTTTAGTTCTCCTGAAATCCATGACAAGAGCCCTTCAAGTGCTATAGCTCTATGATAGGACAATTCTCCAAGGTCGTTACCCATACAAAGAATAAAGTAAATAGAAAAGAGTATCAGATCCATGAAGCCACAAATGATAAAATAACCAACTGCACCATTATAGGAAAAATACTAAATTTACATCTACCATATTGGAATATATTTAGAACTAACATAGAGACAAATTCTGTCCTCACAGCACAAAAACTGATAGTATATCATATATCCCTTTTTATTTTGTAGGGACAGGAATTTGAAAGAAAGGTTCATTTTGAGAGATTAAAATCCCCCAAAATTTCTTGATATCTCTTCTGTCAACCACAAGAGTTTTCCTACTCAAATGTTAAGGTGCCTTTAATTTCCCTTCATCAGTTATTCTTTTGGGTTAAACAATACTTTATTTTAAAAATGTAAACACCACTGAGGAAACAGAGGACTTTTTTTTTTTAAGAAACCACTGTAAACAAAATCAGTACACAAACAACTAACAAGGAAAAACTAGTGACATATGGCGAAGAGCTCTTGTAAATTGGTATGAAAAAAAAGACAAAAATCAGAAAGAGAAATTGACAAAGAATATAACTAGGTAGTTTACAGGTGAAACGTGAAAAATAACTACATGAAAAAATTCATTATTACAAAAATGCTCTGAAAACATCAGTGAGATAACATTCCTTACTTGTAAGATCAGCAGAGATGAGCATGGCCTACCATCTGTCAAGCTGTGTAAGAACAAAAACTCTCAGACACTCTTGATGGTCTTCAATAATTATTAAATGAACAAACTATAAACATATGAAAATCTCTGCAAGTCAGAAATTACTCTAGCCACCTCTCCTGACAGAAAAGCGTGCATCAGGCAGGTAATAAAGATAGACATCAGAGAAGAAGAAAGTACAAGAAAAAGAAAAAAAGGAAAAGCCATAAGCCGGGAGAGAGAACACAAAGGAGAAAAGCAGACATGGATTCAGATAAGTAGACAAGAGCTTATCTATAGAAAGGAGATGGACAGAGAGGCTACAAAGAAAGAAGGCAGAAAGTACCTTAAGGAGAAAAAAGAATTAAAAACCACAAGGGAGAGGGGCCTAGGGGATGAAACTATTCTTGACTGCTACTTATAGACACTGTTAACACCAAGATGAAACTGTTTCATGCTGATGACATGATCTTGTACCCAGAAAAAGAATCCAGTAAAAACGATTACAACTAATAAATGAGTTCAGCATAGTTAGAAAGGTCAAAATAACAAAATCAATTTTATTTTTATAGCAAAGGGCAAAATACAAATAAAATTAAGAAAAATATTCCATTTACAAAAGTATCAAAAAGAAAAAAATACTTGGAAATAAATTTAACAAAAGAAGTGTAAAATTTTTATTTGAGAATTACAGAACATTACTGAAAGAAATTAAAGAAGACCTAAGTAAAGAGAAAGACACCCTATGTTCACAGACTGGAGGACAACATTGTTAAGGTGACAAAACTCCCCAAATTAATCTACAGATTCAGTACAGTCCCTGTCAAAATCCCAGCGTTTTTGCAGAAATTGACAAGCTGATTCTAAAAATCACAGGAAAATCCACGGGATCCAGAATAGCCATAAGAAATCTTGAAAAAGAACAATTCTTTCTCAATTTCAAAGTGTAACAAAGCTACAGTAATCAAGACCATGTGATGCTGGTATTAAGGACAGACATACAGGTCAGTGGAGTAGAACATAGAGTATATAAATAAATCCTCACATGCACAGCCAAATCTAAAGATATATACAAACTGAAAGTGAGGAGATGAATAAAGATTTTCCATGTAGATGAAAGAGAAAAAAGGCCATGGTAAACACTTACATCAGACAAAACAGACTTTAAAACAAAGACTGCAGCAAGAGACAAAGAAAGGCACCACATAATGCTAAAGGGATCAATTTGGGGCGCCTGGGTGGCTCAGTCAGTTGAGTGTCTGACTTCAACTCAGGTCATGATCTCCAGGTTTGTGAGTTTGAGCCCCGCATTGGACTCACTGCTGTCAGTTTGGAGCCAGCTTCCTCTGTCCCCCTCTCTCTGCCCTTCCCCTGCTCATGCACTCTCTCTTTCTCTCAAAAATAAATTAAAAATATTTTTAAAAATAAAGGGATCAATCCAACAAGAGGATATAAGAATTGCATATTATCTATGCACCCAACATAGGAGCACCTAACTACAGAAAGCAAATATTAACAGATAAGGGAGAAAAATGCAGTAATACAAGAATTGTAAGGGGATATCATTTAAATTAATGGATAGTCCACACAGAAAATCAACAAAGAAAAGGTCACTTTGATGACATATTAAAGCAAATGTATCTAGCAGCTATATACAGAACATTCCATCCCAAAACATCAGAAAACACATTCTTTTCAAGGGCACGTGGAACATCCTCCAGGCTTTATAACAAGTCTCAATAGTTTCAAGAAGACTGAAAGCGTTTCAAGCATTTTTCCAACCATAATAGTATGAAATTAGAAATCAGTTACAAGAAAAAAAAAACCTGAAAAAAACCCCCACAAATACACGGAGGCCAAACAACATGCTACTAAACAACCAATGGGGAAATCAAAAGATACACAAAGTCAAATGAAAATAAAAACACAATAGTCCAAAATCCTTGGGACATGGTAAAAGCAGTTCTAAGATGAACTAAGTAAAAGCAGTTCTAAGAAGAAGTAATGTAGGCTTATTTCTCAAGAAATAAGAAAAATCTGAAACAAACAACTTAATCTTATACATAAAGGAACTAGAAAAATTCAAACAAAGTCCAAAGCTAGAAGAAGGAAGGAAATAAAGATTATAACAGAAATAAATGAAATAGAAGGGGAAAAAAAACAATAAAAAAGATCAATGAAATCAAGAGCTGGTTCTTTGGAAAGATAAATAAGACTGATAAAACGTTATCCATACTGACCAAGAAAAAAAGAAAAAGGACTTAAATTTTAAAAATCAGAAATGAAAGAAGAAAAATAAGAGTCAACACCATAGAAAAAGATTAAAAGAGAATATTATGAAAAATTATAGGCTAACAAATTGTGGACAACCTAAAAGAAATGGTTAAACTACTAGAAATGAAAAATCTTCCAAAACTCAATTAGGAAGAAACAGAGAATTCAAATTAACTACTAGTAATGAAATTGAGTTGGTAATCAAAAACTCCCAATGGACAAACATGGAGAACCAAATGACTTCACAGGTGAATTCTACGAAAAATTTAAGAGAGTTAATACCTATTGTTCCCAAACTATTCCAAAAAATACATGAGGAAGGAAAACTCCCAAATTCATTCTACAGTGAATTTAAGAAAAAGTGCCAAGGGGAAAGAATACGCTTTTCAACAAATAGTGCTGGGACAGCTGTGTATCCTAGCACAAAATAAATGCAAAAGAATAAAGCTGAACCCTTGCTTCACACTATATACAAAAATAAATCAAAGGTATAAATGTAAGAGTTAAAACTATAAAAGAAAACACGGAGTATATTTTCATGACTGTGCATTAGGTAGTTACTTCCTAGATATATCACTAAAAGCTTATGCAACAAAAGACAAAATGAGATAAAACTGAATATCACCAAAATTAAAACCTTTTGTGCTTCAAAGATACCATCAAGGAAGTACAAAGGCAATCCACAGAATGAAAAGTACCTACAATCATATAACTGATAAAAGACTTGTATCTGGAATATATAAAGAACACTAACAACCCAATAATAAATAGATAAAAACCCAATAAAAGATGGGCAAAGATCATCTAAAGAAGATACAAAAATGGACAATGAGCATATGACAAGATGTTCAATATCATCAGCCATCAGTCAAAACCCACAGTAAGATACCACTTCTTCACACTCAAAGGATGGATAGACTAAAAAGGACAGGTAACAACACATGTCTGCAAGGTTTGGGGACGAATAAGAATCCTCACACACTGCTGCTCAGGTGAAGCCACCTTGGAAAACAGACTGGCAGTTTTTCAAAATTTTAAATACAGAGTTATAATATGAGGCAGCAGTTCTGCTCCTAGATATATTCCCAAGGGAAATAAACATATTTATCTACACAAACACTTGCATGTGAATGTTCACAGTAGCATTATTCATTTTTCCCACAAACCCTTCTGCCCACCCCCAAAAGCAGCAGTATTCATAATAGCCAAAGAGTGGAAACAATCCTAATATCCACTGACTGGTGAATGTATACATAAAACGTGGTATTTTCATAGAAAGGAACATTATTCAACAATAAAAAGGACACACTGATACATGCTATAACACGGATGAACCTTGACAAAAATTATGCTAGATGAAATAAGTCAGTCACAAAAAATCATGTATTATGTAGATTTCATTTATATGAAATACCCCAAACAGGCAAAACTACAGAGACATAAAGTAGATTATCAGTTGTGTAGGGCTGGGGGAAGGAAGCTTAACGTGATGGCTAAGGAAAGTGGTGTTTCCTTTTAAGTGATGAAAACTATTCTACAACTGATTGTGGTAACTGTGCTGATGGATGCACAATTCTATGAATATATTAAAAACCAATGAACTGTACACTTCAAATGGGTGAATTCTATGGTATGTGTTATCTTTTTTTTTTTTACATTTTTAAAATGTTTATTTATTTATTTTGAGAGAGAGAGAGAGAGAAAGAGAGAGTGAGAGAGAAAGAATCCCAAGCAGGCTCTGATTTAATCTAATGTGATTGTGAACTATTATTATGAGTGTCATGGTAACATTATGGAAAAGAGGTCTGGAAAAGATCATCCTACTGGATATACATTTCTATGATTCACAAAAAAATATTACCTCTTCCTTTATAAATAGTCACAAAATATTATTATTTTCTGTCCCAATATGTATACACAATTTCTTAAAAAAATTTTTTTAATGTCTCTATTTTTGAGAGCAAGAGAGACAAGTGGGAGTCTTGCTGAGCTGTCAGCACAGAGCCCAATGCGGAGCTTGAACTCATGAACCGCGAGATCATGACCTGCAGTGAAGTTGGATGCTTAACCTACTGAGCCACCCAGGCACCCTGTATACATAATTTCTTTAACAGAATGAGCACTCAAATTGAACTTTTAAAGTTCTTATTCAAATGATACGAGGCTTATTTAAATGGTCATAATTATTATAAGCAAATATGTCTCCAGATGATTCATTTTTACCAAACATCAAATGATATTTCCATTTTAGTAATTACACATAAAAATCTTAAGAGTACTTTTAGTTCTTTCATGAAAATGTATACATTAACAATAATAAAACAAATATAGATGGTGTATATAATTACAAAGACATAGATATACACAGACACATGTGTAAATAATGAGGTTCTTTTCAAATGGAAATTCAGAATGCTACATACTGTTTTCAAAAAAATTCTAATATATTGATGTTTTTATTGGTAATTATATTTTCTGCCTGTTTTCAAGATTATTGACTTCTCCATTCAGAAGAGATATGAAAGCATGTTAATCACTAAATAAACACACATATAAACAATCATCATTCCAAATGGGCATGTTACTCTGGGAACACATTTTGGAATACAAACCCCTAAGGACAGTAAACTAAATTAAATGTTCTATATTTTTAAAATTTAAATATAATTGACATAAGTTTCAGGTGTACAACATAATGATTCGATATTTGTATTTACTGCAAAATGATCACCACAAGTGTCTTGTTAATGTCCGACACCATAGTTTTTTTTTCTTGTGATAAAAACTTTTAAGATCTACTCTGTTAGCAATGTTCAGACATACAATACTACAGTCCCAAGTGGCACATTATATCCCATAACTTAATTTATAGCTGAGAGTTTATACATTTCAACCCCCTTCTCCTGTTTTCTGCTCAGAATATGCTTTATGTTTCTCCAAGTTTTTATTTATACTTTATTTATTTATACTTTCTATTTTATACTTCAAAAAGTTCGAGTATTGTTGACACACAGCATTACGTTAGTTTCAGGTGTACAACACAGTGATTCAATGAGTTTATATGTTATGCTGTGTTTGCCAAGCATAGCTGCCATTTGTCCCCACACATCCCCTATTACATTACATACTGCTGAGTTGACATCAATTTACTTGAAACTGCAGACAAATCTCTTACTTTAGTAAATGTCTCATGCCTTTAATAACTGGGTAGAATAGTCAGTCAGTAAATACTTAATTAGGCACACACTACGTGCCAAACAGTCTGGAAATATCAAGTGTGTTTTTCTAGAGTTGGGAGGCATATAGCTTAACAGTAAGAGTGGTTTAGGAAGGTTCTGAATCTTGGAAACATGAAGTAAATAAGCTAGATGCTGCCTCTTCCACGGAGTGCAAATATAAGCCCTGTGCAGAGCATGGAAAAGCCAGCTTTAGACTTTGAAAAGTGAAAGGCAGGGAGCATATTAGGGGAGGGGACCATAATTCAAAGTAGTGCCGAGCCAGTGAGAGGTTTTCCATTATCTTTTTCTTCAGTATCGCCCAATCTGTTCTTAAAGGCACTGTAAAACCTAGACTTCGGAACTGACTGGAAAGAACTTCAAGAGACGCCTTTGGTCTTTGGCCCAAGAAGTAGGAAGTGGACTCACAAAACTCAGTGAAAGTGGGGAAATTGCCTATATTTCTTTTTCTTTCTTTTTTGTCATTTCTTTCTTTCTTTTTTTAGTTTAAATTTTAGTTAACACACAGTGCAGTATGGGTTTCAGGAGTAGAATTCAGAGATTCCTCACTTACATACTACACCCAGCGTTCACCCCAACAAGTGCCCTCTTTAATGCCCCGTCCCTAGAGTTTTTATTCACTCTCTCTGCCTCTGCACCCAGACAGCCCCATGGAGGTGCAGCAGCACGGAGGCTGGGTGGAAACCTAAACGCCCTCTCTGACCAGAGGAGCTGCTCTCTTAAGAGGTCAGGGCAAATTCCCATTACTTTTTTGCCCCTTGTTCTCCTGAGCTTGGCCCTGGATTCAGACACAGCCACAGGAACATGGCACAGCAGAAGAACAAAAGCCTTTCAGATCAGAGAGCTATTAACAAGAAGCCCCAGAGAAGAGTAAAGTACCCAGCATACTGCAAAAATGGAGGGCATTCAAAAAGCTAACCCATAAAGTGTACGTGAACACCTGCTCAATGATCATTTGCACGTGTGTAGGGGTGCCTGGGTGCTTCAGTCAGTTGAATGGCTGACTCTTGATTTGGGCTCGGGTCAGGATCCCAGGGTCGTGGTGTTGAGCCCCATGTTGGACTCCACACTGAGTGTAGACCCTGCTTATGAGTCTTTCCCCTTCTGTCCCTCTCCTGTGCTCATACTTTCTCTCAATAAAAAAAAGAAGCAAGCAAGCAAGAAAGAAAGAAAGAAAAAGAAAAAGGAAGGAAAGAATGAAGGAAGGAAGGAAGGAAGGAAGGAAGGAAGGAAGGAAGGAAGACATTTCAAATCTGCACATGTTTAAATCTAATACTACATAGTATACCAAAAACTTTGAGAACTTTACTGGACTTGACTACCAACCAAAAGGATAAATATGCCACTGGGTAGCACAGACACAGAACAGATCTTTTTTCTTTTTTTTTTAAGTTTATTTATTTTGAGAGACAGTGAGTGGAAGAGGGGCAAAGAAAGATGAAGAGAGAGAGAGACTTCCAAGCAGGCTCTGCACTGTCAGCACAGAGCCTGCTATGGGGTTTGAACTTAGGAACCATGAGATCATGACCTGACTTTAAACTGAGAGCCGGACGCTTAACCAACTAAGCCACCCAGATGCCCCATCACAGGACAGATCATAATGGACTGCAAAGCCTTTGAAAATTAAACTGACATTAGAACCACAGCCCACAAAAGAAGGGTTGGAAGTCTTGTCTGATTCTAATAAGGTCAAGTGTCTGTTAAAATAAAAAAGTAATACTCTCCCAAGGTGTTAAACAAGACCCAGAATTTTATCACATAATATCCAAAATGTCCAGGATCTAATCTGAAATCACCTCTCATATAAAGAGATAGGAAAATCTCAAATCCCAAGTGAAAAGAAAATCAATGACAACAACTCTAAGATAACACTGATGTTGAATTACCCTGACTTCAAAGTAGCTATTACAACTAAACCTCTGTTAAGATATATACTGCCCAAAGTTTCCCTTTTGCCCCTTTCCTCAGTCCCTACACCGACGTCCACAGTGGCAGCTACACTGTAATGATTTTCTTCATTGTAAATTAATTCTATCTGTTCTAGAACTCCATATGGAATTGCACAGTGGGTATTCTTTGTAAGGTTTCTTTCACTCAGAATATTACTTTTGGGATATGTTAGTATTATTGTGTTTATAAAGAGTTTTTATTTTTTATTTTTGAGTATTTCATTGTATACATATACCAAAGTTTGTTTCATTCTCTATTGATAGACACCAGGACCATGTCAAGGTTTTGGCTATTAAGAGTCAAGCTGTTAAGAACATTCTTGTTTAAAATTTTTCGTGCATATGTGCTTTCATTTTGCTTGGGTGACTACCTAAGGGTAGAATTGTTGAGTCATGAGGTAGGTTTATGTTAGTTACATGAGAAGCTGATAGATCTTTTTCCAAAATAGTTGTACCATTTTACATTCACACCAATAAAGTTTCAATCGTTCCACATTCTAACATTTGGTGTTATCAGTCTTTTAATTTTTTAATTTTTATAGGTGTGATGGTAACATATTTTGGTTTTAGTTTTAATTTTCCTGGTGCCTACTGATGGTTGAGCTCTTTTACATGAACAGTGGATATTTATACATTCAAATATTCTTCCCATTTTAAAATATGGGTTGTTTCTCTTTTCACTGATATGTTGGAAGTGCTCTTTATATATTCTGCATACTGGTACTTTGTGAAATACATGTTTATGAGTATTTTATCCTCATCTGGTTTTCTTATTCATTTTTTATCAGTGTACTTTAATGAATAAAACTTTCAGCTTAAAAACATGAGTTAGCTATTACAACCATGCCCTACAAAGTAGGGAAGAACATTCTTAAAATAAAGGGAAAGATGGAGATGTCTGGTGGCTCAGTAGATTAAGTGTCTGACTCTCGGTTTCGGCTCAGGTCATGATCTCATGATATGTGAGTTCAAGCCCCATGTCAAACTCTGAACTGACAGGGCAAAGCCTGCTTGGGATTCTCTCTTTCTCTTTCTCTCTTTCTGCCCCTCCCCTGCTCATGCTCTTTCTCTCTCTCACTCTCAAATTAAACTTAAAAACTTTTTTTAATAAATAAGGAAACTGA
This sequence comes from Suricata suricatta, assembly GCF_006229205.1. Taxonomy (NCBI): domain Eukaryota; kingdom Metazoa; phylum Chordata; class Mammalia; order Carnivora; family Herpestidae; genus Suricata; species Suricata suricatta. Next base: position 89,369,518 of record NC_043705.1, read on the forward strand.
AAGATTTTTTTCACCAAAACAACAGAAGATACAAAATATCAAATGGAAACATTTAGAAGTGGAAATTTTCCAAGAAATTAAAAATTCATTGATGGGTTCAATTGCAGAATAGAGGTGACTGAAGGAAAAGTTCAGTGAAATCTGAAGACAGACTAAATACAAATTATCCAATTTGAACAGAATAGGAAAAAATACAATAAAAGGAACCTCAAGGACCTGTTCTGTTCAAGGGAAAATAACAAAAGGCTACATAGGCCCCTGTGGCTCACTGGAACTTAGGAGGAGAAAACAGAGTGTGATGCAGAAGACATTTTAAGGAACACGGCTGAGTGGTGTCACAGAAAATAGTGGAGTAGACAGCTCCAGGAATTTGTCCCTCCACTGAAACAAGTATTGAGTTGTCAAGAACTATCAGATTCAACTATTATAGAACTCTGGAATCTAGGTGAATACTTCGAGCATTCAGGGAAGTTCTGAAAAAAGTGAATCCGGTAACTTTTAGCATTTTGCATTGCAGCTACCACATCACATCCCCTGACCTGTGGCAGGCAGCCAGGGAACAGAGGTCACATTTCTGGTGCAGCTTGCTGTTTTGTTGGTAGGCAGTAAGAACCCTGTGTACTAAAAATTGAGATAGTATGTTTCACTGAGGGGCCAGCACAGAGGCCAGCCACTATTTCAACCTCTTCAATTAGAAGCAAATTCCTGGATGGTCTCTGTTGAATGAATTTAGAGAAATAAAACATCTATTTCTCACTTTTTATCTGACTAGATCCAAGTATTCAAGCAAATCAAGTCAGGTCACTGGCTGGCCATAGAGATAACAGAATAGAGACTTCAGTGACTACACACAAGGGATAGTCTTTGCAAAAATGATTTGAAGAAGTCACTAAACAAATGGACAATTGTAGCCTTCAGCAAGCAACAACAGGAATCTCTGGGGAGGGACGAGAATCTGATTTCCAGAGTTAGCACATCACAATATCCAAAATGTTCAGTTCTTAATAAGAAAATTACAAAGTATACAAAAACAGGAAATAATGGCCCACTCACAGAAAAAAAATTAATTGACAGACACAATTCTTGAGAGAAGTCCATTCATTGGACTTACTGGACAAAGACTTTAAGTGTCTTAAATATACTCAAAAAGCTAAAGGAAAGAATGAATAAAAAAAAAAAAACCCTGAAAGAATCAGAAGAATGCTATGGTAAAAAGTAGGACTACTAATTTAAAAGCTGTAAATTATAAAAAGAGCCAAATAAAAATTCTGGAGCTGTAAAGTACAATGCCGAAATAAAAAATTCACTAAAGTGGTTGGTTTAACAGCAGATCTGAGAAGACAAAAGAAAGATGTGGTAAAATTGAGAACAAGCCAAGTGAAAGCACTCACTATGAGAAGCAGAAAGAAAAAGCAGAGAAATGAACAGCACCAAAGGGACCTATGAGAAACTACCACATATATCAATACACACATTACAGTAGTTTAAAGGAAAAAAACCACAAAAACAACAGCAAGCAGAAAAAATACTGGAAGAAACAAAGGCCAAAAACTTCTAACATCGGATGAAAGACATGAATTCAAGTATCAAAAAGTTCGATGAACAGGGCACCTGGGTCTCTCAGTCGGTTGAGCGTCTGGCTTCAGCTCAGGTCATGATCTCACCGTTTGTGGGTTCAAGCCCCGTGTCGGGCTCTGTGCTGACAGCTAGCTCACAGCCTGGAGCCTGCTTCAGATTCTGTGTCTCCCTCTCTCTCTGACCCTCCCCTGCTCGCACTGTCTCTCTCTGTCTCTCAAAAATAAATAAAAAACATTTAAAAATTTAAAAAAAAGTTTGATGAACATAAAGCAGGATAAATTAAAAAAGATCTACACTAAGATACTTTATAATGAACCTATCAAAAGACAAAAACAAACTATAGAAAGCAATAAGAGAAAATGATTTGTCACATACAAGGGAGCCTCAATAAGATAAACATCTGATTTCTCATTGGGAACCACGGAACCCAGAAGGCAGGGAAATCATATTTTAAATGCTCAAAAGAAAAAGCTGCCAACCAATAATTCTGTATCCAGCAAAACTGTCCTTATGAAATGAAGAAGTTAAGACACTCCAAGATATTTTTTTTTTTTTAGCATTTATTTATTTATTCAGAGAGAGACACACAGAATGTGACTGGGAAGAGGCAGAAAGAGGGGGAGACATAGAATTTAAAGCAGGCTCCAGGCTCTGAGCTGTTAGCACAGAGCCCAGCGTGGTGCTCGAACTCATGAACCGCAAGATCATGACCTGAGCTGAAGTCAGACACTCAACTGACTGAGCCACCCAGGCGCCCCAAGACACTCCAAGTTAAAAAAAAAAAAAAAAAGGTGAGGAAGTCATCACTAGGTAGACCAGCCTTAAGAAAATAGTGAAGAGATTCCTTCATGCTGCAATGAGAAGAGTGTAGACCACAACTAAAAGCTCTATGAAGATATAGAGATTTCTGGTAAAAACATAGGGATACAAAGGCTAGTATTGTGTTTTTAGTTTCATTTAGGAAATGGAAAGAAGAGTTACAAACTGAAAATACAATAATAATGATAAATCCACAGGAACGGGCATACAATCTACTGATTTCCTATAAGCTGTGACAATAATAACATACAGGACGGGGGTCAGAAGCAGAGCTCATGCTACTGGCGTTAACGTGGTATCAATGCAAACCAGTTATTATAAAGTCAGGAGGTTAACTGTGGTCCTCATGGTAATTACCAAGAAATTAACTAAGGAATTGGCAATAGAAACAAAACATACAAGAAGGCAGTACGGGAGGAACTGAGAAACAAACAAACAAAAAAGGTAAAAGATATGTAAAAAAACCAGCAAAATGGAAGAACTAAAACTGCCAGTGTTAGTAATAAATTTAAATGTAAATAGATTAAGCTCATCAATTAAAAGTCAGAATTTGGCAGAATAGATTAAAAATGATCCAATTACATGCTGCCTGTAGAAGACTCACTTTAGACCCAAAGACACAAACTGGCTGAAAGTAAAAGGATGGAAAAAGATAATCCAAACATATAGTAGCTAAAATACAGCGGCAGTGGCTATCTTAATATCAGACAATACAGATTTTAAATAAAAAGTTGTTACAACGACGGGGGCAATTGGGGGGCTCAGTCAGGTAAGCATCTGACTCTTGATTTCAGCTCAGGTCACGATTTCATCGTTTGTGAGATGGAGCCTTGCATTGGGCTCTGCACTGAGCATGGAACCTGCTTGGGATTCTCTCCCTCTCCTCTCTCTTTGCTTCTCCCCTGCTCATGTTCTCTCTTTCTCACTCTCTCAAAAATAAATATTTTTTGTAAAAAGTTGTTACAAGAGAGAAACATTGTATATTGATTAAAGGGTAAAATCAACACAAAGATTATAAACATATACACATAAATGACAGCTCTAAAATATATGAAGCAAACACTGACAGAATCAAAACAGAAAATAGTTCCTATCATACTCAGTGGTGAAAGACTGAAAGGATTCTCCCTAAGATCAGGAACAAAACAAGGATGCCCACTTCACCACTGCTATTCAACATGGTACTGGAAGTCCCTACCTAGAGGAATTAGGTAAGAAAAAGAAATAAAAAGCCATCCAAATTGCAAAGGAAAAAATAAAACTGTATCAATTTACAGAGGATATAATTCTATATATAGAAAATCTTCAACAGTCACAGAACATCTACTAAAGTCCTACCATGCTGCAGAAAAGGCAATTCACTACACAGGAATGAACGGAAGACCTATAGCAAGACCTAAACTTAAAATATTTATTTATTTATTTATTTATTTATGGATTAATGTTTTTATTTTATTTTTGAGAGAGCAAGACAGAGTGCAAGAGGGGAAGGGGCAGAGAGAGAGGAGACAGAATCCAAAGCAGGCTTCAGGCCTGAGCTGAAGTCAGAGTTTCTTTGCTCCAGATCCTTGCCAATATTTACTATTGTCAATTTTTTTTGTTTGTGTTTAACAATTCCAACAAGTGTCTAGTGGTATCTTATTATGGTCTTAGTTTGCATTCTCAGTAAAGGATTTTGCCTATTTTTTCATATCACTATTTGCATCTATTTATCTTTTTTGGTGAATTACCTATTCAGAACAGCTGCCCTTTATTTTTTAATTGTTGGCCTGTTTTTGTTTTTGTTATTTTAATGTATTAGTTTTCTACTGTTGCTGTGGTAAGTTATCACAAGCTTTGTTACTTAAAACACAAATTTACTATCTTATAGTTCTGTAAACCCAAAGTGCAACACGCTAGACTAAAATCAAGGAGTCAGCAGACCTATGTTCCTTTCTGGATGTTCTAGGGAAAAATTTGTTTCCTTGCCTTTTCCAGATTAAGAGGACCATTTGTGATCCTCGGGTCATAGTCCTCCCTCTCCCTCCCCTACCCCCCTATCTCTGCCATTTACAAAACCAGCAACACTGGATTCAGACCTTCCCATACAATACTAGTCTAATATCTTCTGTGTCATCATTCCATTTTTAAAACAAATTTTTTTAACATCTATTCATTTTTAAGAAACAGAGACAGTGTGCAAGTGGGGGTAGGGCAGAGAGAGAGGGAGACAAAGAATTCAAAGCAGGCTCCAGGCTCTGACCTGTCAGCACAGAGCCCGATAAGGGGCTTGAACTCACGAACTGTGAGATCATGACCTGAGCCAAAGTTGGACGTTTAACCAACTGAGCCACCCAGCAGCCCCTCTTTATTGGACACTAAAAAAATGAAAAGATAAACTATATAATGAGAGTAAATATTTGTTAATCATAGATCTAATAAAGGATCTGTATCCAAATCTATATAGTATATGGATCAAATTGGAGACAACTGACACCTTAATAATGTATTCAAATGCATTAATATTTAGTAAAATACAACTTAAAAGTAAGATATTTTCAATTACTAATCTTGCGAAGAATACAGAGAATAATGATGGTAAAGTAAGGATGTATACAAATTGGTTCAACATTTTGAAAGGCAAATTGCAACCCATGCAAGTTTTTGTATTTATTTTTTTACCCAACAATTTCATTTCTAGGAGTTATTGGAAGATATATGTATAGCAAAGATATGCACAAGAATATTTACTGCAGCATTAAATGCAACACTTTAAGAAAAAAAATCTAAGCATCCTTGTTGAAGATAAGTTAAACAAAGTATGGTGCAGCCATAAAATTACAAAGCAGACATTAAAAAGGCAGAACTGGGGTGCCTGCGTGGGTTGGTCGGTTGAGCATCTGACTTTGGCTCAGGTCATGATCTGACAGTTTGTGGGGTTCGAGCCCCACATCAGGCTCTGTGCTGACAGCTAGCTCAGAGCCTGGAGCCTGTTTCAGATCCTGCGTCTCCCTCTCTCTCTGACCCTCCCCTGCTCACACTGTCTCTCTCTTGTCTCTCAAAAATAAATAAAAAACAGAAAAAAAATTTTTTTAAATCCTACAAAAAAAATAAAAAAGAACTCTATGTGTAGTAAGAGCAAAATTCAAGTTATGATGGGAGTATATAATATATATTATACATATAGCATATAATATTCTGGCAAATATTATAAGTAAAGCAAAACTACAGAGAGTGAGAAAAGATCAGTGGTTGCTGGGGTAAGGGATGAGGGAAGGTGAAGGAAATTTGTTTTGCTTTGTTTTTTGGTGATGGAACTATTCTGTATCCTGCTTGTGGTAGTGGTTACGTGAATCTATAGTTGGGTTAAACCTCACAGACTGTATACCCTCAAAAATTAATAAGTGAATTTTACTGTATGTTAATTTTAAAAAGAAGAATGTTTTAGATTGCATACACTTGTGGGGTTATTTTGCGTCTTTCTCAGAAAGACTATATTAGAATGCTATATTTACTTTATTATTAAAGCCTTTGTTCTCATTCATATCTGCTTCAAAAATAGAATTAATCTACTAAGTGAAAGTGATTAAAAAACATTGTTGTTTCTGCAATTGACAATGAGTTGTTATTAATATAAATCTTTCTGTTTGGGAATGTACACAGAGCTCCTTTCTCTATAATAAGGGCATAAAGAAAATGCTTCTAGTTCATAAAGTAAGAACTAATCAAATCTGTTAAGCTATACCCTACCTTCAGGTGCCAACTAAATGCCATATAAAGATAAACTAACGAATTAGTCACTGTTTTCATCTCCTCCTGAATAAAATCTGTTCATTTTTCTCATACATAAAATTATGGTGGTCACTACACTGGATATTTGGGGCTTTTCATTCTCCGTTTACACATAAACTGCCATTCTTTTGATCTAAAATTGTGTTAAACTTTTATCTCCATGTAAACTAGAAATAAGGGTTTCTCTTGCACGAGAGAACATTATAAGCATTACAAAACTGTTCAAACTGTTTGTTAAGTTATACATTATAATTAGTTTGGCAGAGCTAATACAAATCACATTTACAGACTAACAATAATAAAATTGAAGTACCAGTTAAATATCCAAAATAATTAAAGGAATCATTTTTAGCCTGGCATAATTAGCTAATTCACTTTACAAGCATTTATTAAAATGAATTCACATGTTATTATTCCATAGGTAGTTACACAATAGTGTTTATACAGGAAAAAATAATGAACCAAACTCTTTGTATCCAGCCCTCCACAATTAAAACGAAGACTCCCCAAGTAATATCAATCTAGGATAGACTAATTAAGTTTGGTTTGATAACCATTCATTTCTTCTATTGCCTCTGAGCAAATTGTTTATTAGAGAAAGTTATTTTACACAAATCAAATCAAACTGGGTAAACCATTATATTTGAGGGAAACTTTAGCCATCAGTCAATTAATCCATCATTTTCTCCAGACACTATTGTTTAACGAGCAGATCATATTATCAACACTTTAGATATCATATGATTCAATTATAACCGTAAATTTATTGACAGTTTCTCTAATACTTTTATGATGAGCAAATTTGGATTTCTCCTTACCTTTGTGAGCAAAGCAAAACCAAATCGGGTAGTACAGTCAAATATCAAATAAATATAAAATGCTCTTCAAATTTTATAATAGTTTGTTTATTATTATAGAGGAAAAAAAGGCTTAATGAATTAACACTGGAAAGATATAATTTTAACATAAAAATAATTACCATTTCTCTAATATGCTAAAATACATCATGTATATGACCATAAAGTTATATTAAAAATTCACGTGAAAAATGAACCTAAGAAAATATTAATTTGTACTCATAAAAAATTAGGTAAAGTTTGTCATTTTAACCTTAATGTTCAAGTCACATGAATTTATTTCAGTTGTTCAAGCCATAGTGTGACCCATTAAATTTTTAAAAATACAGATTTCATAGGGGGCATTGAAGTAAAAATGTCATATTATTAATATTTATTTTTAGAGAGCATGAGAAGAAAAATGACAAATACCTTCCTACACCTGCTTGGAAGAGCATATAAGATCATACTAGAGCAAAAGGATTGCTTTCTAGTTTTTAGTAGAAATGCATAGAACTTTGTTAGTTTATCTAAAGCAGAAGAAACCTCAAACAGGGACTTTTTTCATCTAAGGATTTTAAAATAGGTCCTTTCTATATACATTTGTTTATGATTTTTGCTTTTAAAGCACAAAACAATTTATTAATTGTTTTGTCTCAATTAATTTATTGTCTCTCATTTTCTTTTTTTATTTAAATTTTATTTTTTTATTTTTTATGTTTTTTATTTATTTTCGAGAGACAGAGAGAGGCAGCTCAAGCAGGGGAAGGTCAGAGAGAGAGGGAGATACAGAATCCGAAGCAGGTTCCAGGTTCTGATCTAGCTGTCAGCACAGAGCCTGAGGCGGGGCTCGAACCCACGAACCGTGAGATTATGACCTGAGCTGAAGCTGGACGCTTAACTGACTGAGCCACCCAGGCGCCCCTATGTCTCCCATTTTCTTATGTTGATTAATTTTATCTTGCCAATCTGAGTTTAAATCCTTCAGTGTTATTAACTATTGCTAAGGCTTGTTTTCTATCTCATAAAAGGAAAGTTCTAGTTCTCCACTGAATGACAGAATGGTAGGTGCTTGGAAGGAGCTTCTGATCTGACCTAACCCAATTCTCTCTCACCATATACATAAGAAGAAAGTGTCTAAGCCCATAGCTTAGCTAACTCTCAGTACTGACTAGACAAATATGTTGACTGACAATAGCTTGTACATTCAATACGCACAGTCCTGTTGAACAACTCTAGTTGCTGCTAGTGGCCTATGCGACCTAACAGACACCAAGGCAGAGTCATCCAACAGCCAGAAGAAGAGCATATGGCCTATGAATTACAAATTCCTACATGTGTCCTTAGTTCTCAAAATGCACTCCTAAGAGGTTTAAGATGCCACAGACACGTCAGGGCACCAGAAAGAGAGTAAGAACCTAGCCTTTGGAACATCTGGTGCCTGAAACTCCTGTGTCTTCATTTCAGTCAGAGCCATTTGCTTCTGTGCAGTTTTTCATTTAAGAAACAGCTGACGGTAAGCCAGTCTGAAACCACTATCCTATCCTAGTATATTCTGGGAATCTTCAGAATAAAATATGTTAGGCAAGAAAAAGGTGATCTTAGGGTTTTTACTTAAAGAAGAATACTTCATTTTAACATATTTGCCTTGAAAAGGTTTACTCTTTACAAAGTAATTACAGGAACATCTGCATGAAAATCCCATAGTCAGTTGTTTGATTGAGGGTCGATATTTGCATGGTACAGATTGTTTAAGTACAGGAAAGCAGTCACTAGTCAATATGTAACATCAGCTATATCTCTTCTTCTGAAGTCCCATCTTCATCTACTTTTGTGCCCATTAAGTACATTCTTATTATTAATTTATTTTAAGCAAATTACTATATCCTCTTATAAAATACTGCAGATAAAGACTTTATGTTACTATTTCTCCAAACATCTGCAATACATACTCCCTTCATACAAAGCACAAATTTAAGAGCCGGGTCTTTCTGTGATTTTGGTTTCCGGGACAAAAAGATGATGCCCCCCTCTAGAGTAGGTTATTACAATCATTAAATGGTTCTTAGAAAACATTCAGCTCTCTGTAATTTTACATGTTTTTGATTTATAGTTATAATTAAGAAAAGCAATGCAAAAAGGCCACGAGTTAGAATCTTTTAATCCAAAGATGATTCAAATGTGAGTGCTACCGGAGTAAATATAATCATTCATGATGTTCTTGGTCACACTCAAGATATTAGCAAAGGGAGAACTCCTGTTTGATCCAAACAACTCATCAGCATTAATTAATCATCTCCTTCACCACAAATATTTCATTAACACTGAAAATAATAGCATGTAAGTATAGCATCTGCCTATAATGATGTATTTCAAAAAAATTATTTCAATTGGCATGTGCAGGACCTCCTTCAACAAATAAAAACAGATTTTCATATTTTGTCACAAGTTAGATTATGGAGGGGGTGGTGGAAGTTAGCCTTCTTTATTTGCTTTGGGAGATATGCTGCTCTGTGCCCAGGGATGGTTAAAAAAAACCTAAGGAATCATAATATATAAATGAAGCAAATGGGTGATATCAATTACTGAAATGGCTCACTGTTCACTAAATACTACATACTATAGCCCCGAATTCTTACAGTAGCTTTGTTGGGGATGGTTCAAATGGCTTCAGATATTGAATATTCACCATTTTTTCACACCATTGTAGGAAAAACAGGCATGACAGGACACAGTCAATGGCTCAATGCCATCCAGTGGGAGAATCAAGATATGAATCTAGTTAGCCAGGTCCCTCAAATTAAGGATCTTCTTACAAGATCCTACTGTCAGTCTCAATGAACACATATTGTGCACTTGACTCTGCATGAAAATTATTATTTACAATGGGGCTGAAAGTTATATGAGAGATGGGTATCTACACTCCCATTTCAGGCTTTCAATGTTCTTTTGTTATAATTATTAGGTATAGATCTCCATACTTTCAAAAATAGCACACTAATGCTCAGAGATGTGACAAAGCCAGTTATTTTCTGTTTTATCTAAAGTTACTTTAGAGTTAAAGAGTAACTGGAAAAAATAGTTACAAAGAATTCCTTCACTCACATTCCCTATGTGGTCACAAAGCTTTTGGAAGATGTGGTTAGGAACTAAAACAGCTTTCTGACTCCACGTGAGATGGCTTTCAACTATACAATCGGTTCAACTACTCATGAGCCATGGGAGGTACAAGAAACTCTAAGACGCTATGAAAGGCCACTACAAATATGTAGGCATTTTGCATAGACTATGCTTAAGAGATATTAATCACACACTAGAATCCAAAACTACATATATACAGTATAGTGACTTTCAATACTAAAGAGACTTTTTACAAGAACCACACTAGGAAACAAAAGTCCTACTGCATTGTTTCCTCACCCATAATTACCTACAATTTTGGATCTTTATCTCGATTAAGGTGATACCACGCATCTAGCATAGTGCCTGGGACAAGAGCAGCCACTAAGGAACTGGTAGCTGCTATTATGTAATGGACAGTCTGTTCAAATATGTTTTGTGATACACTGTTTCAGGCCCTTTGATATACAGGAGGATGCCAGGGTTGTAATCACTGCTTCCCTATCACAGGAAGCACATTATAGAGAGAGAGAGCCAGATGTTATTAGGCGTGATAAGATGCCAGTTAATAACAATAACTTGTATATATTGTTCAGGTTGGAGAGAAAAAGCTATCAGTTCTTTGGCACTATAGGTAGGTACTGATTTGGAAGAGCAATAGCTAGAATTAGTATTATAAGAATAAAAGTTTTATACCCCCAACATTTTTAGACTCTTCAACATACAGAAAAGTTGAAAGAGCTGCACAATGAACAGCCATATGTCCATCATCCAGATTTTATAATTAAATTTGCCATATTTTGCATTTTTACATATTTTGCCATCCTTCAGTCCATCCATTAAGCCAACAGTTAGATGTTTTTATGTCCTGGGATTCATAAAAGTTTTTAGTAAGTACATGGCTATGGTCCCTGTTAGATGGGCTCCTAAACTTCAAAACTCTGATCCACTCCGTGGTTGCAAACTTTATAGGGAGATAATGCAAAGTGCAAAGCCAGACCTTATCACCCTTTAACTAGAGCTCTGGAGCATAGATCTCTATTAGATTCATAATAAAGTAGGCTAGACTACAGGTGGACTGCAAAGTCTGCTAGTTAGGCCTAAGGCTCCTTTCAGCCAGACTTACACCCATGAGATCCTACTGCTCAATAGTGACATAAGGCTGGGGAAATAAAAATCCAAGAAAATCACATTCAGGATTGGGAGAGGGAGAGTTAAGAAGACTCAAGGAGGACTGTCTACATTTCCTCTTAATTCTAGAATACTAGTTCTAGAGCACTAGGTTACAATCTCTATATAGACCAGTTGGGATGATGTCGGTATTGTTAAATATGATGGTTTTAAAATATGTCCATACATTCTTTGATATCCCTCTTTTCAACACGTGGAGCTTAATTCCCTTCCCTTGACTGTGGTCTGAACTTAGTGACTCACTTCCTGGGAAGTGATATAGCAGAAATGAATGTGTCACTGCCAAGAGTAGGTCATAAAAAGTAGAGTGGCTTCCTCCCTGCTCTCTCTTAGATCACTCACGTTAGGGAAGTTAGCTCCATGTCATAAAGACAATCAAGCAGCCCTTTGGAGAATCTCATGTGGAAGGAAGTAAGGCCTAATGTCAAGAACCAGCAAGGAATTGATAAGGCCTCCTACCAGCAGCCAAATGAGCAAGTCAAGTTGATCCCCGAACCCCAGGCAAGTTTGCAGAGACTGCAGCCCCAGTTGAACAGCTTGACTCAACTTCACGGGAGACGCTAAGCCAGAACCACTCGGCTGAGCTGCTCTCAAATTCCTGCCCCTCATGAGCCATGTGAAAGAAAATATGTTTGTTCCTAAATTTGAGGGTAATTTGTTACACAGCAATACATAACGAATGGACGATGCAACTGGGAAGAACCTTTTCTTGAGCAGCTTCCTCTTCTCTGTCAAAACTTAACTTTTAAACATTTATAGTTTCTCTCTCTTGGTGCCTCAGACATCCCTTCAGGTCTTTTTTATACCTCAGTTTTTTTCCATGTTTGGTTCCTCTGTTCCCTACCTTCTGCCTCAGAAGAAGACAACTAGTTCTGGAAACTTTTTCAATTCAAGGACCTCTTTGACAGAATGAAAGATTCTCCCAAAGTCTAGGTCTCATCCATTTCCATTTGTCAGGAACTCAAATCAATGGAATAGCAAGACTTTACAAGCTTTCATGGGCCTGTGGACTGCTTTGGTAGGGGCCATCAAACGAAAAAATGTCTGTTTCCACTGAGTGCTGGAAATAGACTGAACACCTATCTAGACCAGCAGTTAAAGTGCAAACATTTCCCAATTATAAAGTTCTGAAGATATTCAGGAAAGCCCATGGCTTACTTTCTGCCATAATTTATCAAAAATAAAAATCTAGAGCCCTACAAAAAGATATACATGGTAGAGTGAATATATTAAAAGTATACTTAAATAGTTAAAAATTAGGTCATTTCTAGTAAATAAAGGAAGCCATTGGATCATCGGAGTTTGAATGACCTCTCTCCTTATAAAAACATTCACCAAATAAAAAAAACTATAATGATATTGAACTCATTATAAATTTTAAAAACTATTAAGTCATTATTTTAAATTTCCTTTCCGCCTCTCATTTACTTCGCTAGATACGGTGCCCTTGCTGTTTTGCAGATACACCAAACAAATTCCTACGTCAGGACCTTTGTATTCACCGTTCCTCGTACTTGTTTTATTTTTTTTTTTTACCACAGATATCATTATGGCTTGTTATAGATTTTATTCAGATTTTTGTAAACTATCATCTCGTTAGAAAGACTTCCTATAAGTATCTTATATAAAACAGTCTCACCCATGTTCCAGTCTGTTGAGCGTCGACTTCAGCTCAGGTCATGGTCAGGTCAGGTCGTGGGTTCAAGCCCCGCATCAGACTCTGTGCTGACAGCTCAGAGCCTGGTGTGTACTTTCGGATTCTGTGTCTCCCTTTCTCTCTGCCCTTCTCACTCTCACACTGTCTCCCAAAAATAAAATAAACATCAGAAAAAAAAAAATCCCACCCAGCACTCCCTAACCCCAGTATCCTATATTATTTTCTTCTTAGTACTTACTGCTTCTTTTTTGTTATTATTTTTATTTATACTATCTTTCCATCTAAACTATTAAAAACAAGAAAAATAATTTATTTTATTCCTGGTCTCCCCTGTTCCTCAAGAGATTTTGAGACAGGTAACAAATGTAATACAACTTCAAATCCTACTTGAAATTATATTAAGTGTTATATGAGTCATAGATGATTTTAAACATTCAAAAAAATATCTTTCTAAAGTCTCTACACTTGACTCTCTCTATTATGCCTGGCACTTTGCTTTTGCATTGTTCCCTCTGCTTGTTTTTAACATAGAAAGTGCTCCCAAGAAGTGATGAAATGAATTAAGAGACAGTCACAAAAATATCCACATGGCTCAAAATGGCTGTGTACTCGGGCAAGTACGGAATGCAGGTGGGTAGTGAGGAGGTTTTACAGTTTCTTATATTTTCAGAAGGTGCTGGTCAGGAGGTGGCTGAGGTCTAGTTTAGGTCTATGTCCCCTGCGCCAACTCTGAACACTCCTGTTATGCAGCACTCTCACTGTAGTCAAGAGATACTCTGACAAGTGTTCGGGCTTCATACCACTGCAACCATCATACGTGTTATAAATTTTTTAAAAAACTACAATTTACAGGGCAACTGGGTGGCTCAGTTGGTTAAGTGTCTGACGTTGGCTCAGTTCATGATCTCATGGTTCGTGGGTTCGAGCCCTGCGTCGGGCTCTGTGCTGACAGCTAGCTCAGAGCCTGGAGCCTGCTTCTGATTCTGTGTCTCCCCTTCTCTCTGCCTTTCCCTTGCTTGTGCTCTGTCTCTCTCTCTCTCAAAAATAAACAAACTTTAAAAAAACCCCACAATTTACAAAGAGGATGGTAATTATATCATGATAAGCCTAAGAGTAATGCGTATGTGACTTATAAGAATATTATAGGCTGAGAATAAAGTTACCTCTTTTGGAGAATATGCTGCCATTTCTAACTTTGCAGTCAGTTATTACCGGTTATTGGCTGCTTTAGCTAAGAATTTATATGTGAGGTGCTTTATAATCATAAATATATTTAATGCTTCTGTTTTTTTAATTTTATTTTGTTATTTGATATTTAAATTGCCATGGTGTCAAATCACAATGAGGCTGAGATTAGAAAGCCACTCTGCATTAAGGGGAGCTTCAAATCCAAGCAATGATCTTAGCTCAAAAGTCAAGTGCATTGGGCTTTTTACTGTTCTAAATAATGCTCTCACTGTTATAACTCATAAACAAGACTCAAAAGGGATAGAATGAACATATGCACAATTTAACTAACAAGTTTTAGTATCATGGGATTTTTTTTTCTTCAATATAGAGACAATATATTTCTTCCATTTCCCTCTTTGAGACATCAGAAGTCTTTTACAATCAGGCCCCGGGCAACTGTTCCATATTTTACCTCTCCTCATTGCTTAGAATATTGTTGCATTCATACATTTATTATTTCGACTGAAGAGCCAGAAGACTACTGACCTATTCACACTGTTAATATACTGTATAGAGTACTGAAAAATAGCCTAAAGTTTAAAGGGTATTACCTACCCACAAAAATGTAAGAATTAGCAGCAGTAAAATGTCTAGTTTCTCAAGTGGCAAAATGCAGGTTCCAAGGTCAGCCCCACACATTCAAAGTGCATTAAGCTACAGACTTTGAAAAGATATATTTGGGGGGAAATCTTTACAAAACATCAAGAGGCTGTGATTCATGTAATACATAAACAATAACCTGAGCATAACAAATATATTTGACCTTTAAAGTAATAAAAACAAATGTAGAAAGAGTCTCCCGTTTTCTATTACTGCTAAGTTTATTTTCCTCATAAGTTTCAGCCCATTATGGTACAATCATCCCTCATTACTGTAGCACAATAATGCAGTCTATACTCCACCTATAGTTGTCTTGTGTCTATTTAGTTTTATAGCAAGCAAGCAATTTGAGAATATGGTAATAAAGCCTCAATCACAGTAATGATGTATGATGGGCTGTAATTTCTCTGTGCTAATGGGTTACAAACAGTATTACAGTGATGACGGGAATCTCATTGATTCATTATATGACTGCAATAATATCAAAATGACTTAATATAGATCACTATTAAGTCATGCACATGCTACTAACAACCTCTATATTTCACTATATAGATATATAGGGAAATAAAATTAATACTAGTCTTTCTATATAAAAGTTCACACAGCACAAAACATTTTGTGTTGAGTACCCTAAATCAATGTTTAAAGTTGGAATTACTGCATTGAACTGGTTCTTTGAAAAGAAAACCATTGATTTTAATCTGCTTGAAGCAATCAATTACTCCCTGTCCTCTTTATTCCAAACTGTAATGAAAACTAAACTGCGTTGTCTTGAAAACTAAATGTGAAGATGATCATAAACAGAATTTAAACTCCATGGATTATTCATATCTACCCATTTAGATTTGCCATTTCCATTATGAGTACATTTGCCACGAGCATTTAATGGACATCTAAAAGGGAATTCATTAAAGCAGGAGCTGTTGGCAGCACTTATGGGCTTCAGACTGCTTTATGCTTGCCTTTAATAGCTCACTATTATAAAAGTGATATATTGTGTTCATCCCATTAGTAGTTTGCAGAAAGGCCTGCAAGAGATAACAAATCCTTCTGAATATTTTCAGAACTGAAAGTAAATCATTGTTTGTTTGTTTGAAGTATCATATTCTCACAATACACAATTTTAGAGTCTACTAAATTTAGTTGTTTCGAGCCAAATGAGATTTTAGCAACCACAGATACATTTTATGAAGCAGGTGCCCCCTTTTTGAGACGGTCTCTGGTTATTAACTTGAGACGTTAGCAGACATTGGGCAATCTCACCAATTACTTGAAGGAATGGTACACATTTCTATGAGTTAATGGCAAGACATCCCCCAAAACAAAAGCTAGGTAGAGTATTCCTATACAATTGCTTGCTACCACTATCCAGGAGGTATGAAAAGATTGTTCCTGGCATGTTGGATGCATAAAAAAAGCTTCTTAGAAGAATGACATTCACCGGTTGCTTTGGGTTTTGCCCTACAGAGGACACAGAAAATGGCATGAAGACACACAAAACATAATTTTAATATTGAAGCTTAGTGTAATGTAGTAAAATCCTAACTGGGAAGGGGGAATATGGAAAGGAAGCCCCAATTTCAGCACATAATCTCTATAATGCCTAGGCCTGTGCTGTGCTTTACTCCAAATCTAATATATTTTACTTAAAACAACTCAAAGCTTATGGTGTGTCAGCAGCATCGCCTCTTAGAAAGGGCAGATCAACACTGTCAATACATGGAAGAGTCCCAAGGTCACAGATGAGCTGGCATGTCCCTCATTACACACACCAAGCACCTCTGAAATGTGTTAACTGCTATAGAATGGAAATGTTATCACAGGTGCTCGAACTTTAGATATTTAAAGTCTAGAAATCTCTGTGCTGATATTAAGAGCTGATCCCATTTTGATGTTTTAAGGACTTAAAACTGATGCTTTAAGTCTCTACGTTACAGTTCAGTTCACTCATTTATTGAAACTGATGTTACAGTGATTTCACGGATATTAATATGAAGTGTCTGAAGTCCACACACACTTCTACACAAACATACTACTGGTTACAAAAGTACGAGTATGAGAATAGAAGGTCATTTTAAAATGTACACTCTTTAGATATACAAGTACTTCCAAAGCCAGCCAAATACAATCTTCAAATTTCATTCACAGTTTGCTAATTTCTTCAAAATTACAATTCTTCAATCATGTAGCTGGTTGGCCTAGACCAAGAACAGCGTGAGAAAGCTGGGCTACTTCCTAAGCCTTTGAGACATGGCCACGGAATTCATCACAATGCAGATTCAAATACTTAACTTTTTAATGTATATGAAGTTATGTAATGTAATTCATATTTCTAAATATTTAAGTTATATATTTCTGTGATTTGTTTAGAATATCTTCACAGACTCAGATAATATACATATAGAAACCTAATTATATTAAAATAGTTATGATCTAGTGGGAAGTAACTTTCTATTAGAATCAGAAGCAGAGTTCAATAAATACCTCTCCTGTTTCAGATATCATGGAAGTATTTTTATACCCAATGGATATTTTCTGTTCTTCTTCACATGTTATGCTAAACATAAGAGCATATCCAACAAACTGTATCTAAGTCCATACTGCCTTAATTGCACTGATATAGAATCAAGTAAACAACTATTTTATTTAGGTCCCAATGGTAAAATTTCAGGCAGTTCCGAATAATAAACACTTGCTGTTTTTTCAGCCCCCCATTTTTTTTTTTTTACTCAAAACTTGTACTGACAGTTTTGAATAATAAACACAAAACAGGGGCAGTTCATTGGCTCAGTCGGTTAAGCGTATGTCTTCAGCTCAGGTCATGATCTCCCAGTTCGTGAGTTCAAGCCCCACATGGGGCTCTGTGCTGACAGCTCAGAGCCTGGAGCCTGCTTCGGATTCTTTGACCCCCTCTCTCTCTTAGCCCCTCCCCCACTCAGAGCGTGTGCTCTCTCTCATGCTCTCAAAAATAAACAAACATTAAATTAAAAAAAAAAAAGAACTTCTTAAACACAAAACAATGCATCTCAAAAAGCCAAATAGTAAAGGGTAAAGCTAGTAAAGGGTAAAGCAACTATCTAGCTTCATGGCTGGCAAAATTTCACAGAGGAAGACAATCTCTTCTTCCCAGTGAGCAGGAGTCACTCTTCACCACAGCAAACTCATTTTAGTGTATTAACTTTAGTTCATAATTTAGAAGTCATTTGGAGAACTAGCTAATAGAAGGAAATAAAAGCCCAATTTATTCCTATCCACATGTTGGCAAAAGAGACAAAGTATATCAGAGTAGAACTACTTTTGTTTTCCTCATAATTAAAAGCATACAATGTTATTATCATGATGAAACAAATTAATGTTTTATAAGCTTGACAACTAATTTATTATTGTTTATAACAGTCACCTATAAAACAAATTACATATAATGCACAAGTTCATTTTTAAGAATAGACTATCAATGTCAGAATGCAAGGCAGAGTTTTTTTTCCCTTGAACAGAAAAAAGGTTTTGAAAAATAAGTTGTCCTGAAAATAGCCTTACAGTTACAAAGCTAATTCACCCCACAACTTAAAAGACAGCATCAAGGTGCAAAGCCAAACTTCAATTAGCTAAGATCACTTGCCTGAGGAGCAAATATAAATTTCTTCTTATGGCTAGCATATGGAAGTTGGATACAGAACAGGGAAATTCTTGTCTCTGTCCTTAATCATCCTGACATTAAATGAAAGGATCCAAGGCAGACCAACAAAGCCTTTCATGATGACCATGTTTGTCAATGTTATTAGCTCCAGTATTCTGAATCTACCTCTGGTTTCAAGACATCACACACACAGTTAACAGCTATTAAACTTACAAGGGTGCTTTTGCAGATGTTAAGTCTCTCTAATGTCTTACAAATTCAGTCAAACTGGAGACAAGGATCAGCACTAGAACTGCAACTAGGAAATCCTATTTGTTTCAGTATGTGTGTCTTTCTTGCCACATACACATAATCCTTTTAAGATTTCTGGAATTAAAAATGAGTAGATATCCTAACAGTGATTCCATTACACAGGAAAGAGAATTTGTGAAGATGTGATTAATCATTAATCTTTTAGGTGGGTTGGAGAATTAATGGACAGATGAGTTGTGTGTCTCTCTCTGGGGCCAGGAAGCTTTGAAAACCTAAGGCTGGCTGATGCTGAGTGAGACCGTGCCTGAGTGTGACTTACCTGACCAGAAAAGAAATTGGCTTAACATAGAGACTGACTTGCCCTCACCTGGACCCTTAGAGTGTGATCCCTGGTTCAGATGATGATGGACCAGGTCGTTCTCAAGGAGGAAGAGACCCGAGTTGGATAGGTTTGCCACAAGCCCTTCACAGGAAGATGTCAGTCTTCTGTGCAAGACAAAAAAGAAAAGAAAAAAAGGTACAGTGGCAGCGGATGAACTCTCCTTTCACAGGAGAGGGAAAAGTCAGGTATGCATATTCTCCACTAGCTACCTCTTTTCTGTACACAAGGCAAAGAACGTCCCCGGGAAAGTTGAGAGAGACACAGGTATCAAAAGTCTAAATCGTTCTGGAATGTAATAATAAAGATGCTCATTGTAACTGATTATCTTTGTGGCTCCTTAAAATCTAATTCTGGGGAAATCAATAATCAAAAGTTTGCCTTCATGGGCAAAGTAATTAGTCCTAGAATACTTCTAAAAAGGCGTAGGTTTGGATT
The DNA here is from genome assembly GCF_006229205.1 of Suricata suricatta. Taxonomy (NCBI): domain Eukaryota; kingdom Metazoa; phylum Chordata; class Mammalia; order Carnivora; family Herpestidae; genus Suricata; species Suricata suricatta. The sequence continues at coordinate 89,389,029 of NC_043705.1, forward strand.
TGGAAGATGTCAACAATCCAGGGTCAATCCAACTGACTAAATTATTTTCAGAGATTGTAGCTACGGTAATGGTGATTTGAAAGACTAGATCTTTCGTGGGTTCCAGTTATCTGGCATTCCTAAGGCCACTATGTGATCTGTCTCTGACATGTTCCAATCAGGTTTTCCATAGGTATAAAAGATCTTTATTGAAGTTTTCACACAAGAATTCTAAAAAAAACTTGTGTATTTGTCCTACGAAATCGATGATTTCCTTCTTTTAATTTTAGGATCTATATTCAAAAATATCTTGTCAGTCTTATAAATATGCACAATTTTATCTTAGATAGCTAGTAATCTCTAGGATTTTACAATGCCTATTTTGCCCTCTTAAATACAATTAATTTTTGTTTTTTTAATAAAAAGTTGTTTAGTTTTTCTTTTTTCCCTAGGGCCTCATCAATTCTTATATTAACTATTCTCCTGCATGGGCAAGTCTGGAATTTCAATATTCTGTATATACGGGTATCACTTAATTTTTATTTTTAAAAAATCAATAGGCAAAGAACTCCACTTCACATGAGATGATACAGAAGCTATTAAATGATACCTTAATAAATTACTAGGAATAAGACTGGTTGCAAAAGTTCAATAGTTATTATAAAAATCTAATAGACCAACTAATTAATAGCTCACAAAATTATATGAAATCAAAATCCTTTCCTCAATTCTATTTCTCACCTCCCATTCTACAAAATAATTAGGAACTAGTAGGTCCAGTAGTATACGTTCTACATAGTTCAAGAGGCAAATAATAAAGTTGACCTCTGTAATATAAATCGTTATCTAAGGCTATCAAATTTAGTACTTCAGTTTAAGTGTGAAAGGAAATTATTATAAAGCAAGGCCTGACAACAGTATTATTATTAATTATAATATTATGCTTTATGGACTCATTTTGCACATGTAAGTAGATGACTTATTTTGAGGGAAAGTTGCAAAGTACAAAAAATTCCAGAAAAGAGCTAAAATATTCCCTACAAAGCTCAAAAATATGAGAAGAGTCAAAGTGTTTGGCTTTACCAAAATATCATGGGTATTCTATTTATACTTCATGAGCATTATAAGCAGATAAGATGCTCCATGGCTAAAATGAGTTTGCAAATGCTGAATGAAAACACAGAAATGAATTCTTCATGACACCAGTTTATTACAGAAGTAGCTGAATCTTTAAGACTCCTCAATCATGTAGGAATAATGGAAAGAAGCTAACCTACAGTTTCCCAAAGTGGTACCTTGCCTTATATGATAAATGCATTTAAGAAAGAGACTCTCATTAAAGATCCATTCAAGTTTTACTCCATATTCTAAGATAGAGAAAATGTGAAACATCCCATTACTTAATTTAAATTTGTGATTAGTTTCTCAATTTGGTACCCAAACTGTTAATGACAAATAAGAAAAAATATAAATGTCAAATGGAGTAAGACCAATTGTAACCTGGCTGTAATTTTTGCTTAGCTATTCTAGGGCATGTCTTTAAAGATCTAAGCTAAATTACTAAATTTCAGTGTTTCTCCATGACTTTACAGATGTTTGTTAAACTAAGAAATATTTCTGCAATCACTAGGTAAATATTAACTATTAATGAACAAATGAGCTAGTACGTATAGATACTAACTTTAATTCCTTCAGTTAAATGGATAGTAAAAGCGGAATAGTAGTTGAAAGCCTGGGGTAAAGATAGAAATAGCAGTAGTTTCCCTGGTAATAAGGTGGTTAGGAGGCTGTGGCACAAAGAAAGAATAAGAGCACAGAAAATCTGGAGGAAGACCAATTGGGTTTGAATCTTGGCTCTCCCACTTACTAACTGTGCATCACTGAGCAAGTGAAATAAGCTCCCCGAGCCTCAGTTTTCCCACCGAACCACGGACGTAAGGCTAAGTACAAGCGTAGGCCGCTGTGAGGGCCGGACTAAGATCATGCGTGTGTAGTGCAGCGAACAGCAAGCACATGGAAGTTGCTCAATAAATGATAGCTATTATCATTATTCTTTACCAAATTTTTCTCCCAAGGAAATTAAAAGCCTCCCAAAGAGAAATGTTAAATTACAGGGTTTTTGTGATAATTAAAACATGTAACATTCTCATTAATTATTTCACTTCACAAATATTTACTGCCAGAAATTTGCTTGGTGCTGGGGATGCAGTAAGGAACAAAACAGAGAACTCCTTCCCTTATGGAGTTTATAGTTTTGTGAGGAAGACTGACCAAAAATTATAATAGTTATAGTTGGAATTAATCACAGTGTGATAGTGCCTGGAAAACTAAAGGCCAAGTAATAGGACATCATATAACTAGAGGCCCTAAGATGGGAGGGCAGGGTGAGGGAAGTCTGCCCAGAGAAAACAATATGGGGATTACTGGGCAAAGGAAAGAGAAAGATCACTGCAGGTAGAGGAAACAATACAGGCAAAGACTCTGGTAAAGTATGTGGCGATTTTAGGAAGCAAAAAAATGCCAGAGTACTGACAGAAAAGAGAAAAAAAGGAAAACGGTATAGAAGGGTATAAAGGAAGACAAAAAACAGTTTCTTCAGTAGAGTCTAGAAGTCATGTAGAAGATTTTGTGTCTTTATCCTAAGAGCAGTGGGAATCTCCTGATTTTCATTTTAATCTTTGTCTATGGCGTCTGATGAACCGCTTCAAGAGATGCAAGAATGATATGGGCAGAACAGCAGGGAGCTGTCACACCGGTCATAGGGAGGCAGCCTGGACTAGGAATGTATGAATACAGATAAAATGATACAAAAGGAAGAACTGAAAGGTCTTAGTGGCTACCACAGTGTGTTTCAGGTTACTGAAATGAGCGTCAGATGTCTTTTGATGAATAGAGAAATCTACAGATAAAGCAGCCTTTACAGGGGCCATCATGAGTTCTCTTTAGGGCCCCTTGAATTTACAATGACAAGTAGATGTCAAGTAGACAACTGGATACATAAGTCAGAAGTTCAGAAGACAGGCCTAGCTAGAGCTCCATATTTGGAGCATCCGTAAATAGATGGTAGCTGAAGACACAGGAGTACGTGAGACCAGGGGGAAACCAGGGAAGACAGACAGGAAGACCTAAGCCTTGCCCTAAGAAACTCTAATAATTAAAGGTCAGATTTACAAAAGTAGTATACAAAGAAGCTGAGAGGGAATTGTCAGAGAAATTAGAAAAAAATCAAGAGGAGAAACTTTCAAAGAGGAAGTGGTTGTTTATGTTGAATGCTGCTAGAAGTTCATTAAGATAAGGGTAGGGAAGTAGACAGCAGCTTTGTAAACACTGCAGTCACCATGATCTCAGCTCAAGCAACAAGTGCTGCAGCTCTCCTACGGCAGAGCTTCAGAATGTTCACGGGCTTCTTGTCAGAAACTACAAAAGCCAGAAGATGACGAAACACCTTTTCAAACAGTTGACAGAAAGACAATGTCAAACTAGAATCCTCTATCTAGTAAAAACATTTTCCAAAGGTAAAGGCTAAATAAAGAATTTTTCAGCCAAGAGAGAAAAAACTGAGAGAATGTTTCCTTCAAATGTGAATTATAAGAATTGTTAAAAAAAGTTTTTCAAATGGAAAATAGATACCATGTAGAAATTCAGAACTATATAAAGAAATGAAGTGTCAAATAGCATATCTGTGGTATATATAAAAACTTTCTCTCCCCTTCAGTCTTCAATTTGTCTAGAAAATAAGAGACAGTTTCAAAATAATAATGTTTGAGAGCTTTCTAAATGTAGAAGTAAAATCTATGAGAACAAGACCATAAAGAATAGAAGGGTTTAAGCGGAAATATATTACAAGGTTTTTACACTCTATGTGAAATGCTTAATATTATTTCAGGGTAGATGAGTTTAAAATGCATAGTATAAGCCATCAATAAACTTAAAAATAAAACAAAGATGTATAGCTAATAAACTTATAGTGGAGATAAAGTAGAATAATAGAAAATGCTCAATTAATCCAAACTGGCAGGAAATAAAAAAAAGAAACAAAAGACAGGATAAAGAGAAGACAAATAGCAAGATGACAATCATATCAATAATTCTATTAAAGAGAAACAGTCTAAACCAGAAGACTGCAAACTATAGACCACAGGCCAAATCTAGCCCGCCACCTATTTCTTTATGGCCTATGAGCTCAGAAGGGCATTTACATTTATAAATGGTTAAAAAAACAATTTTTAAAGAATAATTATTTCATGACACATGAAAATTTCTGAGGTTCAAATGTCAGTATCTGTAAATATACTTTTACTGGAACAATGCCAAGCCAGATGATTTACGTATTGTCTTTGGCTACTCTTGCACTAGAATTACAGAGTTACGCAGTTGTGACCAGACTGAGAGCAAGGCCTAAAATATTCACTATCTGGTCTTTTACAGAAAAGATTTACTAATGCAGCGATTATGAGACAGGATAGTGTCTATGAGAAAGCCACCTCAGATAAAAAGAAATAGGTTGGTTAACAGTAAAAGGACGGAAAAAATAAAACCTTCTGTAAACATGGAATAACAGGGACTAACTATATTTATCCACTTGCCTGGAAGAACTAAAGATCCAGATAATGCACAGAACAATTTCCAAAACATCAGAGTCCAACAACAACAATAAAAGGGATCCTTGTCAAACAGGTGAGCCGTGGGACTGGCTCTCAGGATGCAAACTTGGTGAAGCCCAGCAGATCCCTCAAGTTCAGGAAATAGAAGTTCAGAAGACCAACATGGCCGTAGTTTGCAGGAAGGAGTACTGGAAGAGAGTGCTCTACAACGAGAGGACTTCAGAGATGGTGGTAGAGCATGCATCAATCCACATGTGTGAAGAAATGACCAGTGTCAGAGAAAACAACAAAAACAAAAGGACAAGAGAGAACAGCATCTGGGGTTCATAGAGGGCCAAAAGTAGTTACTGTACCCCAAAACCACTGTAGATCTAACCCTATAATTCATGTGTATCAAGTAGACATCCAAGTCTGTAAAAGACTCAGAAAGGTTTTGTTTTAGCATTGAGGCAAAATTAATCCTAGACTACATGCTTTCCCCTTTCTGCAAATGAAGTTTAAAAGCAAGATCTCAAAGGATCACACTGTTTCCAAGTAACTTAATTGCTTCCCAGAACAGAACCCAAGATTATTTGTAGGAATACAAAATATGTCTGCCATTCAATAAAAAAATTATTAGGAATGCAAAAAAGAAAATCCTATAAATGACAGAATTAGCATACAAAGACAAGAAAGTGTTACAATACAGTATGTACTCGAAATGTTTAAAAAGTTAGAGGAAAGATGTTCAGTAAAGACAGAAAAGATTAAAAAAAAAAAAAAAGCCCAAACTGGACTATTAGAGAAGAAAACTATAATATCTGAATTGAAAAATACATTGGATGTGATTAACCACAAATCAGATATCATGAAAGAAACTGTTAGTGAACTTGAAGAAGGCAAATAAAATAATCCAAAATCAAACACATAGATTCGGGGGGAGGCATCAGTAAGCTGCTGAACAACTCTATGTGGCCTAATACACATCAAACCGGAGTTTCTAAAAGAAAGGGGGAGGAATAGAAAAAGATTCTAAAGAAATAAACGACAGTTCGCCCAACATTTTGAAATTAAAATTTCACAGATTTAAGAAGCCCAGCAGTCTCAAACACAAGAAACATGAAGAAAAGAACACCAAGGCGTATGATAATCAAACTGCTGGAAACCAGTGACAAAGATAAAATCTTAAAAGGCGGCAGAGAAAAGGGGTAAACTACATACGTGGGAACAGAGAAAAGGTTTACAGTACATCTGTCATTGTTAGCACTTCAGTGAGAATGTACCGGCCCAACTTCCTTAATATAGTCAAAGGAAAAAAAATGCTCACCTAAAATGACAGATACAGTGGAATATCTTTCAAAAAGAAGGTAAAATAAATGCTTTCCTGACATAGAAAAGCTGGAAGAATTGTCATCAGGATTTCTTCACTATATGAACTTATATGAGAAATCTTTCAGACAGGAATAAAATCATGCCACATGGAAATCTGGATCTATACAAAGGAATGAAAATCACTGGAAATAACAACTACACAGATAAATATAAAAAGCTTATTTATAAGCTTATTTATAAGATAAGTGACTGGGACGCCTGGGTGGCTTCGATGGTTAAGTGGCTGACTTTGGCGTCATGATCTCACGGTCTGTGAGTTAGAGCCCCACACTGGGCTCTGTGCTGACAGCGCAGAGCCTGGAGCCTGTTTCGGATTCTGTCTGTCTGTCTCTCTCTCTCTGCCCTCCCTCCCTTGCTCTTTCTCTCTCTCTCTCTCTCTCTCTCTCTCTCTCAAAAATAAACACTACAATATTTTGAAAAATTGAAAACATAAAAGATAAGTGACTCTTAAAATAAAAAATAATATCAAGGTGGTATGGGATTTGTAACATATGTGTGTACAGGTAAAATGTATGACAACAATGGCATAAGGTCAGAAGGAGAGAAATGGAAGTATACTGGTATGAGGCAGTATAACTTGAAAGGGAACCATGATGTGCTAATGATCATGGGTACTATAAATCCTAAAGAATAACTAATAAACTAACAGAAGTTATAGCTAATAAGTAAAAAATGGAGATAATATAGAATTAAAAAATCCAAAAGAAGACAGACAGAAAGAAAGAAAGAGTAAGTGGGGGAGAAAATCAGTTGAAGCAAATAGAAAACAGCAAGATAATAGATTAAATCCAACCATATTAGTAACTACATCAATGTAAGTGGTCTAAACTGCTCACTTAATTAGTAGCAATTATACTCTATGGTTAAAAAATGTAAGTTTGAATCACATGCTGTTTATGTTTCTATTTACATATAAATAAAGACATAAATACACTGAAAGTATAAGAATGGCAACAGAATCAAAAGAAAGTGACAGTAGCCAGATTAATATGAAACAAAGTAGATTTCAGAGCAAAGAATATTACCATGAATAAAGGGGGTAACTTCACAATGATAAAGCGAACAACTTATCAAGAGGACATAACAATTCTTAAAGTTCATGGATTTAACAACAGAATTTCAAAATACATGAAGCCAAAACACATAGAACTGAAAGAAGAAATAAATACTGCAAAATTATAGACTGAGATTTCAACACTTTCCTCTCAATAATCAACATAACTGAGTAGCGAGAACACCACAAATAATATAGAAAACCTCAATAGTCTTAAAATGTCAGCCCCCCTTGAACAGATCTATACATTTAATGCAACCCCAATAGACGGTGATTGATACACTATTGTAAAATTTGTACAAGAGGCAAAAACCTGGAATAGCCAAAGTTTTTAAAATGAGTATCAGAGGACTTATATTACCTGATCTCGAGACTTACTTAAAGCTACAGTAATTCAAGCAGTCTGATACTTAACATGCATGAAGTAGGCTAATGAATCAGTGAGACAGAATAGAGACTTCAGAACTAGATGTATACATACATAATGAATTAGTTTTCTACAAAGAACCCAAAATAATTCAATGGAAGAAAGAATAATCTTTTCAACAAGTGGTACTTAAACTATCTAATACTTACATGGCAGGGGGGAACAAATCTCACTCTTTTCTCACATTATAGGCAAAAATTAACTTCAAATAAGTCACAGAAAATTAAAAAAAAAAGCTAAAAATACTTCTAGAAGAAAACATAGAAGAGTTGTGACCCTTTAGGTAAACATTTCTTAAGACACAAAAGCAAAAAAGAAAAAAATTGATAAACTGGACTTCATCAAAATTAAAAATGTCTGCTCTTCATAAGACACCAATCAGGGTGCCTGGGTGCCTCAGTCGGTTAAGCCTCTGACTTCAGCTCAGGTCAAGATCTCCTGGTTCGTGAGTCCGAGCCCACATCAGTCTCTGTGCTGACAGCTCAGAGCCTGGGATCTGCTTCAGATTCTGTGTCCCCCTCTCTCTCTGCCCTCCTGGGGTCACACTGTGTCTCTCCCTCAAAAATAAACATTAGGAAAAAAAAAGACACCATTAAAGGAAACAAATAGGAAATCACAGATGCAGAGAAAATACTCATACTACATAAGTCTGACGAAGGATTAGCATATAGAATTTATTTTTAAAAAACTGTAATAAAAAAAAAGCAAGGATCATGATAAGAAATAGGCAAAAGAGGCAAACAGACATTTCACAAGTGAAAAAATATAAAAGGCCAGTAAATCCATGAAAAGATGCTCCATATCATTAATCATCAGGAAACTGGAAATTAACACTATGGTGAAATTTCACCACACTCACTATAATGGCTAAAATTTAAAAGACTAACAATACCAGACTGACAATGTTGGCAAGTATGTAGAATAACTATAACTAATACATTGTCAGTGAGAATATAAAATGGTACAATCACTTTGAAAAACATTTTGACAGTTGACATCTCCTCTCCTATCACTTGGCAATCTCACTTCCAAGAACAGTGAAAACTCCATGAGAAATGAAAATATATGTCCTCACGGGACTTGCAGATAATGTGCACAGCAGCTTTTTTCATAATAACAAAGAGGAAAAGGTCCGTCAATAAGTGAATATAGATACCCTGTGGGACATGTAGACAACAGACTACTCCTCAGCAGTGAAAGGAACAGATACACACTACATGGGTCAATTTCAAGGGCAGGATGCTGAGATAATGAAGCCAGACACCAAAGAGAATATACACCATGTGATTCCATTTTTATGGATAAATATTCCATTTGCATACATATAAGAGATATAAGATATATTCCACATATCTTTATCATATATATAAAACCTGTAAAATGTAGAAAAGACAAATCTAATCAATAGGGTAAAAAGTAGATCAGTGATGGCCTGGGCCTGTGAATGGGGACTGACTGGAAAGGGGAACAGGGAAACTTTTACAACAATGGAAATATTTTATATCTTGAATGTGGTAATCACTGTAAGTGCATTCCCAATACATGCATACCTGCCATAACTCGCCAATTGTATACCGTGTATATAGAGTATAACTCGATAAGGCTGATAACTTTCAACGTAAAAGGGAATGAACTAGAAAAGGCTGAAAAGAATGAATTTGAATAGACTGAGAAATGAACAGGTAGTGATCAAGGCATGGCAACAAGCAATTTAGATACCACTTCTACAAAGTGTGGTTATGAAAGAGAAAAATAAATGAGGTAGTAACCAATGGGAGCAGTGTACTTTCTCAGTAGGGAAATTGGTTGGATTGTGGCTCAAAACCCAAGAGTTTAGGGTTCTGCTTCAGTGTGAGTCTCACTGTGGTTGGGGGCTGAGCTGCTAGGAGAAGGTCAGGCCAGTGCGCCTGCACGTGGCGGATGCTGAAAATAAGCTGGATGTTGGATCATCTTGAGTTCTGGGCGCTGGTTCAAACAAGTTCATAAGGAACTGCAACCAGTAGTAACTAAACGACTGTTCAGGAGTATTAATGTATCATTTGAAGGCAGTTCCAAAATGAATATGCACATAAACCTAATGGAATGTACCTTCTGAACTGTAACTCTAGAATCAAAATAGTCAAAGCTTCCACACATCTTCCAAAACTGGACTGCTTTCTTGTTTGGGTTAACTGGAAAGCTGACAGATGAAAGATGAAGCTATCCAAGATGTCTTAACACGATGGGAGTTAATTAAAACACAACTATTCTGTGATTTGATTATATCTGCAGTAAGCATATACATTGCTGTTTTGAAAAGTATTCTTTAAATTTAGAATCTAAATGAAATTAGTTTGTGGAGAAAGTCCAAGTTAGAAAGTGATTATTTCACTGTACTAAAACTACCATGAAAATCACAAGGCAAATGAAAGTAGAACAGCAAATAACAATTTAAACAAGACAATATAATCTTAACCCTTCCTCTTTGGGTTCGAACACCAAAAATTTTTCAATGGACTATTTAACAATTTCTGCTTTCACTTATTTCACAATTCCCACTTTCACTTCTCAAAAGAGGACTAGGTGCCTTGCCCAAATGCTTCTCCCCCCTCAGTAAAGAGCTGGAATCCTGTGGGGCACCTGGGTGGCTCAGTCGGTTAAGCATCTGGCTTCGGCTCAGGTCATGATCTCAAGGTTCGTGGGTTCGGGTCCCGCGTCAGGGCTCTGTGCTGACAGTTAGCTCAGAGCCTGGGGCCTACTTCGGATTCTGTGTCTCCCTCTTTCTCTCTGACCCTCCCCTCCTTGTGCTGTCTCTCTCTGTCTCTCAAAAATAAATAAAAAACATTAAAAAAATTTTTTTAAGTTAGAATCCTCATCAAAAATACTTTTCTCAAAAATATCCTAGGAAAATACAAAACAGTAACTACGATATTTGGATACTAGAAAACAGCTATCAAGTAAAGAGACTGTGAATTGAAAAATAACTGTAGGCTTTTACTTGGAAGAATACTTAAAATTAACTTATTTCCTAAAAGGAAGGAAATTCTGACACATGCTATAACATGGACGAACCTGGAGGGCAGCAGCTAAGTCAAATAAGCCACTCACCAAAGACAAATACTGTATGATTCCACTTATATGAAATACTTAGAATCACAGAGACAGAAAGTGGAAGGGTAGCTGCGAGGACTCAGAGCAGAGGAAAATGAAGAGCTGCTACTCTTTAGTGGGTTTAGAGTTGCAGTTTTGCAGGCGGAAAAAAGTTCTGTAGATAGATGGTGGTGACGGTTGACCAACAATATGAATTACTTAATAACACTGCAGGTATACAAATGGCTAAGACAGTAAATATGTGTTATGTGCATCTTACCAAAGTAAAACAAATCGGTAAGAAGACTTCAGTAAGATTATATGTATTAGGTTAAAGCAACTGTATTGAAATTCATCTATCTCAAGTAACACATTTCAATCATCTTTGAGAATTCCCATCATACTTTTCTAAGCACATGAAAAACCAACCAAATTGAATATATATTTATTTTTAACTTTGCAAAAGATGGTATCAATTCTGAATCATTTAAATATTAGTTTACAAATATTGCTTATAGCTTAATAGCATTGTAGATACAGCTTCACAAAGATATTGGCTCTAGACAGTAATTATATACTCAGCCTAATGTTTCAGTTAATGGACGAGCATTTCAGTGATAATTGCAATGCTTGAACATAATGTGCCTTTATTAGCGGTATAAACTAAAGCCAGCTTACACCAATTGAAAAAAGAGGCTATTTATTTTTATAATTGCTTAATGTTTATTATAAAAATATTATCAAATGGCAAAAAGAAAACCTGTAATAAATACTAGCATTTTATCTACAATTATAAAAATATACTTAAAAATTTAATTATGGTAAACACTGACATAAGCTGTATTTGTGAAAAATTCATTAATGTAATGATCCAAAGAAAAAAATTAGATAAAATAATTACATTAAGAAACCAAAAGCCTTGATTCTAGTTTTCTCTCTACACTTACTAACCATGAGACCTTAGGCAAGTCACTTACTCTCTCACAGTGTCTTACTATTAAAGCAGGGTTAAAACATTTCCAAAAACTGCCTCAAGGTAGCAGTCATGAATCATTCTGGTTCTAAACTTTACAACATTATTACATACTATATAAATACAAAATAAAAGTTTGAAGGTAAAATATCCCAAAATGTGATATACTACCCAGATTCATGAACATTCCTAGACCTAGAAAAAAATACTCATAAATGATAAATAACCAAAAACTCCTGGAATTTCCAATCCAAAATATAAAATATTTTATAAAGATTAAAACCAACAGCCCCTAGACCTATATCCTTCTGATACATCTTCTTTTCACTAAAACTGTGATAGATAATTTAATTCCCCATCAGCAAAAGCATCTGGATAGACAACCAAGACATGAGTAAAAGCACAATAAAACAGACCAATCAGTTGGTCTGTTTTTAACTCGCCACAGTTAAAATGTCTTAAAGACCTTAACAAGACTATTAAACTGCTGAATGAGAAGGACTTAACACCAAATTAAGATTGCTATCAAGGCTCTCTACCGCTTTTAGTACTAATGTTATTTTTATGTGCATATATGCAGTTTATATTGTATAAATAAGTACAACTTTTAAATACCATAACAATGTAAAGACCAAAATCATTTATGTAATTTTACATGGATATGCCTAACAATGGAATGATTTTTTAAAAAGCAAAAAAATGCAAGATTTAGAAACAGGCTTTTATAAGTCTTCTAACAAACAGCTCTACTCCACAGTGGCCTGAGTGTTCCTCATTATTTGAAATGACAACTGCTCCAACCTGACAATTATGTTTTATATACCACATTCAACAAGGTATATGGAGGACAACAAAATTCTCCAGTCGATGACGAACTAAGAAATGATAAACAGCAGAAGATATGAAACAGCAAATTTACATGAATTTGGCAGACTTCATAGGATGCTGTGAAACTAAGTATGATGGGAAGTAATGTGAAAATCCTTAGACTTTCATCTATACAATCAAGTTAACTGTGAAGACATAGAAAATGGCCATTTTATTTAAATTAATGTTTCCTTTAATACTGGAAAATACAAAAAAAAAAAAAGATATATTTAAAAATTCTCTTTAACTGGGGCGGCTGGGTGGCTCAGTTGGTTAAACCTCCGAGTTCGGCTTAGGTCATGATCTCATAGCTCAAGAGTTCAAGCCCTGTGTTGGGCTCTGTGTGGACAGTTCGGAGCTCAGAGCCTGGAGCCTGCTTCAGATTCTATGACTCCCTCTCTCTCTCTGCCCCTCCCCTGCTCATGCTCTGTCTCCCTCTCTCTCAAGAGTAAATAAATATCAAAAAAAAAAAAATTCTCCTTAACTGTCATGAGAAATAAAGGAAATGGATATTTGCTTCCTTTCTTTATAGTCTCTTAGTTCCTCTTTTTCATATAGTTGGATTTTATTCTGTACTTAATACTATGTACTATTTTCTATTAATTTTAGGAAAGTAGCATTTTTCAAGTGATTTCAAATTTCATGCTAACAGAGATGAGTCTCTTTATACTAAATTTACTATATACAAACACCAAAGCAATGAGGATTGACAATTTTCTAATAACAGATTTCCAGACATGGCATTACCAGATCAAAGGGTTTTACACATTTTTATGGCTCCTAACATGTTCTGCAGTAGCTGAACAAGAATATTGGATTAGTACATGGTTTTCTAACAGTGTAAAATAAAAGGCCTAAAGACATGGGTATCAAAAAATTATTTAGTCAACTAGTATTTATTTAACAAGAGTGGGTATGTAGGACTTCACTAAATCAAATGGGGAAATAGCAGTCTACACTTCTGTGAGAGGATTTGTAAAGTCGCCCTTCGCTCCTTGGTCATATATCCAGGATACGGACTAGTAGGTATAACTTCTAAATGATTGTTTCTTGAAGTGTAGTTCAGGGATCACCTACATCAAAATTAGTAGGAGAACTCACTGAAATATAGATTTCTCGGTCCTGGACCAGATCTATCTATCAGAATCTCTGACAAGTATAAGAATCTTCATTTATTAGACTCCAGCCCTGCACAGGATTATTATGTATATCACAGTCTGACGAATGTTTCCAGAAACATCACATTGGGGATTTGGAGTTATAATAAAGCTCTGGGACTCAACTGAAATTTTTTTTTTCTTCTTTTGGCTAGTACTTCACTTTTCAATTTTCAAGAAACCGCTGCATGACAGATAGGAACACAGAAATCTTACTCTCTTTAGTAAAGCTATAAAAGATAAATTATCTTTCTGATAAGAAAAGTAGTAATGATGACAATATGTTTTGAGATACATCTTTTATTTCTATAATCAGACAGTATGTGGTAGGTGGAAATTAGAACCCTAAACATGATGCATCTATAGAGAAAGTGCTCTGAAGTCTGACCAACCTGAATTTGAATTCTGTCTTTACCTCTTTTGATTTGTGAAAGGTTTTGGCATGTTATGACGATGCTATCAAAATCTTCCCAAAGAGAAGAGAAACCTTTCTTTATATTCACCGAGTACTGTGATTGAAGAGCTGCTATTTAGCAGAATAAGAATGAAATAAATTCCCAATTTCAAATGACTAAAGTAACCAATCTCATGAAAATCACTTTTACGTCCTCTAAAATCCATTTAAGATATTACAATCATTCCATCCATCTCACATTTCATGAACAATTTCTCCACTTCTAACTTTTATTTCATTGACAGCACTGTGTCCTTATGTTTTCATCTACTGCCTTGTTTTTCAGGGAAAAATAGCTTCAACTAATATTTAAAAAATTAGAACATTATATCAAAAGCTTCATACTGCAACAATAAAACTTTCCTTTAAAAAAGTATGGAAGGGGCACATGCATCCATGTTTATAACAGCACTACTGACAACAGCCAAAATACGGGAAGAGCCCAAATGTCCATCAACTGATGAATGCATGAAGAAGAAATGGTGTGTATATATATATATATATATATATATACGTATATATGTGTATATATATATATATATATTCAATGGAATATTACTCAGCAACCAAAAAGAATGAAATTTTGCTATTTGCAACAACACGGATGGAACTAGAGTGTATTATGGTAAGTGAAATAAGTCAGTCAGAGAAAGATATATAATTTCACTCATATGTGGAATTTAAGATACAAAACAGATAAACATAAGGGAAGAGAAACAAAATAAAACAGAGAGGGAGACAAGTCATAAGATACTCTAAAATACAGAGAACAAACTGAGGGTGTGGCGGGGTTTGGGCTGGGGGGAAGGGCTTCGGGGATTGGGGGCATTACGGAAAACACTGGTTGGGATGAGAACTGAGCGTTATATGTAAGTGATGAATCACTAAATTCTATTCCTGAAAAAAACATACATATATATAATACTTATAAATAAATGAGTATGTATGGAATGACTCAACAGTTATGCCTAGAAAGAGGGAGTACCAGGGGGAAAAGAACAAAAACTTCCTACATTCAGTCTACACAAATTCCATGATGTGCCTGATACTTCCCCATATGTCTATATCATAACCTTCTTTATCAATCTTCTCTTTTAAACATTCCTTGGTACACCAAGCTTTGCCTGCAGTTCAGATTGTTTCCTCAGGCTACACTTCCAGACACTGGGTTAACAAAGGCGAGCATTTTTAAGGACCTTGATACTACAATTATATTGTAATTTGGTTTGGTTTCTCTGAAGCAAAAATGAAGGAAAAGTGGGATACAAAATAGGCTGGAGAACTAAAGATAAACAGTATTATTTTGAAAATTAAAATGTAACAAATGTATCTTCAATTTAATACCTAGAGATTCTAACTGTAATAAAAATGCTAAATGTGAAAATGTGTATGTAGCTTGGTCACAAATTCCAAGGTCTTAAAGAAAAGATATGCATATAAAAATATCAGTAACATTTCAAGTGTAACACAGAATCCCCACATAAAGTCATAAAGATCTTTTATAACAATATACAGTTTATGTATTATTGATTTCTTCCAAATAATGTCTGACTTCCTGAAATTGACTGATATACTATGAATATTTATTAGAAAGCAGATCTTTTAAAATACCCCAGAACTAATATTCTTACTGTCTTTTTAGGACTTAAAAAGATATCAGCTATAAACACTATGCTATTATTCCAAATATTATCCATATTTTTCCAAAATTTTTTCATGTAAAAATTTTTAAATGTTTTCTGACATAAGGAGACCTAGATTTAAGATTAAACTATAGGCATCCTGTCCCTTTCAGGTGAATCCAACAGAGGCTGTAGTCAAAAAGTGAAAAGTGATTTTAATGAATCACAAATTTATAAACAGAGAACTTAATAAAGCTTGAGGATAATCTGTTAGGTTGATAAAAATGTATAGCTTTGAATGACCCCAGAGCTGCCCTAATAGACAGATTTCTGTAACAAATGTCTGCTGTAGGTATAGCAGCTACTAGAAAGTATTAAAGGGAAGGCAACAGATAAGCCAGTACCATTCTTCCTCACACACACGTAACTTGAAGACGTATAAATGTGTAGGTAGTGAAGTTTATCTGCTTTTCTTGTCATAGAATCTGGTCTATTTTTAATCATTTTTCTTCCAATGTAGAAAGATAACACCAATTCTCTCTAGACATTCAGAATCAAGAGTCTTATAATTTTATAAAGATTCACTACTGGAAATTCTAGATCTAGTCATAAATGACCTAGCAATGATCACATACCACACACCTTTACATACAAATTTCCAGTAGTGTGGGAAGCTATATTTTTACAATATCCTGGACTCCCATACAATCAGGCAAACACGAGACCCGCTACACTACAATTATCTCCAAATCCTCTTTCCTTTCCATCCTATATTATAGAATCATCTTCAAGTTCCTACTCAAAACAGTTTCTTTTCCGCGTCCAAAATTCATTAGATAAACAAGTGAACATGACTAGAGGAGCTTGGGTTCCAAATGGAGTCGCCAGCTGTGTGACCTTAGTAAGTCATCAATGTCTATGCAACAGGGCTGGGGAGCTAGATACTTCTTCACCCGCAGGAGTGGTTGGCCTAGACAGCACTTCCCATGCTATATTCTGTAACGTGTATGTAGGTATTCCCCACAGAAAAGGTTTCTATGGTTAAGTAATTTTGATAAATGCTAAGGATTATTTAAGACAGGGCCTTCTAAAAAATCACATTGGCATAATGCAGATACCAATACACATTAAAAATTTCTGAGAGAAATATAGTTCGTGGGCTCTCCCAAGTTTCCAAATTTGGCAAAAAACAAAAACAAAAACGCTTTTTCAAATTAACCTGTTAAGTTCTGTTTTCAAGAGCCTTATGATCTGTAGAAAACAACTTGGAAAATGCTCATTTAAATTATATCTGGTCTCTTCCAGGCTCTAACATTTTATACCTCTAAAAACACTGTATTGGCTAAGTTGAAGTAGAAAAGTGACAGCCACATTGTTGTCAACATTGTCAATGTCATCATCATTATCACAGCAGTTAACATTTATTGAGAACCATGAGTCAGGCACTGTGCCAACTATTTTTTTTAATCTTTTTAAAACGTTTTATTTATTATTGATACAGAGAGAGACAGAGCATGAGGGGGGTAGGGGCAGGGAGAGAAAGAGACACAGAACCGGAAGCAGCTCCAGGCTCTGAGTTGTCAGCACAGAGCCTGACGCGGGGCTCGAACCCACGAACGTGAGATCTGACCTGAGCCAAAGTCGGAGGCTTAACCGACTGAGTCATCCAGGCGCCCCTGTGCCAACTGTTTTATCTGTACTCTCATTTAATCTCAAAACTTTCCTAAGAGGTAAGTACTATTATTCTCATTTTCCAGAAATGAGAAAGAATGACTCAGAGAGATTACATATTTGCCAAAAATCACAAGGCAAGTAAGAGAGAACTGCACATTAAATTCAATGTCTAATTCTAGCAACAGGGAAGAGTGTTAACTTCTGACTTAATCTTGATACAATGTGTGAAGGACTTTTTAAAAAAGTGTTAACTTTTAAAAATTAATGAGTACAGAGGTTCCTGGGTAGTTCAGTTGGTTAAGCAACCAACTCTTGATCTCAGCTCAGGTCTTGACCTCAGGGTCGTGAGTTCAAGCCCTGTGTTGGGCTCCGCACTGGGCGTGGAGCCTACTTAAAAAAAAAAAAGTTAATGGGCCCACAGATCACCAGCAACTTAACACACATAAAAAGCCAAAAATAGGGAAGAGTCACAACGTCTGAGGACTGCTCAAGCATTAGTTCAGATTGCAGTTTCCTTAGAAAACAATATATTAAGTGAAATTTGATTTAGAAAATTCCTTTAAGAAAAAAATTATTCATTTTAGCCTTATCTATAATGTTAAAATAAATGTTGAAAAATTAGGAATAAGATTAGGATTACCCATAGTTTATTAAACCACATGTATTTTAGTTCTTAGGAAAGGACACAGATCCTTTGATTTACACATTCCTATGGAGTATTTAAAAAATTTTTTAGTGCTTGTTTATTTTTGAAAAAATAAACAGAGTGGAGGAGGGGCAAAGAAGGAGGGAGTCACAGAATCTGAAGCAGCTCCAGGCTCTGAGCCGTCAGCACAGAGCCCGAAGCGGAGTTGGAACCCATGAACCGCAAGATCGTGACCTGAGCCAAAGTCAGAGCTTAACTGACTGGGCCACCCAGGCACCCCTGGAGTATTTTAACACATGTTTAACATATAACCAACAAGTGGTCATTTCCCCCCTGCCCTTCTCTACTTCTTAGGTTAAAATACAAGCAAGAAAGGAGCAGGCCTTTAGGTTTAAAAGAAGGTGGGAAGAGTTACAAACCAACCAATCTAGTTCCTTACAAGGATTAAAAATATATATTTATATATGGCATAGCATCTGTCTTCAAGCAATCATTCGGTGGTTCTCAAACTTAAGGGAGCATTAGAATCACCTGAGGACCCTGTTACAACACAGATTGCTGGGTCCACCCCCGGAGCGTCAGACTTCGGAGGTCAGGCAGAGCAGGGCTCTAGAATCTGCACTTCCAGTAAGCTTCCAAGTAGACTAATGCTGCTGAGTTAGGGTCTCAGTCTGACACCCAGCTGTAATTCAATATTTCTAACCTTTAAAATATAGTGCCAAGCTCTTCTGATGAACATAGAAATCTTACCTCCTGTCTTTTGTTCTACTCTCCTTTACCCTCTGAGGAAACAAACCCATTTTTTCCTCCTCTTCAGAATCGCTGCTTTGAACTGTTCTTTGTAATTAGTTGGTAATCACTTAAAAGGTACTACTCTAATTTTTCTGTAGTTATGAAGCTTACAACTTACTTATATTTATTGAGTTAGCATTCAAAATTCTAATAAGTATACCAGTAGTGCTTATGTTTTAAGGTAGTACTAGTATTCATATCTTGATAAATTATAAAATGTTTCTCCTGCTCTTTTCTGGTGGCCCATTCTTTTTTGTCTATTTGAATTATTGGATTTTTTTTGATAAAATATACAATGTAACTGATGTTGGTATAACATGCTGGTATAGTTTATTAACAAAAAAGACATTTTATGAACATTATGATTTTTATTTTACTGACAAAGAAAGCAAAGCTACAGAGGTTTAATGTCAAGACCTAGCTAATAGCCAGTGTAACAGACAGAGAGGAAACACAAATTCAATATAGCATCAAAGGCTTATGGACAGAAAGAGAGAGATTTTGAACCAATAATAGATTTGTTTAGGTCAGAAGTCATCACTTCTGTCTTTTTCTAGAAAGGCTTCATATTCAGACTGTCTAGTTTTAATTCCCAATTGTGCCTTTCCATATGAACTTAGATTATGAACTGATACTATAATCACTGGAAATATCTGCTCCAAAGAGAAAATGCTTGCAAATTCTCCACCAAAAAAAAAAAAAAATCAATCTGTGATATCTGCTGGTTTCCAAAATAGACCAAAAATTACCTTAGATATTCTAAAGATCAGTGTACATGAAATTCTTTCAAAGAGACTTTTACCATTACATTAAATTCAGAGAGATAATTTTTTAAAACATTTAGTCCTATCTTGTTATTCTTATCAATTACAGCAGCTTTTTAAAAAAGAATCTACATTGTATTAAATTCTATTCTAGGCACTTGTTACATATTTTACTTAATCCTCACAATCATCTGGAAAAAGCATCTCTCCTGTTGATGGATGAAGAAACTGATACTCAGAAAAGTTAATGGACTTGCCAAGGGTAATAAGAGATAGAAAGGAACAGAAGAGAGTAACAGAACAGGCTTGAGATCTATTGGACCCAAAGCCCCAGCTACTTCCCATTACAACACTGCATCTAAAGAGATGAATTTTTGCTTAACTGGATTGTTTGATATCGACCTTACTTGGGGGAAGAAAAAAAATTCACAAGCCAAGTTTCTAAAATATGCATCCTCTATTTCTCTAACACTGCCTGCCAGGGGGGGAAAAAAAAAGATGACTACCTTTATGATTTCTACCCTGGACCGCTTTTTAAAAATTCAAAATAAATAATCATCCTTATCTTCTTATAACACATGACAGAAGTTATATGCAGTTCTCATTATAATGCTTTCTTAAACTCTAACTGCTAAACTTAAATGAGAGGCATTTGGTACAATCTGAAAAATATTCAGTTCAATTAAAAGTAATTGATGCATGGTGAAATAATTCTTCCCAAAGCTGCTGTAAAATCTTCAAAAAAATAAAGCTACTTAATAATTTTCATCTCCTACAGGCTAGAGAGAAGCATTATTGCATATTAAAAATTGGAGTGTAGTTTTCCCAGAGGTAAAAGAAAGTTATTAAAACAACCTATTTATTGTTGATATAACTATCCATTTGTGCCATACAAAAAGTAACAAATTTCAGTACATTAAAAGAAAAGCTAATTAAGGTATAATTAGTATTTTCTGTATTTTGATAATTAGGGGTTAGTTGGCTATTCCTTTTCAAATTTCTATTTGATGCACCCCGACAATGCCTTTAATGAGCAACTAACGCTATTGAATCCCTCATGGCAGAGGAGTTTAGTGACCACTACTACATTACTTTCATTTATCACTGCCTCTTTACCTATAAATTAATCTAGCCCTGTAGCTATGTTGATCTACTTTATATCAATTTCTTCATCCATATCAGCTGAATATGTATGGCATTAACCTCATTTGCTAGTTGAGAAAAGCGGAATTAAAATGAGATCTAATTTCTTGTGCACAGCACAATTTCAAAACTGCCTGCTAATTTCCACCACCTGTCAGTGTGAAGAGCCTTTCCTTTCTTGTAATTAAATAAAACAGTATATTTTTTTAGCAGCTCTGAAAAATGCTAATCTTTCAAAAGTGTTCCGTGATCATTAATCATTAGGACAGTAAAGGAGCCTTGTTCAGATTGCTCATTTATCCTTTGTTTAAGCTAAAACAAAATGTTTTTTTGGCCTATACACTAGAAAGAAAATAATAAATGTACCAGATGGAATTTAAACATTAACTACTATAATCTATGCTACTAAACTTTCTGTTTATCTGGTTTACTGCCACATGGTGGTAAGAAGCTTAACATTACATAACCTGAAGCTAGCTAGCTAGTTTGATAAAATAAGCAGAAATGTAATAAGCACACAATATTCTCTGAAATCAGTAGAAATCTAATAAATGCAGATTGCATTCATCTATGTGTAGTAGAACCTAAATTTATAAGACTTAGAATACAATATAATTGGAGAATAATTTTTGACAACACATTTAAACAAATTCATTCAATAAACTGCCTACTATGCTATGCATTAAGCTATTGCCTGAAAGTATCTTTTGAACTTGGGCAGTGCCTCTCAGACTTAGACAAACACAGTTAAGCACTTTTAATAGACTTTACCGGATTTCCCAAATATATACAATATAACCAATAGGGAAAACCAAAAAAAAAAAAAAAAATCTTTAAAAACTATAAAGAAAACACTGCCTGTTATTTTAACATCAACTCAGCATTTAACATGTTATTACATTTCTTTTGTCTTTTCCCTAATATCTTAGTTTTTATTGTTTTGTACCATTATAAATAAATATAATGTTAATAAATAGCCTGCAATTCTGGCTTACCATTCATGTATATTTTTCAGTAAGCCTCCCTGATTAATTTTTCTTCCTAGTTATTAGATTAGAACACCAATTAGCAATGAACAGTATATATTTGAGAAAGAAAAATATAAATACACACATAAATATATTATTTAAATATTTAGCTACTTGCTCTCAAGCTAAATACCTCTATTCTTCAACTACTAATGTGCCTTGTAAATAATATCTTATATTTACTTTCTCTTTCTTATCCAACCAAAAAAAACTATAATGTATTAGTACATAAGTGATTAATATAAAAACCTTCTAAAGAATCATGTAAATAAATAATTAACAATGAAATGATCCATAATATCCCTCAGTTGGTTCTTTAGAAAATATTTAATGCTATAGGATCACTATCTTAAAGTCTTAAAGTCCTGGAAATATTTCAGCCATATTTATTGAAATTCTAGCTAAGAAGACTTTTCCTGATCATTCCAGTTGACCAAGTCATCAAAATATATAATAGGTGTTATATATACATTAAAGCAAAAAAGAAACAAAGAGATGGTAGCAAAGGTAGGATGGAACCTATCTCACCTGAATTCCCTTCAAGCAAGCAACTTAAAGCAATTGTGAACAGAAGAAAGAAAATACTTTCAGGAATACAGAAGCAGGTTCTCATCAATAACTATTTTGACACTAAATAAAGAAAACCTATTTTAGCATGAGCATCACAGGTGAACACATTTCAGAAGATGTGCATATGCCTCTATCATTGAGATGCCAAAGTCAGTAAAATATTTTCACATATAAGCTTCTTTTAAGCAACTCAAATATTTTTAAGATAGCCGATTCTAACCCAAGGTTAGAACTAAGGAACTAAGTTCCCTATCTCCACCTTACAAACTGGCCAATGATGTATTTGGCAGATTATCAGAATTTTTTTTAATGCCCATCATAATCCCAGAAGCAAGAAATACAAAAGAAATGTAGACACTGTGTACATATATATATATATATATATATATACATAATCTAAATGATAGAAAATGATTAGCTGTATGCCTCACTTTTTGATTTGTGGGGGAAGATTGTCTTGTGCAAATTATGCACAAGACCCGATGACTATTAAGAAAAACTACAGGCCAGAGAGGGGGAAAATTAATTTTTGTAAAACTTAAAAACTATAACCTCTTTATTTATTTTTTTAAAGTTCCTTTTTAATGTTTATTTATTTTTGGGAGAGAGCAAGGGAGGGGCAGAGAGAAAAGGAGACACAGATTCTGAAGCAGGCTCCAGGCTCTGAGCTGTCAGCAAAGAGCCCGACGTGGGGCTTGAACTCACAAACCATGATATCATGACCTGAGCTGAAGTCAGATGCTTAACTGACTGAGCCACCCAGGCACCCCTACAACCTCTTTAAATTGAGTGTTTTTTCAGGGCTGAAAACTTTTCAAGAATACACCTAAGTCACATACCACATGACATTTTATTTATTATGTTTTTAAGTTTTTATTTTAATAGTACAGTTAACATACAGTGTTATATTAGTTTCAAGTATACAATATAGTGATTCAACAATTCCAAACCTCACCCTGTGCTCATTATAACAAGTTCCCTCCTTAATCCCTACCACCTACTTCATTTATGATTCTTATCACAGCAGTTTCTTAGAATCATTAGGAAAATTTCAAACATCTGAAGATAAGCCAGATAAATATATACCTGAGGCACAAAACTTATGAAATGACCACCAGGAGAAATTATTACCTTCTATCTTACTTTTTAAAAATTAATCAAGAGAACAATCCAAAAAAATGTCATTATAATCTGTGAATGTACATGGAGCCTTACTTTGTATTATGTCCACAGATGTCTAATTCTGTAAGTGCTTTGGAATTTATAATCATTAAAAATAAATGGAAAAAATAAGAAAATATAGGTTAAAAATATTCTGTGGATTAGAATGCATTTTATCAAAAAATTACAAAGAGCCATTATATTTTTATTCTTCCAGGGTCTAGCATAGTGTTTGGTCCAAGGGAGACAGTAAGTGTTTAACAAATGTACAAGGAAATGCTGAATTACAGATAATTCACATCAGATTTGATACCAAACAATGGTATATTTGATTTGATATGATCAACAATAAGTCAGTTAAAAATATATAAACCAGTAAAAAAAATCAAACCCACAGTTTTCCAACTTAAATCCTGTATTTCTCCAATTTACACCATAATTTCATATTAGTGATTGCTAAAACTTTAACTTTAGGTTTTCCTGCTCCAAACTTCCTTGTCTCGTACCTCATCCTCTTGAATCGACACCTAAATGCGCTTAGGGAGTACATATACTTAAAAGTAGTAACTTGGCAAATCCATTTATAAAGCAAAAGCAGTTTTAAAATAAAATAATTAGACCTTTAGTCTGCATTAGACCTTTAGTCTGCTTTGTTCAATTTTCTATTTGTCAGGGACTCGGAATGTGTTTGGATTTTTCACTAGTTAATAAATATTATTATGTAAGATGAATTAAGTGTGGAATAGTGTAGAGAAATTACCTTTAAAAAAAGGCCTATCTGAATACTGATGTATGTGTATTACATATGTATTAGATGTATTACATGACCATTAAAAGAATAAATCTCTAAGCAATAAAACAATCCAGGTGGCTAAGCATCAACGTGGCCTATAGCCATTCTCTAAAAAGGAAAACCTAACTCTAATAACACTATCAAACACATTTACATAGCACATTTACACAGTAAATATGAAAACTGCCCAGAATTAAAGTTTTAAAACACTTAATAGAAAAATCCCCAAAGTCACCTATCTCTATTTTCTAACATTCAAAGTTCAAAAGATAACCTTAACTTCTGAAGGTACTTTTTCCCTATAAACTGCATGACATATTTGTTATATTAAAATATTTTTAAATGTTTAAATGTTTATTGTTTCAAATGTTTTAAAGCTGCTACTTATCTATCACCAAAGTAAAAATTCAATGCACAAAACTGTTTTCTTGTGATTGAACTTCTTAAATGCTTTCCCCTAAAATTTAGTGTTCTCAAATATAAATATATATATTTTGCCAACAACTGAAATATATCCAAGTACCTGGAAAAGCAGCAAGTAGATTATTTCAACACTGGATTGCATTTCAGCAGTCCAATCAAGTTACTGTTACAATGTGTTTTTCTGTTTCCTTATTCAAGCACTTTCCTACTCAATTTACCAGTAACTGTTAGAAACATTCTATGCAGGAGGATCTAACAACTGTAGGGAGAGAATGCCATCTGCTGCTTCATGTGTGTACTCAACAGGAGGAAATAAGCTGGATAACAGGTAGATTAATTACATAAAACAATTTAGAAATACATATGCAAAGCCGATGCTTAAAAGTTGAAACATTCCCATTTCTATTTTTGATAACTTGAAAATTCATCAATGGGCACTTACTGCCTTAATGCAAATTCTAAGTTGTTCCACAGAATCATAAGGCTACAGTGTGCTTCTATGTCACTAGTTCATTATGCGTAAACATAACTCTTACTCAGGTAGAGTAGCAAAAGATCATTTACCTGGGCTTAACAAAGTTATTTCTCATTTGTTAAATGCTACAATATCCTATTTATACACATGTGACTTACAGACAAGGTGACCATATAACTTATCATCTAAACAGGGACACCTTTGAGAATGTAAAGTGGGGCAATTAACTATCAA
Source organism: Suricata suricatta (assembly GCF_006229205.1). Classification (NCBI taxonomy): domain Eukaryota; kingdom Metazoa; phylum Chordata; class Mammalia; order Carnivora; family Herpestidae; genus Suricata; species Suricata suricatta. The sequence continues at coordinate 89,414,309 of NC_043705.1, forward strand.
TTATGCCAGGACAAGTGTGAACTAGGACTATCCTAGGCAAATCTGGATGTATAGTCCTCCTATTTATAAATTACTATGTTGCCTTCACTCCGTCTGTCTTAATAACCTTCTCAATGTCTCAAGAACCTTCCTGAAAAGCAATTTGGAAACTTTTAGGAAATAATTAGATTCAAAAGGATAAAGAAGAGAAAAATGTTGGGGGCAGAGGAGTGGGGAAGAACAACATGGGAGTTCACCCCCAACCATATGGTACCCAAATCTAGGTAGCTATCTCAACACAGCTGATATTTTTACCAACTTAACTTTGTTATACCATTTGGAATTGTTTGGCACTAATAAACAATTTTAAAAAGGCAAATCCTTTCTAGGAAAATTCATTTCATACATTAATTGGAATGTTTTCCTTTTGACATATGTTATATGCTAGGTATTTGGAAATAAAGCAAATTGTGTTTATGTGTGTGTGTTGCAGTGTGGTGATGGAGAAAAGAAAGATACAGACCGTTCGATAGGATGAAATCCCCCTGGTGGTGACTGACCAGATAAAGCTTCCAAATACATTCATCATGCCAGCATTACAGATATCAAAACCAGACAGACACACCACAAGAAAAATCTATATCAATATTCCTGATGAATAGTGATGCAAAAATCCTCAACAAAATATTAGCAAACAACATTCAACAATCCATTAAAAGGATCATTCACTACAATCAAGTGGGATTTATTCCAGGGAGGCAAGGATGGTTCAATATTCTCAAATCAATCAACATGATACACCTCAACAAAATGAAGAATAAAAATCACATGATCATCTGACTAGATGGAGAAAAAGCATTTGAACAAAATATAACATCTGTTCGGGATAAAAACTCTCAAAAAATGGGCTTAGAGGGAACATACCTCAACATAATAAAGACCATATATTAAAAACCCACAGTTAACATCATACTCAATGGTAGACAATTGAGTTTTTCCTCTAAGATCAGAAATAAGACACAGATGTCCACTCTTGCCACTTTTATTCAACATAGTACTGCAAGTCTTATCCACATCAATCACACAAGGAAGAGAAATAAGGGGCATCCATACTGGTAAAGAAGTAGTTAAACGGTTACTACTTGCAGATGATATATATAGAAAATCCTAAAAACTTTATCAAAAAAGTACTAGAAGTAATAAATGAATTCAGTAAAGTTGCAGGATACAAATTAGTATCTAGAAATTGGTAGCAATTCTGTATACTAATAACAAAATTAGCAGCAAGAGAAATTAAGAAAACAATTCTATTTACAACCACACCAAAAAAAATAAAATACATAGGAATAAACTTTAACCAAGGAGGTGAAAGAATTATACTCTGAAATCTATAAAACACTGATAAAAGCAATTGAAGATGACACAAATAAATTGAAAAAAAAATCCCATGCTCACGGACTGGAAGAATACTATTAAAATGTCAATTCTACCCAAAGCAATATATAGATTCAATGCAATCCTTATTAAAATACCAACAGTGTTTTTCATAGAACTATAAATAATCCAAAATTTGTATGGAGCCATGAGTCCAAATAGCCAAAGCAATCTTGAGAAAGAAAAACAAGACTGTCAAAACCAGGAGTGAAGAAAGGCAGAGCAAAATTTTAAGACTTTCAAATTTTAAATCCTAAAGGAGAAAAGAAACTTGCTTTTTCATCAATTTCTGATACCCTAACTTAGGAGGCCAAGATTCAGGCAAGTTCTATTAATGTTATGGCTTATCAGTGTCAATGATTAAATAGCTCCTTGTGGATCTATTTTTAAAGGAATATACATTTCAATATCTAAACAACCACAATCTAACTAACTTTTGGTATTTTAATTATTAGTGAGATTCTGTAACCAGCCAAAGCAAAACTGAATTTTATGATAGGGTTGGCATGAATAAATAAAGGGATTTAAGAACAAAGTTTAAAACTTCCAACTTTTGATAAGTGTGTATGTGTGGGTGGGTGTGTCTGTGTGTATGTTTAAAAAGGGCACCTGGGTGGCTCAGTCAGTTAAGCATCTGACTCATTTCAGCTCAGGTCATGATCTCCCAGTTCGTGAGTTCAGGCTCTCCCACATAAAGCTCCACGCTGATGGTGTGGAGCCTACTTGGGATTCTCTCGCTCTCTCCCTCTCTCTCTGCCTCTCCCCTGCTCACTCTCTGTCTCTCTCTCAAAATAAATAAATAAACTAAAAAAAGGGGGGTTTTCCTTACTTAATTTTACTTGGATTAAAAATTAAAATGGACTCTTCCTAATAAATGAACAGGTATAAAATTTAAAAAGGTAAATGTAATATTTAGGGTGCCTGGGTGGCTCAGTTGGTTAAGTGTCCAACTTCAGCTCAGATCAGGATTTCACAGTTTGTGAGTTTGAGCCCGGCATCAAGCTCTGTGCTGACAGCTCAGAGCCTGGAGCCTGCTTCAGAATCTGTGTTTCCTTTTCTCTCTCTGCCTGTCCCCCACCCCCTCTCTCCCTCAAAAGTAAATAAACATTAAAAAGCATTTTTAGGTGATCTCAATAAATGAGGCATTATATAATTGTGGTAAATGGTGGGATGTACTATATAAGGAGATCAAAGGAAGCATGTAATATTTACCACAGAACTGATGTATACAAAAATAAAAATAGAGCAAAAATTCTGATACACCCTAAGATAGAGTCTATTAGATTTAAAAGTTTTAAACTTTTAAATTATACCCTAATATTTTAAATAGGTGGTCCATTTACATACACAGTTAAACTATTAACTATACTTTAATTGGTACATTTTATTCCAAGAACATGTTCATATTGGATTACTGTAATTAGACTGTTACTGAACTCCAGAATATTTATGTATCTCAGAAACAATCCACACAGTTCGAACACAAACTGGTCAAACTTGAGTTTTCTAGATCTTCCTGACTAGACTTGTGCTGCTCTGAATACAAGATAGTCTGCCTACTGTGGTGGAGCTCCTCTCCTAGACTTCTCACTCTTCACAATCCTCTTCCATACATCAACTATGCATTCATACACTCAACAAAAATTGACCGAGAGTTTACTAATGTTAGGCTAATGGTCACTGGGGACGCAGTGAACCCCAGCTATCCTGATCGATTTGGATTTCGTCCAGCGTAGAGTCTTTGAGGCTTTGCTCCTGCCTGCTAGAACGTGCATTCTGCTTTCCTTCCTTTCCCATGGTTTCTGCGAATTCTTCTGGATTCCATTCAGGAATTCCATCCGCCAGAAGCCTTCTGTGATTCTCAGTTAACTGGGCTAATCCTCTGTACTCTGTGCTCTCATGACATCTGTGCTTATCATTATCACAACATACTACAGTATGTTACTGTATGTTCCAAATTAATTTGTATTTCTATTAAAATTATACATATACATCATTAAAAAATCAAATAGGAATAATGAAAACCTGCCATCCTCTCACATAATTCCTCTCCACTTCTGATTCCAATGTTCAGTAAAACCACTTTCAACATTTTTACTATTCTTTTATTAGAAATAGCTATTTAGCTAGTTTCTTTTACTACTGTGCATTCTTGTAAATAACATGCTGATTCAGCTATTTCTCTTGATTTGTGAACTTCAGATAACTATCTTCTGACTCCCTAACATATTTATGACAACGGACCTATTATTCACAAAAAGGCTACATAGTACTATGATTGGATTTCCTTTTTTGTACATTCAGTTTGACTCACTTTTCATTTGCTTAAGTTTTTTCTATGCTTCTACAGATCATGAATCCCAATCTGTAAAACCCCTCAACTACTCTCAATGTGATCCAACACATCAGGCAATCTATCAGTTACTCTAAAAAAAAAAAAAAAAAAAAAAAAGGCAAAAAAAGGACCCCAATGACCTCCCACCTGTACTAGTTTGAACTTGTGGCTATCTGTGCTGGAGGCACAGACATCCTTCTAGAACCTCCTTTTGCCATCAAGTGGGAAATTTCCTTTGCCTCTCTTCTGTGTTGAATTCTTGATTCTCAGATCCCATGCCTTCTTTCTTTTTTTGGATTTACTCTCTTAATTTGATGGAACACAACCTCCAGCAGCTCCCTGGTAAAGCATGTGAGGGAAGTAAAGTTTGAGGCTTTGTCTGTCTGAAAATGTCTTTATTTCACCTTCACACTTGTTTAACTTTGAATATAAAACTTCAAGTTGGAATTCATTTTTTTCAAAAAAAATATGAGAATGTTGTTCCACTGTCTTGCATTTCTAGTGTTGCAAATGGGAAGGACAATATAATTTTCATTCCTAATTCTTTGAATGTGACCTGTTTCATTTCTCTGAAGGCTTTTTTCTCTTTGACCCCCCCATCCCCCACTGATAGTGTGAGTTTCCAAAGATGGGCCTCAATGTAGACCTTCATTCACTCACTTTGTTGGACCCCTGCATAGTCCTTTTTAATATGCAACACCTTATCTCTCATTTCAATATGGAGCCTCTTATAGTACAAAAAGTTTTCTAGTACTCATTTATATGCTCTTATTAGAACTCTTATTAATCCACTGTTGGGCTTCTTAGATTGATTGTCTACTTTTCTTATTTTTCTCTTCTATTGTCCATTTTTATTTTAACTTTCTGGGTGATATTTGCTACTTTATCTTCTAAATCGCCTACCAAGATTTTATGCTATCACATCTTACATTTCAAAGAGCTCTTACTTCTCTAGAGTATCCTCTTCATAGAATCCTGTTCTTGTTTCCTGATTACAATATTACCTTGTTTCTTTTTAATTTTTTAAATGTTCTTTATTTATTTAAATTTTTAAATGTTTTTTATTTATTATTATTTTGTTTTGCTCCAATTTCTTATTTTCTGTTTATTATTCTCTCCAATTTTCATATAAGAGGCCTTCTTCAAATGGCTGGCAGTGGTCAGCTGTTCATTCACTCCTTAGAATGAGTCATTCAAGACTGTGTTCATAAAAAGGCTATCATTGGGCAAACTTCACTGAAGGTTCATAAAGTAGGCTGATTTTTAAATCAAGGATCTCACATACCTGTATTTATAGGACTCTCTCTTAAATATGTTTCTTACTCCTAAAAGCACTTCACCAATCTCCTACTTTGGAGTTTCAAGCCCAGCTACCAGTGTTACTAGGAAAGCAAGAGCTAGGAAGTGTCCAGGAGTATTTTCAGCCCAGCATCTCATTTGTGTCACCAACTATCCAAACTTCCATGAAAAGAAAAAGTCCTGTGTCCTGCAAGAACTGGAGAGGAGTCTCTAGCTGTGCTGGAGTAGGTAAGAGCCATCAGAATCCAACTGATGCAAATACGTATTTCAAATCAGTTCTCCAACTTTCAGCCACACCTGGAACCTAGTCTTCAGAGTATCTAGCTTCTCCGTCTGAGCTTTTTCAGGCTTCTTAGTGCATATTATCTGCCTAATTATTGGCTTCCTCCAATAATTTGCAAGCATTTAAGGTTCAGTTCTCTCAAGAACATTAAGCCAAATACAACCTATATATCTTATTTCATGGTCTAGCATCTCTTCCATTTTTTTCCTTGCAAGTCTCTTGGTTTTTTAAAAAAATTTCTTTACTGTCATTATAGTAGGTTTTCAAGGCATGGAGGAGGATAAATGTGAATATTCAATTTGCTATGATTAAGTAGAGTGCCCATAATTATTTGTTTTGCAGATTAAAAATTCCAAATATAGTAAAAGGAATAAAATATAATAAAAATAAACACCAATGAAACCCACCATCCAGACTAACAAATAAAACAGTACAGAAATAAGTGAAGTCCTGTCAGGTTCCAGAAATAAGTGAAGTCTTTGTATCTTCTTCTCCATACCCATGCTTTTGCTCAACCAGAGATAACCATTATCCTGAATTCAGTTTTTAAACAATTTCATGTACATCTTTATATTTTTACTATATAAAAGAATTCATAAGGGTGCCTGGGTGGCTCAGTTGGTTACGCATGTGACTTCGGCTCAGGTTATGATCTCGCAGTTCATGAGTTCGGTTCATGGGTTTGGCTCATGAGTTCGAGCCCTGTATTAGGCTCACTGCTGTCAGTGGAGAGCCTGCTTCAGACCCTCTGTCTCCCTCTCTCTGCCCCTCACCCACTTGCATCCTCTCTCTCTCAAAAATAAGCACTGAAGAAAAAGAATTCATGAACATTTATTATTCTTAACATATTTGGTAGAGGGAATATCATATTATATATTCCCTTCAACAGCTTTTTCATACAAAAATATGAAGGCTTTTTTGGATTTAGCCAAAAATGAATGTAGTTTGTTATGTATTTTGATTGCTGTATAGAATCTCATTGAATAAATACACAAAAATTTATTTAACTACTCTCTTGCTGATCGGCAAATTTCCTTTTTATTTTCACATTACTCATCAGGTTTCTATGATTAATCTTTTGTAAAAAAAAAAATCATACTGGAGAATAACATACGTAGAGTGCATAAATCATAATTATGAGCTCAAGGAATTTTTATATATGTATACACTCACAGAACCCCCAAAAAGATAAAAATATTTCCAGCCTCCCAAAAGGTTCTCCTGCTCACTTTTCCAGGGAATATACTCTCTCTCCCCAAAGGGAACCACCATTCTGACTTTTATCACCATAAATGAAAAACGATAACTTGGTATGCATGGCTTCCTTCTTCCTCCCTGTTCCTTATCCCCCAAGTCTTCTGATTATAAAATGCTACCAGTCTGGTAATAAGATTTCTGTGGAGTGGTTGGCATTCTTGGGCTCTTGAGTTGGTAGAGTACTTTAACTTGAATAGGGAATGCACGTTCGTTGGGAAGCACAGCATTGTATTGTGTAGTTATACTGCATAACTGTACACTAATTTATCCATTCAACTGTTGATGGACATAAGTTTCCAGTTCTTAGATGTTATAAATGAAGTTGCTATGACATTCCTGTAATATATACACTCATTTTTACCTAACTGTAAAACTGATGATTGTGGGGTAGATTATATTCAGCTTTAGCAAATATCACCAGAGTTTTCCAATATGGTGACATCAATTTACACTCCCACCAGCAACGGATGCTAGTTTCATGTATTCCACTTCATCATCAAAGCTTGGTTTTATTGGTCTTTTTCACTTTTAGCCATTATGGCAGGTGTGTAACAGTATTTCACCTGAGTTTTAATTAATATTTTTCTGGTAATTAGCAATGTTAAGCATCTTTTTGTGATTATTAGGCATTTATATATCTTTAATGAGCACGTTTAAATCTTTTTCCCATTTTAAAAGTGAGCTTTGTCTTTTTCTTGGTCATAGATTAGATACTCACCTACTATAAAAATCAATTAAAGTATACAATTCAATGGTTTTTAGTATACTCACAGACACTTGCAACCAGCATCACAATCAATTTTAGAATATTTGCAACACCACAACAAGAAATCTTTAAGGAAACCAATAACCTATGTGTGTTTCTACAGATTTGCCTATTTTGGAAATTTCATTTAAGTGAAATCACATTAATATTTGTTCTTTGGTGTGTGGCTTCCTTTACCTGGCATAATGCTTTCTAGAATCACCTATGATGGGGTGCCTGGGTGGCTCAGTCGTTAATCATCTGAGTTCAGTTCAGGTCATGATCTCAAGGTTCATGACTTGTAGTCGTGGGAGCTCACACCCCACTTCGGGTGAACACAAGCCCTGCTTCTCTATTGCTTTCTCTCTCTCTCTCTCTCTCTCTCTCTCTGCTCTTCCTAGGATTCTTTCTCCCTCTCTTTCTCTCGCTCTCCGCCCCTCACTCACTTGTGCCCTCTCTCTCACTCTCAAAAAAAAAATCACCTATGTTGTAGCATGTATCAATATTTCATTCCTTTTTATTACTTAGTAATATTCCACTTTGGGATATACCACATTTTATTTATCTATTCTTCACATTGATGGAAGTTGTTATGTGGATGTGTGTTTTCATTTCTTTTGAGTATATGCATAGGATTGGAGTTATTGGATTATATGGTAACTCTCTGTTTAACTTTCTGAAGAACTTCCAGACTGCTTTCCAAACTGGTTGTACCAACTTATAGTCCCACGAGAAGCGTATGAAGGTCCTTCCTCGGGCAACTGGGTGGCGCAGTCAGTTAAGCTGTCAGTACAGAGCCTGCTTAGGGATTTGGTCTCCCTCTCTCTCTCTGCCTTTCTCCTGCTCACTCTCTCTCAAAAATAAACATTTAAAAAAATCCTTCCTATCCTTAAATCATAGTTCCCTGCCTTTCACACTAAGTCACTGGCTTACTTAGATTTGATGTTTATATGCTATAAAATAATAATCCAAAATTTTACATAGATATAAGCAAATGTCCAGCATCCTTTATTTAATAGTCTGCCTCGTCCTTATTTATGTACTATTTCATTATTTAAAGCGGGGGTAAGTCTTATAATTTTTCCTTCATTTGCCCATCTTCCTCTTTAATTAAAAACATAGAGGGCAGATGGACCATTCTATTTGCCATTATATTCCTAGATGTAATACACATTAGTTACTCATGAATATTCATGAAGTAGGAATCAGCAGTAGGACAAGAAGTACATACATACAAAGCATGTCACCAACTAGAATGCAACGTCAAAAGAAAAGGCTGCAAAGGTAGGCAGAGTCTGACCCTAATAAGGAACTTATGTTGTCTAATCAGAAACCAACCAGAATTTTAAGCATAGAAATTCTGCAAATTTTAAAGTCTGACGAAAGCAAGTATTAAGACCCCGTACAGCAGGACATCCTGTGCTGGGAGAGGGAGAAGAGGCTATTCTAACATTTAGGAGAACAACTTTATAGCCTCTTGTAAAGCTAAGTGAGGGACAGGCGACAGCCCAGCAATTCTACTCCCACTATTCACACACATGCATGAGGAAACAAGTATTTGAAAGTTTACTGGAGTATTTTTTATAAACTTTAAAATTGGACACAACCTAGCATACATTAACAGAAAGATGAATAGATAACAACACAATAATATACTGTAATACCAGTTGGTAATTAAATTAGAACTAAATGTATCACCATGGATAAATCTCAAAAACAATGTGGATCAGAAACAGCAAGTTCCTGCATACTAATTTTCTATAAAGTTGACAATACTAGGCTTTGTTTATAAATACACAGAAACGTGGGACTGGAACAAAATCATGCACAAAAATAACACGAAAATTAGAACAGTGGTTACCTTGGCACAGAAGAACAGAATCAGAGCAGCAACAGGTCATTAATGTTCAATTTAAAGATATACAGACATGAAGCAAACAAGGCAAAGTATTCAGAATTGACAAAGAGGGGTGTATAAATGTCCATTACGTTATTTTCCTGGTTTTCTACTGAAGAAAAAATGACTTTGGTGGCAGTACAGAAAATGGATTGGAGTGGGGAAAAGGCAAGAAGGAGACGAAGAGGACAATAAGATTTGAAATCCAGTGAGAAACGACAGTAAGCAGTAACACTGGGGAGAAAAATGAAGGAGCCTGAGTAAAGAGTGAAACTGAGAGATATTTAGAAAATAAAGTCAACATGATTAGGTGGCAGATCAGATATAGGAAGAACAAAGTGGACATTCTGAGTTCACAGTCATTCTTCCTCAAAACAGGGAAGGAGGTGGAAAGGGTTTCAGGAGATAGTTCCTGTCAAGACCTATTGAGATTGAAGGGACTGTTCAATATCCCAGTGCAAGATCTAGGTGATTAAGCCGCACAGGCTCTGTTATCAGGCATCCTGGATTCAAATCCAGATTCAACCAGTTAAATTACATCATTAATTAACCATTCAAGACCTTAGTTTCCAAATCTGTAAAAAGGGATGGGGAAGTGTTATTAAAACAACTATTCCCATGGAGCTTTTGTGAGATGAAATTAGAGGCCTGTCAAGTGCTACGTGAAGACTCTGGCAGAGGCTACTGCTTCAGTAAATGCCAGCAGCTATCATTGGTGGCTCTTCTTTCTCTTTTATAGCACATACTTCTATTCTATGCATCACTGAAGGCTCTTCGCACCTAGTTGATGCATATGCAAAAAATTCATGACAGCTAACAGTACACCTATTTAAACTTGCTGAACAATTTCACTAAAGTCAGCATCATTTTCCAACTCAAGAACATAACCATTATCACATGAGAGTTTCTTACATGGGAGATGTAGACCCAAATCCTGTGGAATTCTACTAAATATACACATTCAACCATTATCTAGTAGAAAACATACAAGCAATATGCCATGCACTTGGAGATAATAATAAAAAAGGTGGAGACAGTCCTAACCCAAATTAGAGTCAACATATGTTGCTAACAAATAGTTATAATGCAGTGTAATATGCTACAATGGGGGATGATAGGAGGCTTTAGAACACAGAAAAGGAATTCTCCCAGAATTTAAGAAGGTCATCATAAAAGAATGGGGTATCTGATGTGAAAGATAAAGTAGGAGTCAGCAGACTAAGGCAGGAAGGTGAAAGTTTGATTTTGAAAAATAACATTTAAGGCAGAGGAAACATTTTTTCCAAAGGCCTAGAATCAGCCAAGGACACAGACTGTTAAAGGAGCTGAAAAAAGTTTAGTGCACATGAAGTGTGTAGTATAAGTACGGAAAACTGAAGCATGAGACTGGTGACATACAAAGAAAAGAAATTGGGAAGAACTTTGTAAGTCACATTCCATATGACCCAATTAAATGAGCTAATGCTGAAGAGGGTCTGGGATGGTTCCTAATACAAAATAAGTGCACACTAATATCACTTTAGTGTAATCTAACTATTACTTAGCACTTTCTCTTTTTCTGCCACAATTTGGAATGTGACAAATACTCACCAAAAAAAATATTTTCCATCTAGTCTTCCTTTGTTGGTTGCCAGAAAACTAGTATGTAGAGAACTTATAAATGTCTTAGATGGTCTGCTTCATTTGTGAAATGCAAACAATAACACCAACTTTGAAAAAACAAAATAATACCAACTCTGCAGGATTACTGTAAGGACTAAGAGGAGTGTGAAGAGATCCTAGAGGAATGTTAGGTCACAGATTAAGGACTCTCCAGAAACCTCCTCAAAGTTCCTATTAAGGCAGATCAGTAGACAAGCCAGAGAAAAAGAAAGCAAAAAGCTCTGGTTTCCTTTTAGGGTTATGCAGTAGGAATGCCTTACAATAACATTGCTGTAGGACTAAACTCTTTTTGGTAAGGTAAGATGCATACACCAAAAAGGCTAAATTACAATGAAAGAATCAACACCAATCTGATGATGTGTTTAGTTTTTCCTAATATGTAAGCTTTTTCAAAAAAGAAAAGCTGACCTTCTATAATTCACTTTTTTTTCACAATTACCTTCTATGAAAGGATATATAAATGTCTGTCTTTTTCTGTGACCTGTTTGTGGATATCTAGAATTCTCCCATATATGTAAAATACGTATATGCACATGTATTTTTAATACAAGAAATATAAATTTGGGGGGGGAAATTCCTAAATTTTCTCTAAACAACTAATCTCATTTTACATATCTTTCCAAGTACTTTGAACACAATTTGAAGGCTTTTCTACTTAATATTATACTATTCTGATTTAAGATCCAGACCAAACAAATATTGGATTAGCAATGTTTGAAGAGTATTCGTATTTACTTTTGTGAAAGCAAATAGCAAATTCTCTGGGTACGTTTAAAATAAGACAATTTATCATAATTCAATTTGTTCTCAACCTTCAAGTAACACATCTGGGATTTTAAAAGAGGCACCCTGTATCAATTTCATATCATGTAATATTTGTCTGATCCTAATTTGTTTTACTATAAAACTAAAACATTTACGTCTAGTTACTCCTTTTTCTCCCTAATGATCTCATTCAATAACAGCTAAATTCTAAGAAATTTTTATTGAAATTAATCCTAACTGGCAATAAAATATTACAATATATTTGACAAAGGAAGCATCAACCTGCATCCCTTTCCTAAAAAGCAAATTAAATAAACCTGAAATAAACTAAAGGATGATATTAACAAAATTGAACAAAAATTTTCCCGTTATACAACTATTATGAACAGAAAACCATAAATGTACTGAAGGTTAAGCTAAATTTCCCAGGGGAAAAAAAGCTTAGTTCTATATAAAAAGCTTGCTCTAAATATTTCAAGTAAGAAATCCTTCAACATTACTAATAGAAACTATAAATCCAAAGGAGATAAGACTATCCTTAAGACTTCTCTTGCAGAGAAGGTTTGGAAAGAGCTACTATTATAGACAAAGAAGAAAATGTCATAGATATTACTCAGTGTCACAAGTACTACTAAATGTCTGGTTAGGGTTCACGTAAATGCCCTCAATAATCCCTCATTATGCCTTAGGATCAATTCATCTAAATTTGCTGAAGCTAAACTTTCAATTTCCATACTATGAGTATCCTCTACATTAAGGTGATTTAACTCTCAAACACATGTCTAGCTTTCCTGGCCTTCATCACTTATCATGTAAAAATGCCGAGCAATGAGCAAAAAATATACTGGAAACCACATAACTAAGTAAGTGTCCAAAAAATTCCAGAACTACAAAAAGAATAAATCTTTTGTTTTAAACCTTGAAATAAATATAATAAGGCAAAAATCTATTAAAGTGTTTAAAATAATCAACTATTTTAATGACTAGCCACATAAAAAATATTCATGAACTCTGCCAATCTTCAAAGAAAATGGTAAACCTAGGCATAAAACAAGCAAATTAATCTCACAGTGCTTTCAGTACCAATTAATCATCAATTTCAGTGGATCCATTAAATTTCTTAGGTAGAAACTGTCCAAATTTATCACTAAGCTTAAAGCTATTACATGTGAACATCTTTCTTCATTTTCAGTAACAATTAAAACAAAAATCTCTAGCAAAAACCTACCTTTGAGGTTCTTTGAAGTTGATCGCCAACATATGTTTTACGAAACTGATCCAAGAACCACAGAATTGCAAGCTCTATTTTCTCATTAGAACATTGAGGTAATCCAGTATCCATTAAAGATATAAGCTGAAAAACTCTTTTCATGAAGGAGAAAAAAAAGCTTCAGTAAAAATTCTTGGAGAAACAACATTACAACATTTATTGTCAATGTAATACAATATATAATCACTATAAAAAGTGAAAAAATACAAAAGCTTATAAAGAAAATATTTTAAAACCATGTGAAATTCTACTACTATGATATATTACAATTTAGTCTAATTGCTTCTGGTCTTTTTCCTAAGACACATACCTACATACATTGAAAGCTACAAAGACACACATTTATTATTTTACTAAAAATGTATATAGAATGCATATAACATATAATGTATATACAAATATAAGTAAATACCTATAGTTATATATATGCATATGTAGATACAAATTAATATCTATATAAAATTTTAGTAAGGAAAAATGTTATTGAATGTATAGTTTTGTATTTTACCTTTTCATTAAGCCTTATGTTTTTATATAATTATATATTTGGGAGCACATGATTCAAAATATGAAAAGAACTAAGAGGTACACTAATCAGATTATATCACTTCTCAATGAATAATAAAAGTTTTACCTAAAATAACTTACAGGATGATCTTAATAAAATCAAGTATTTTTTTAAGTTGGCCCAGGGTAGAGTCCAATGTGGAGCTCGAACTCACCACCCTGAGATCTAGACCTGAACTGAGATCAACAGTCGGACGCTTAAGACTGAGCCACACAGGCACCCCTAAAATAAATTCTTTTAATACAAGCATGCAACTATTTTATCAGATTATCATAAATGAACTAAAGGTTAAGTTAAATTTCCTAGAGAAAAAGTTTAATTTAATATAATGAAAAGCTTAGTCCAGAATTTGCAAAAGAGAGATCCTTCTATTATCTATTTTCAATAAAACTTTCCAGTGGATGGCTGCTAAATGCCTAGTGTTAACAAAATCAGTTTATTTTAATAATCTTTTTAAGAGCTCAGAGGGCAAGTTGTTGAGGAACAGCACCTTTGTCTCCTTTTTCTAACCGCACAAAGGCAGCTATGCCTAGCCCTACCGCACACGCTTCCTTCCACGCATGCACACTGAAACACATACACACAGGCTGTTCATCGTTTACGTGGCCTTCTGGAGGGATTTTTAAATGTGTACACAGGCAAATATGACTACACATTCTCCTCCTAATGCCTTTAAACATATGGAACTTACTATACTTATGGTTCCAAACCTAGCTTGTTCCATTCAACAACTTACAGATCTTTCCATGTCAGACATCAAGAGTTTCCTCATTCTCTCCTGCAGCTGTTTAACATCTCATTATAGAAATATACCATAATATTTTCAACATTCCCCTATGCATGGGCATTGAAGTTAAGAATTTTCGCTGTTGCAAAAATGCTGCAATTAGCCAACCTGTATACATCATTTCACACATGTACAGCTACAATATACACTTCTAAAAGTAAAATGACTAAAGAATATAAACTTTTATAATGTTGATGGTTATTACCATATTGCTCTCTACAAAGACTGAAACTATTTATCTATCATTGGCCTATGAGAGTGTCTATTTACACTCACAGAAGATAATTTGAATGATATGAAACTTTAAAATTTATTAAAATCTGAAAAATGACCTCTCAGCACAGTTGTATACTGTATTTCTCTCATGTATATGAGGTTAAAATTTTTCCATGTTTTTAAGTCATTTATATGTCCTGTTCTGTGACCCTGTTTCTTCATATCCTTCACCAATTCTTTCTATTGGCCTCATTTTTTGCTGATTTCTACAAATTCTTTATATATACATTCATACATACATACATTAGAAAACTGAGTCCTTCACCTGTGTATTGTGATAAATGCCATGAAGAAGTATTTGTTAATTTTTTGTTACGTAAAATTTTTATCAGCTTTTTCCTTAGGATTTTACATAATGACAAGGTCTTCTTTCTGAATGTGAGGTATTTTTATGGTTTTTTTCCAACATTTACCTCTATGATACATTTACACTTATCTTGAACACATCTTATGAGATATGGATCAACATTATTTTTTCCCAGATGGCTACCCAGGGGCTTCAACACCATTTCTGTCTTACAGAGTCTATCTTTTGCTCACCATTTCAGTTATATCCTTATCATATAGACTAGGACCATGTATGCATGGTCTTTATTGGACCTTTTATTATATCCTAGCATCTAACTAGATATATCTTGGCCAATTATTTTTTTCATGTTATTTAATGCATTTCCAAAACATTATTTTTAATAGATGTATAATAAGACTATGTAAAAACTTAATCTCATTTTGAATATAAATTCATACTTCAGGGAAATATAACTACTGTCCTCTTTCCTACTTCCAAAGAACTCTACAAAGTATCTAAGTTATAGTATATGAACTTCTTTTATAAAGTTGGTACTGGGGCACCTGGGTGGCTCAGTTGTTTAAGCATCTGACTTCGATCTCCTGGTTAGTGGGTTCAACCCCCATGTCAGGCTCCAGGTTGCCAGGGTGGGGCCTGCTTGGGATTCTCTCCCTCTTACTCTCACCCCCTCCCCCTCCAAAATAAACTTAAAAAATTAAATTAAAAAGTACCTATTGCCAAAGTGTTATGAAATAATATGTTGAAAAACATTTTTATAGTTATTATTTCATATATTTAATATTATTTAAAAGTAACCTTCACTTAGCAAATTTTTTAATACCATTAAAATTTATGAAAGGAAACTTACTGAAGATCACATTTAACAATTAGATTACTATAACCAGGTTGTTGGGTTTTTTTCCTAAGAAGATATATTTGTTCTGTAATTTTAAGAGGAATGACAAAGCTTTTAGTCTGGGTATTTTTGAATTAACAGATTGTTGGGGTAATTTTTAAATAAACAGAAATATTCAGCAAACTGGGTCTAGATCCAGGTGATTTTTCAAGTGATTTAAACAGGCATATTTTGTTTTTGAATTCTTTACTGAGTGGGACCTCCCTTTTCCTACTCTAGTTCTGTTGATTCTATGTACTTTCTCTTGTTTACTTTTATTTCCTTTTTATAGCATACATTCCAAAATCCTAGGAAGACATGAAACCAAAAGACAGTTTGTTGGGATGCCTTTACAACTCATATTAAGCTGGTGATTTGCATTTGCCTAAAAGGCAATGGCATCCCAGCAGGAAAGCAGGAAAGAGTTCCCAGCAGGGTAGGCGGATGCATTTGTCAAAGAAGTTTTGGTAGTTGTACAAGAAGTTCAGGTGCAAAAGCCTCAAGTCCAAATAACCATGGCTTACACAACATGGGTATTTATTTCTCTGTCAAGCAAATATCCAAGGCAGTCCTCCAGGACTAATTAGTGCTCCACAGTGCATCAGGGATTCAGGTTCCTTTCATTTGTTGTTACACTTGCCTCCTTTCACACAATCACTTTGTGGCCTAACATGGCTTCTTCAGCTCCATCCATTACGTTCACATATCTGGCACACACCACATTCACTTACATCCGACCGCCTAGAACACAATCACTTAACCATACCTAGCTGCAAGAGAGTCTAGTAAATCTGGCCTTTATTCAGGTCGCCACATACCCACCATAAGAATCAGGTATTCTGGTACTGAAGAAGAAGGGAAGAAGTGCTGGACAGCTAGTAATCTCTGACTCAGTGCCCTTCAAAGATTTGCTGCCACCTCTAAAAGTGCTTACGAACAGAACTTGTATTGTATATACAATATTCACTTTCAGTTTCACTTTATTGTCCTATACATAGTGTTTTCTTTATGTTAAATTATTTTTGGTAAAGGGCATGGGGGGAATAAGAAGGCGAGTATATCATGAAATAATTTTGATCCAAGTATAAGGACAGCATTTCAAATTCAAAGAGATGAATTTTGGATAGTCAGTTGTTTATATTCCCCTATATATCCAAATAAGTAAGTATTCATTCAGTCAACAAATATCTGAGGGCCCACTATATGGCAGGTGTGTTAGGAGTTCAGAATGTAATAGTGAACAAGACACAGATATTCCCAGTCCTCCAGAAACCTATAGTCTATGCAGGGAGAGACATAAAAGAAGCAATTAAAATAAAGAATGACAAGCTATCATAAACAATACAAAGAAACTGGAGAAGATTCATAACATTGTAAGATGGAACAGGGCAAAGAAAGAGTGTGTGGACAGGAAGAAGAAAACATTTAACTATCTAGAGAGGGAGAATAGACTTGGTTCATTTAGAGCTGAGGAAAGTTCGGTATGGCTATAAAGCAGTCAGATGAAGCTAATGAGACAGGCAGGAGCCAGATTATGAACCTGATGATTCATGTTAATTTTAATCCCAATAGCAATGGAAAATACTGCAGAGTTTGAGCAAAGCACCGATCTAATCAGATCTGTACTGCAGATTCAGAAAACTAGAGAGGAAGCACGGTGTCCACTTAAAACTGAAGCATGAAACCAGGTGAAAGATGATAGGAGCTGAAAAGGAGGGGGGATAGAAACAACTGAATTGGCATAACTAGAAGGTAGTGCTGACAGCGTCTGAAAATGAAGACTACATGGATGCTGGCATGAGAGAAAAAGGAAAACTTAAGGATAACTTCCGGGATTCAGACTTAGGCAACTGAGCGGATGGTGACAGATGAGACATGTGACGAGACTCTGGGCTGAGAGTGGATGGAAGAGAGAAGTTTAATTTTAGTCACTGAATTGAAGACAAATGTGGAACAGAACATGGACGTGAAACCGTTCCACAGGTATTTGGAAGTCAGAAGACAAGAATACTACAACAACACAGAATCACTGAGCAAAGCTGAGGGCTCAGCTGAGGTGACAACTGATATTCTGATTGACAAATGGTTCCTATATACAGAGGAATCCAATTCTTTTATTATCACTTAACAAATTAGAGAAAACTCTGAATTCCCTCAGGGTTAAGGTTCTGCCAGGAAGCTGAGGTAAAAAACATAGCAGTGAACAAAGCAGATAAAACTTATTCCTTTCCTTGCGCTAGTGGAATGAGCAAATAACATATGGGGTAAGAGGACTATGAAGAAACTAAACTAGGGTAGGGTGTTCTTGTGGACTGGGGAATCAGAGGACGAGCCAGCGGCTTATAGCCTACTTGCCTGACGCGAAAGAGTACCATCCACACGGCTGGGAGAAAGCATTCCTAGCAGAGAGGTGCAGTGGCCCTAAAGGAAGAACATACTGGCAACACTCCAAGAACAGCAAGAAGGCCCACCAGTTGGGCTGAATGAGAAAGAGTAGGAAATGAAGTCAGAGAAGTGGTACACGCGGCTCCGAGGCCTGGCAAGGACTCGGGAATCTGTCACGTGTGTGACAGGAAGCCACTGGAAACTTACGAATAGAGAAGAGAAGAGTACCATGATCTAATGGGAAAGAAGCCGAAGTCAGCCATACAATAGCGGAGTTTGAGAGAGAGAACAAAGCTCCGAGCTAGCTGCCAAAGGTTTCATGAGTGATGAGGGAAGACTCGGAGAACAGTTCAAGGACTAAGGAGAGACGGAGGGGGGCGTAACTGAGGGGAACAAGCCTGAACGCAGCAGCCGCTCTATGAGCACAAGCAGACGGAAAAGACACAAGATGAATAAAACGCGATCTCTGGGTAATCACTCAAGAGGTTTACATTCTGGTAATGATGAATGGAACGGAAATGACTATAAAATCATCTTTATTTAATTAGAATTGCACGGCCTGAACACAAATATATTTATTTGCCAAGTTAAAGTAGCATATTTAAATATGTTAAAGCAACATGTTTTAATTATCATTATGACAATATGGGGAGCTTTTATGAATATTAACCTTTTCCTGATAAAACTGCATATAGGTATTTTGGCAGAAGCTTCACGATCTTCTAATTTGGTACTGTTCCCCCAGGAGTTGAAAAGGTATCATGTAACAACACACAGAAGGCAACAGTATTACAGTTCCAGTTATTTGGAACTTCTTCATATGAAATTGATATTTTAAAGCTCCACATAAAACTGCATTCTTATTTAATTTAAAATCTCATTATTTCAACACAGATATTTCAGTGTTTCTACGCCCCACCTTGAATCTGCTTAGCCCTGTCTACATACGCACCACCCTCACTGCTACCTCTCACCCCACCCTTGGCTTCAATCACTTGCCTTGTCGCTCTAGTAAGACTCACATAGTTCCCGCAGATGTAAATCCTCACCCAGGGGGAGGGAGGGGCGGAACAGAGCTCCAGCCTCTACCTCCCCACTCAGAAGCCCCGGCTTCCCCAGTGGTACCTCAGAGAGGCCAGGGAACACAAGTATGAAGTATGAAGAAGTTGAACACCCCCGAAGTAGACTCTAACTAGTAAGAAACAGGACACCGAAACAAGCAGACAGAAAAATGGCTTGTCCTTAGTGCCCATCCTGCCACTACCATGAACTGTTCTGAAACGTATTGGTCCAAACTCTGGGCAAAACTCCTGTAAGAGCAAGCAACCAGGTGTGTCTTGTACTATCTTATACGTTTGATCCTCATTATTCATGGTAGTTATGTTCTATAAAGGCATTATGAAAATTGAGTTAGTCAATATTGAACACTGTGCTCCCAGAGGAAACACAGGGTTAGGATCTTGAGGAATACTGGTCACAATATTTTCACTGACCAATCTAACAAATAACCTTGTTTTATGTGTGTTTCTCTTTAAAGACGTCTTATTTAATATATATTGTTCATCATTAACATTGGACTCATGGCCCAAAGCACAACCTATACCTGAATAAGGGCTACCTAACACGTATTTTTTCTGTAAGGTACTCTACAGCTCTTTTGTTGTGCTTAGGAACCCCAAACAGCACTTCAGCACTAAATTGGGCCCCACTGGACATGTGAAACCGCCAACAAAAAGCACAATGTAAGAAATATGGCACTAAACAGACAATGAAAAGGACGCTTATTTACAGTATCAGAGTATGAAATAAGAAGGCAGAGCATCTGTTCAACCTCAGCTGGGAAAATGGGTATCAAGCAACTCAAATTTTTTGCCGCCATGCACATATCCAAAAATGACTGCAGTAGCACCATGAGTACTGGTTTTGGGTTACAAATTTTAGCAAGTCCACAAATTTGCAAAACTGGAATCTGTGGATAAGGAGCATTGACTGTATTTGCTTTCTGTTCTCTCAATTTTCCTTTTCCTTCATTTTTCCTTCTTTGAAAATGCACCCTTCTCCCCATTCCTCAATAAAGCCTTAGACCATAATCTTCACCTAATGCTTTGTTTTCTAGGGAATGGCTAAACACAAATCAAATATTAAAGTTAAATATGTTTATTGCTTAAGGAAAACATTAAAATTTTCTACTTGGTAAATACACACTTGCTGTTGTTTATTTCCTTGGCAAATATATACCTGTTTTTGTTTATTTCCTGTTATATATATCTAAGGAAAATAATGCCAGTGGGTATTTCTCTACTTGACAATGAAAACTTAAAAAAAAAATCAAACTAACTATATAACCACTTTACTAAATATGTAATGTTGTATTAAAAGGTAACACAGAGGCAAATTACTCACTTTGTTTAAAATTAACCAAAGCATTTTAAGAATGCCCCCATTCATACTTTAAAGTTATTTGATATCAGAAATAATAAATCTTAGAAAAGCTAAAAATATTTGTGTTCCATTCGGACTCCAGTTTCACTGCAAAGGACTAGTTTCAAGGAAGAAAAAAAATATGGAATGAAGAGAAAATTTCTATTCAAAATGGCAATAAATTTATTCAACACTTAGGAATATATTTAAGATTAGTAATGAAGGAGAATGCCACAACCAGGTATAATAATTTTAAGAACTTTGGTACACTGATGGTGGTGACTGCCAGCGGGTGGTGGCAAAACTGGGGTGACATACATCGGGGCAAAAAGCAATGGATAGTCAATTACCCAGTACAAGCTTTGTTTATGGCTGTTGACTAGATTTTTCACCTCATGACCATAGCTTTAATTAGAGGCAATGAATTACTTGCCTTATATTCCTGTTCTACACTGAGGAAAACAGACTTCCAAGACCAGTGGAAAAGAATGAAAGGCCTAGAAAAAGACCTAAAATTTTCGTGTAAAGATATAAGCAGCATTTCAAATGTGTGAAGGGTGAGGTTCATATTAGTTGGTTAACATTATGTAAACTCTGGAAAAAGTATATAAGACAAATGCCAAATACATTAAAAATTAAATATAAAAAGCTGAAACCATAAAAGAACTAGGAGAAAATGTAGGTGAGTATTTTTATTATCCAGGCATGAAGCAGTCTTTCTAAGCATGTACAACTGAGAAAATATGAAGGGCAAATTTCATAGCTATGAATATATAAATATTTAAATCCACTAAGAAAGAAATTTCTAAAACAAATTAAAAACATGGAGAAAACATTTTCAAAGTAAACCGCAAAATATTAAGATCTTTGATATATACTGAGTTCTTATAAATAAATTAGGAAAGATAATCACAAAAGAAAACCAGCTAAATGGTACAATCTATATATATTTATAGATCACAGAGAAAATACAACTGGGAAAAACAGGAATGGAAAAGATTGTTGGACATCACTTGTAACCAAAGCAATACAAAATTAAAAGAAGATATTTGTTTTATTTGGCAAAGATAATTCTATTATCTAATGTTCATCTGCAGAAAATACGGTAACTCTCACAGCCTTTGAGTTCAGAGAATAAACTAAGTATTGAAACTCTTTAAAATGCTGCAGACCATTCAACCAACTATTCAGCCTTTAGGAATTGAAATTAACTCTAATGAAATTATTTTGATCTAAAAGAATATTCACCTCAAAGCAGTTTACATTTAAGAAAAATTGAGAAACCACCTAAATTCCAAAACCCAGGGTATGCTTAAATTATGGAAGTGCTTAGAATATTTAATGTCTAGGTAAAATTCACAATATTATGCTTGATTTAAAAAAAAAAAACAAAAACGTTTGTGGGGCAGGGGGTGGGGGTGGTGTGGATGGCATTTGGTAATATACTGCTTGGTATTTATTTGCCAGGCATTGTTCTAAGCATCTTAAAAGTATTAACTCATTTACCCCTTATAATGGACCAAAATGAATTAGGTATTATTATCCCCATTTTAGTTTACAAAACAGTATTCTAGTATAATTTTTGTTTAAAAACGTTGAAAAAGACACATGTAATGTACATATACCCTCAAGCATTAATTAAAAAGATTCAAAGATCTTTAGCAAAATGACAGTAATAGTTATCTCGAAATTAATCTATGACTTTTCTTTTTATTTAAAATATTTAAGTGTCCAATAAAAACACATACTACTTTGTTATAATGAAAAATGTTATTAAAAAATAAATTAAAATATATAGAAAACCAACTCACGTGTATTATTCACATGTAGGAATTTTCCCCAGTGTTAAGGCAAGCAATTCATTGCTTCTTATTAAGGCTATGGTCATGAGGTGAAAAATCTAGTCAACAATCATAAACAGAGCTTGTCTTGGGTAACTGGCTATCCACTGCTTTTTGACCACATGTTTGTCACCCCAATTTTGCCACCACCCAATGCACACCAATTTTGCATGCTTTGTCATATTCTAAGAAATAAAAAGCAACCTAAATCTTCATCACACTATTCAGACACAAGTTTAAGGTATATTTGATTATAACACTTATTAGAGATTTGACTTCTACAAATCACTTAACCTCTAACCTTCATTAGTTTTCTCACCAGTAAAAAAGAAAATAATACCTTCCTCAATGGCCAAATACAAAATATTTTAGCTCATAATCCCAGTTCAATAATAACTAAATTTCTTAACTACTTAGTAAATTTCTGTAAATTTCACAGACATCACTTACCGACAGGATAATTCTCCATCCATCGCATCATGTTCATCTGTACTGGTATAGGTTAACCTTCCTCCAACAACTGTCCCAACTAAGTATACTAGCCATGCAAGACGTCCTAAAACATAACAGGAAAGAAAAATGTTTAGGAAGTACTGATAGAAACAATGTTTATTTTGCAATTCTGAAATTGGCAAAATGATCCATTCTTCCAAACAAATGATGAACTACTGTGAACTCAGTCCTTGACAGAGAGTGGAGTGGGTTTTATGTTTATCAAGGCGGTATAACAGGAAAAATTACAGACTTCAAAGACAGATAAACTTATGCTCAAAATCCCAGCTCGAACAATTTGCTATATGATCTTGCATAAGTTACTTACCCCTTTATACATTATGGTTTTCACTTGAAAAATGGAGAAAATAATATCTACTGTGCAGACTTACAACTAAAATTAAATCTGATTAACAAAATGCCTAAAGTAATGTGTAGAACCAGGGATATAAGTAAGCACTAATATGATCCAATGACCAGCATCTTTTCTGATCACTGACCAGACATGGTCAGTGTCACGAGAATACCAGTCTGATTATTTTTAGTATTGTCCCTGGTTGAACCTAATAGATGGTAATAAAACTTATTTTGTGCATAACTTTTTAAAAAACAAGATCGTCACTATTCAAATCACGTAGTCTGACAACAAAATTAACTTCCCGGGGAAGCAAGGGCTTAACTAGCTACAACAGAGGCACACACTTGTGAAACCTACAGTTTTCACAAATCGTATTTTGAGGCAGCCAAAATTGAGTAATTCAGAAATGGAAGTATTTATTGCATGATTTTTATTTACAGCATATTATTTTACAACTTAGATTCACTGATCTATGTGTCAGATTCTCCAAAGTTTTTCAGACCTTTATGAATAATTAACAACCAATTAGACCAATTATCTTGCTAAAAAGAAATTTTGTGCTCTTATAGGGGCTGATTCTTCAAAGTTGACCAGGCTTTTTCATAATACCAAAATCAATTATGTTTCTGCACTGAGACACCTTCTCAAGTAAACTGAAGTATTTTTCACAGGGTACTGACTTGAATAGTCTTATGGCTGTCTTTGCCTGTTGGAAGATTTAGAAAGGATAAACATATGTAGAAAAAGAGCACATTCTTTTATAGTCCCATGAATACTAGCCATCATTACTCTACAATTGATCAACTCCCTCTAACATCTAGAGGGAAATCAACCTATTGAGGTGACAGACTTCCTGTAACTTAGAAATATAACCTGGCAAATATCCACATCCCCTACTGAATTATAAAATGACAATGAATAAATCAGAATAGACCCAATTATGCAGCCCTGGACATTAACAATGTGAAGCAGATTCAATAGGAGCACAAAAACACTAATTTGATAAAGTAATTCATAAACCAGACTCAAGCCTCAAGATACATATAATTAATTTTTAAAAAACAACAGAACAAAAAGCCCATCAGGAAGCTGAAGGTACTAAGAAAAGTTACCTATGTACTCAAAATTGTTTTATGATTAACATAAAGGTCTTAGTAACAAACACTATCCCCTGATGACCCTACTTCTATGGTGGGTCCTCTCAAGTGATTTCTCTTCCACACTTCTTGTATCTCAGGCCTACAACATGGAGGTGTCCTTGATGCTCCTGATTTCTACTTCAAAAACATACTCCCTCCATCATAAAAAGCACTCATCTTATGTCATCAAACTATACTACCAAACACCCTTTCTGGCTGCAATGATCTATTCTCCCCCAGGTTATTTTCCCTTACTCTTTGAAGGTGTTCATTCCTGGCTTGCTGTCCCTCTTGCCAACAAGATTTCTATTGCAATCAGTAGTGACTTCAACTTTACAAAGATCAATCCTCCAACACCAACAATCCTTCATTCCATTAGGAATCTCCAGTAACCTATTACTTTCTTTCTTTTACCAACTTTGCTGAAATATAATTCACATACCATACAATTCACCCACTTATTCAAGTCAATGTTCTTAAATAAATTCACAGGGTTGTACAACCACCACCACCACCTAATTTCAGAACATTTCCTCTCTCCCCAAAGAAATTCCGTTCCACACTCCTCAACCTCACTCCCATCCCTAAGCAACTACTTATCTACTTTATGTCTCCTCAGATTTTCCCCATTCTAGACATTTCATATCAACAGATCACATAACATGTGGCTTGTGTAACTGTCTTTTTCACTTAGCATACTGTGTTCAAAGATCATCCACGTTGTAGTTACAGTGGTACTTCATTTTTTATAGCCAAACAATTATGCCAGAGTGAGGGGCATTGAAGCAGAATGGATGAATGGGAGGGGGGAAATACAAACTTCCAATTATGAAATAAATAAGTCATGGAAATACAAGGTACCACATAAGGATTATAGTCAATGATACTATGATAGCACTGTATGGTGACAGACGGTAACTACACTTGTGCTAAGGATACCATGATGTATGGAAAAGGTGAATCACTGTGTTGTATACATGAAACTAATACACACTGTGTATCAACTATATTTTTAAAAAATTCCACTGCTGGACATATCACATTTTATTCATCTCTACATCAGCTGATGGGCATTTGGACTGTTTCTACCTTTTAACTTTAAAAATAATGCTGCTTATTTATAGAAACAGCCCAAGTATCTTGATATATGTATATACATATATATGTGTGTATATATATGTGTGTGTGTGTGTATATATATATATATATATATATAATGAAATATTACTCTGCCATAAAAAAAAAAAAAGAAATCTTGGGATGCCTGGGTGGCTCAGTCAGTTAGGTGTCTGACTTCAGTTCAGGTTATGATCTCAAGGTCCATGAGTTTGAGCCCCGCATCGAGCTCTGTGCTGACAACTTAGAGCCTGGAGCCTGTTCAGATTCTGTGTCTCCCTCTCTTTGCCCCTCCCCTGCTCATACCTCTCTCTCTCTCCTTCTCTTCCTCTCAAAAGTAAATAAACATTAAATTTTTTTAAAAAAATGAAATCTTGCCATCTGTAACATGAATGGAGCTATGGAGTATTATGCTAAGTAAAATAAGTCAGTCAGACAAATACCACAATTTTGCTCATGTGGAATTTAAGAAATAAATGAGCAAACGGGGGTAAAAAGAGAGGCAAACCAAGAAAGAGACTCAATTATAGAGAACTGATGATTACGAGAGGATAGGTGGGTGGGAGTGGGTGAAATAGGTGATAGGATTAAGGAATACACTTGTGATGAGCACAGGGTGTTGTATGGAAATGTTGAAACATTATATTGTATACTTGAAACTAACATTACACTGTATATCACTTAACAAGAATTGAAATACTTAAAAAATAATGCTGCTATGAAAATCTGTGCACAGCTTTTATGTGGATAATTTCTCTTGGGGATGCCTAGAAGTAGACTTACTGAGTTATATGATACATATATTTTTAACATTTTGAGAAATTGGCAAACTGCTTTTCAAAGCAGCATTATCACCAGCAATATATGAAGGTCCAAATCTTTATCAACACTTGTTATTATCTTTTTGATCATACCCATCCTAGTGAGTGTCAAATGGTATCCTGTAATTTTCACACATCCTTCCCTGATGAATAATGATGTTGACCATCCTCACATATGCTTACTGGCCATTTGCATGTCTTCTTTGGTGAAAAGCCTATTTAAATCCTTTGCTCATTTTTAAATGGTGCTATTTATCCTTTTTATTACTGACCTGTAAGGGTTCTTTATATATTGTAGATGCAAGTCCCTTATCAGATATAAAATTTGCAAATATTTCCTCCCATTCTCTGGGTTGTGTTTTTACTTTGATGGTATCCTTTGAAATAGTCTGAGATTTTTAATTCTGATGTAGTCAAAATTTTGAATTTTTCTTTTGTCACTTCAGTTTTTGGTGTCACATTTAATAAACCACTGCTCAGCCCAAAGTCATGAAGATTTACTTCTATATTTTCTTCTGAGTTTCATAGTTTTAACTCTTGTATTTGGGCCTATGACTTATTTTTACTTAATTTTTGTGTGTGGTGGGAGATTTTGGTCTTATTCTTTGCATGTGGTATCCAATTGTCCCAGCACCATCTGTCAAAAAAACTATTCTTTTATCATTGAATTGAATTTGCCACTCTTATCAAAAAGCAATTCATTATACATTGAAGGATTTATACCTGGACTCTCAATTATATTTCACTATTCTGATGTCTACCTTTATGCCAATGCCACACTGTCTTGATTACATTTGCTTTGTAATGAATTTTGAAATCAGGACATGTAAGGCCTTAAACTTCATTCTTTTTCAAGCTTATTTTGAATATTCTGGGTCTCCTGGATTTCCTTATGATTTTAAGATCAGCGTGTGTGTCAATTCTCGTGCTGAGGTCAGCTGGGATTTTAACAGAGATTGTGCTGAATCTCTACGTCAGTATGGGGAGTACTTCCATCTTACCAATATCAAGTCTTCTGATCCATGACCACAGATGTCTTAAACAATGGTTTACAGCGGTCAGTATATAAGCCTTACCTTCTTTTTAAACTTATGCCTATGTAATTTATTCTTTTTGATTCTATTTTACCTGAACTTCATTTCTGATTAACTGGTAATATATAGACATGCTGTTGATTTTTGTTTATTGATCTTGTATCCTGCAACTTTGCTAACCTCTTATCAGTTCTACAGGTTTTTTGGGATCTGCCATTTATTCAGTCTCTTACAAGCTTCATGTCTTCTCTACCCTGCTTATCTAGCTTTAGTTCTATGCTCAATCATTATAATCTCTGCCTTGCATACCACTTCAATTCCTCTCTTGCTCTGACACACTCCTCTTGCAAAACCATGATTGTTTAAACCCAGTTCCCTAACTAGTCTTTCCCTATACTTACACAGCTTAATATGACTGGAGAAAGAAAGATACAACCATGCTGACCAGCCTCACTTTGAATTCACCTTCTCAGCAAGGCCTGCTATAGCCACACTGTCAACTTTCAATACCTATTGTAGGTAGCACACCTTGCAGACAGCCATCATCAATTCCTCTGTCCATGTATGCACAAGCCATCAAAAAGTGGAGTCTATTCTTCCAATTCTTTTAAGGGAGGCTGGATTATGACTGCTTTGACCAAAAGAAAATGGTGGAAGTAACATTATTCCAGTACTGGGATTAGTCTTTAAGAGAAAGAAGCAGCCGCTTCTTCCAGTCTCTCAGGGAATGTTCACACTGGGGAAGCCAATCACCATGTAAAAAGACCACATATCCTGAGAACACCATTATTAAGAGGCCCAAACTAGCAAAGCAGAGAGAAAAATGCCCAACAAGAGACTATTCACCAAACATTCCAGCCCAGATACCAGACTTGTAAGTAAAGAATCATTCAGGTGACTATAATGCCAGCTGTCATCTGATTATAATGCCTAAAAGATCCTAGATGAGAATCATTCAGCTAAGACTTATGAATACCAGAGAACACTGAGAGATAACAATAAATTGTTATATGATAAGCCACTAAGTTTTGGTAAGAGATAACGGGAGCATAATTTGCCAACATTTCATGACCTCCTTCTCTGCTTCATTGTTCTAATTTTTATACTTATCACTTTCTAGTGTAATATATATTTTACTTACTTATCTTATTTTCTTACCTGTCTATTCCAACAGAATATCAACTGCATAACTGTTACTTATTTATTTTTTGTCTGTTGCATTTCCAGAGCCTAAAGCAGTGCTGGCACATCAGAAGTTATCAACAGACATGGGTTGCTGAATTAGGAAATCATTACATAGAAAAGATACCATGAAACAGGCAAGAACAAGTTAACATTTTATTATAACATTAGTAAACATTAAAATGTAGAGTCCTTACTAAAAAGGAATGATAATGGTAATTATATTTTTATTGCTTAAATAAAACAAAAGCAATTTCTCCTCAAAGCATACTCAGTCAAGATGTATGAAAGTCTATCTTCATCATTTGCAGATTCTCTAATCTGAAAATCTGTCCACTAGGTAAAGTTTACTTGTAACTCCATTCATGTGTCAGTGGACAACAGCAAAAACATCTGAACACTCCTCGCTGAGGCAAAACAAAGCAACACTCTGTCTTCTTGCTTCATCTTTCATACTGCAAACCAGTAAGTATTCTTTCATGGCTTTTTGGTGCCCAATATTTGTGTGCTCAAATTTGTGCTTTCTGTCGGTGATTTTACTATTTAAAATACTCCCAAGAATAGTGAAGTGTCGCACAGTGGTCCTATGTGAAACAAAGTCTGTTATGTGCCTCAGAGAGCATATACATGTGTAAAATAAGCTTCATCCAGTCATGAGCCCTATGGATGTTGCCTATGAGTACAATGTTAATGAATCAACAATATTCATTAAACAAGGTGCTTTAAAACAGGAACCCATATAAAACACAGTTATATGTTCATCAGTCGATGAAACTGTTGCGACCAGGGGCTGCAACCTAGGAACGCGGGTCACAGGGGCTGCGACCAGGAACCTAACCCATATCTACCCTAGAAACAATGGTTTAATATTTGCTAATTCAGTGTTCACAGCAACTTTATAGATCATAAATTCTGAATAAGGAGATTTGACTATATTTCTCAGAGTCTTACAGAGGTCATTATTAATAGATTATGCTGCAACTGTGCATGGGACATATGCATTTTGAGTAATGGATGTGAATCTGAAACACTGCAAGCATAATTTTCGATGAATGCAGTGTAATAATTTACCTACCCAATGGGAGTCATTATTTAAAAAATATCCTACTAGAGGGGCGCCTGTGGCTCAGTCGGTTAAGCCTCCGATTCGGCTCAGGTCTGATCTCACGTTCGTGGGTTCGAGCCCCGCGTCAGGCTCTGTGCTGACAGCTAGCTCAGAGCTTGGAGCCTGCTTCCAGTTCTGTGTCTCCTTCTCTCTCTGCCCCTCCCCCTCTCATGCTCTGTCTCTCTCTGTATCAAAAATAAATTTTAAAAAAAACATTAAAACAATTAAAAAAATATATCCTACTACAAATTTTTTCAAAATGAAAAATATTATGTAAGTATAAATAATAACCTTCTTTATATGTTTTATCAATCCAGATTTTCAGAGACTGGTTTTTCATTTATTTGTTCATTTTTATTTATTTGTTTTTTATTTGAGAGAGAGAGAGCATGAACAGGAGAGTGGCAGAGTAGGGCAGAGGGAGAGAATCTTAAGCAGGCTCCACAGTGTGGAGCCTGACACAGGTCTCAATCTCACAACTCTGGTTCATGACCTGAGCCAAAATTAAAGTCAGACACTCAACCAACTGAGCCACCTAGGCACCCCACAGACACTTGTTTTACTTTTTTCTTTATGTTTATTCACTTTCTGAGAGAGAGAGGGGGGGGGAGAGAGAGAGAGAAAAGGGGCCAGCATGAGTGGGGGAGGGGCAGAGAGAGAGAGAGAGAGAGAGAGAGAGAGAGAGAGAGAGAGAGGGAGACACAATCTGAAGCAGGCTCCAGGCTCTAAGCTGTCAGCACAAAGCCCAACGCGGGGCTCAAACCCACAAACCTCAAGATCATGACCTGAGCCGAAGTCAGTGGCTCAACTGGGCCACCCAGGTATCCCTCGATACTGGTTTTTCTTGAAGCAAGTTTGCCTATTACTAAAAATAATAGCAAACATTTATATGGTATTTTCCATGTACTAGGTAATATTCTAAACATTACCTATTACCTATATTTATATTCATTTAATGTCACAAATACTCCTATTAAGTACTGCGGAGCTATGGTTCCAATACAGACAATGGAGTTTCAAGAGTTCATTCTCATACCATTAGAAGATACTATTTCCTCTCAAGATCAATGACAGGAAATGCTAAAACACCATAGTTGACAATTAGCTGGACCACGATGATCCAACAGTATTATGATCCAACCATCTCTTGAGTTTTTATTTAATACATTTTAATACCTAATCCTGAATTTTTTCTGTCTCCAAATTTTAGTCACAGATGAGATTGCATCTGCCTTTGGGATCATGTGTAGTGCCTTGCTACTTCCTTTGAGTCTCAAACTGCCCATGATAAAACCAAGTATATGTGATACATGAAATTAATATGTGTTGAACAGTTGAACTTAAAATAAGCAAACTTATTTTGGGAGTTTATTACTAATGTAAATTCAGAAACATTTGCCTATTAGCTCTTGATAAAAACAAGCCTACTTGAAAATAGTCAAAGAATTCCTCATGCATGTAGTTTTTATATCTATGTTGAAATATCAATATTAAAAAATGAAAGCAGTATATTTTAGCTACCAAGAGCATAGGCTGGGTTCAAATCCTGCCTCTACAGTAATTTATACTGCTAGTTACTTAATTTCTCTTGGATTTAATCCCCTCATCTATAAATTTGAGAGTGATACTTATACCTGGCTCTCAGGCTTGTGAAAACACTAAATAATATTTTGCATACAAAGGGCTTATAATAATGCTTGTTATAAGTGCTCAGTACATGTTGGCTATTCTTACTATTACTATGATTATGATCATAAAATAGCCTTCCCATTTTAGAAAATTCTTCTATATCAAACCTACAAAAACGAAAACATACTAATGCTACATTTATATGTTCATTCTGAGTTTTACTTTAGAAGCTGCTCAAGAAAATTAACACACGATACTTAAGAATTTTTAAGATCTTTTCCTCTCTGCCAAAGAGGCTTCTTGCAATTAAAGCTATTGGCCACATATACTTTTTTAATGCCGTTTGCAAAACAAACAAGCAAAAAACTGTAAATTGAAGAAAAACTTCCAAGTAAAACACATGCATGTACTTGTCTATGTGGCATGTTCTGCCACAAGGATATAACTAAACAGATGTGTGTCTGAGGCAGGGCGAGAAGGGAGAGAATCCATGCCCAAAGGATTGAACCGAGTGAGAGACAGATAAAGGGGAAAAACGATTTCTTCGGTGCAGTTGATGAGTAGCACTGTCCAATAATAGAAGAATAAAAGATACTAAATACAGGACATGGATTTCTCAAATTTAACTTTTTTTATTGTTTAATTCCTTTTATTCTACGACTTTGAAATTAAGGCTTGTATATCAAAAAATGCTATGCAAAAAATAGCATGAGATCAGTTGCGAGCATCCTTTTTCTGAAATTATGGTAAATTCTGAATGGAAGTTTGTTTATTCGGAGGAAAAACAGAATGTTTATTTACTCTCCTTGTTTTAGGAAACAGTGACTTCTGTTATACAGCGAACAGCAAAGCAGGCATTTCTTAGCCCTTAGAAACTTGCTGACCACTGCCTGAATAAATCAGGATCAGTGTTAGAAACCAACAACGGAACATAAAAGCATTATTAGTAAGCTATCAACATAATTGTCATATTTAGCTGATTCAGAAGTAGTGTTTCTCATACACATCGTCTAAACCTCAGCAATTTTAGGCTGACAACATTCAAAACAATAAATGCTACTTTGGCTACAGAATTCTGTCCACAAAGTTTAAAGAACCATGTAAATCCATAAATCGAAATTACATTTAGAAATTTAAATATCCAATACATGAGTGTTCCATCTATATTTGTTTTGAATCTCATCTTTATAATGAGACTAAATTTCCATTATAATTTTCCATTTTTCTATTTATTCTGAAATGTTCAGGGCACTTGTTTCAGCAGCTGTTCAAGCACAGAACATTTTTTCCTTTAACAAAATAATTATTGCTGTAATAATCTGTAATTATGGTTTATAACTGCAATAATCCCAAAGAAATCAGTCATTACCATAGATCACAAGTAATCGTTAACTACTGTTAATGACCTATTTCTTAGGGATTATTGTTTTTGTAAACCATGACCATATCACCACAAACATGGAAGAGCAAGACAATATAGTACAAATGAGATCATAATATAATAATAAACTTATTTTGTAACATTAAAAGCCATTAAGCATCTAAATTAAAGCACACATACGAGAGCATATAATTTTCTTTGTTCAACACTGTTTAGTCTGCACAAAAGAAATCTGAATACTGCTACATATGATGGTATAAACTAGAACCACATTAGACATTTTTTGTAATATAAAGCAATCATTTTTAAGTAGACCAGAGATATCTTTAAAAGTAGATTCCTTCCCACTGACCTTTCAACCAAAAAAAAAGCAAGGAAACAAATGTTAAAAATTTTCTATGTATTGAGCATTAGATACAGAAATGTATTATAGCCTATGATTAAAAACTCCTGGAATTTATATATATTAATCAACAATCAGGTCTGACTTACTTCATTCCAAATACACTTATTTAATATCAATAAATTATTACATTGATGTTAATTCCATTCATGTATCTCAAAACAGCTATACTTTCATTTAGTACCCTTTTGTAGGAAAACACGTATTTGATTTTACATCTGAATCTTTTTACATTATAATATTTGATATATATGAAGCTATATGTCATGGATATGAAGTATGCTAAAACAAACACCAGTGAACTCCCTATCCAACTTAAGAACCAAGACTTCCCAACACTGTCTCACCTACCTTCACACCCTTCCCCCGGCTTATGCTCTTACCTGCCACCCTAGAGGTAACCATGATCCTATATTCGGCACTTATTATTCTCTTGACTTTTTTTTCCCTCATTTTACCACTTGCATACAGTCCTAAACAATGTATTTTTAGTCTCACTTGTTTGGGGGTTTATTAAGTGTTTCGTACTATATACAGCTTCCTGAAAATTGCTTAATTTCACTAGCTATCCTATCTCTGACATTCATCATAAGTACACCTGTACGTCATTCAATTTTACTGTTATATAATACTGTATTGTGTAACCATTATGATCTGTTTATTCATTTTCATGTTTATGGGCATTAGAGCTGTTTCCACTTTGTGTCTTCAGGAACAATTAGACTATGAATATTTTCACGCATGTCCTCTTGTGTAGAAGAGACTTTCTAGAGGACACACCTAAGAGTGGAAGGGCCAGGTCAGCAGGGAGTCAAATGTTCCACTTTGCAAACTAACATCAAATTGATTTCCATTCCATTTCCAACTGATTAGTTTATAATCCTACCACAAGTATATAAGAATTCCTTTGATCTACATTCTCCTGTATGATTTTCCAATTTACTGGGAGTAAAATGGTTATCTCACGTGCCTTAGAAGTATACACAAGTATATGGAGTTTATTATTATTTTTACCATTTAGTTTTAATTGCAAATTAGTAACAATGTGGACTCTCTGATGCTATGTGATTGAAATTGGTTGAGACTTGTTTTATATACAAATAACTTGCTCAACTTTATTTTTTTATTTAAAAATTTTTTTAATCGTTTATTTATGAGACAGAGAGAGACAGAGCACAAGTGAGGGAGCGGGAGAGAAAGAAAGGGAGACACAGAATCTGAAAGAGGCTCCAGGCTCTGAGCCATCAGCACAGAACCCAACACAGGACTCAAACCCATGAACTGTGAGATCATGACCCGAGCCGAAGTCAGATGCTTAACTGACTGAGCCACTCAGGCAACCCCGCAACTTTTTAAAACTAAGATATAGTTGACATACTAGTTCCAAGTGTAAAACATAATGATTTGATATTAGTATATCTTAGGAAATGATTACCACAATAAGCCACACCTCACTTAGTCACCAACTTTTTTTATGGTGAGAACTTTTAAGGTTTACTTCCTCAAAAAGTTTCAAATATACTGTACTATAGTCACCATGCTATCCATTATATCCCCATGACTTATTTATGTTTCAACTATAAGTTTATATCTTTTGACCACCTTAACCCATTTTGTCCACTCCCCTCTCCCCTCCTCTGGCAATCACCAATCTGTTCTCTGTATCCGTAAGTTCAGGTTTTTGTTATGTTTTACTTTCAGATTCTATACATAAGTGAGATCATATGGTTATTAATCTTTCTGACTTATTTCACTTAGCATAATGTCCTCAAGATCCATTTTTGCTGTTACAAATGGCAAGATTTCATTCTTTTTTATGGCTGAATAATATTCTATTTTATACACACAACACACACACACACACACACACACACACACACACACACCACATTTTTCCTCCACTCATCCATCAATGGACATTTAGATTGCTTCCATGTCATGGCTACCATAAACAAAGCTGCAATAAATACAGGGGTGTAGATTATCTTTTCAAGTTAGTGTTTTTGTTTTGAGTAAATACACAGAAGTAGAACTGCTCAATTATATCACAGCTTGATCTTTAATTGTTTGAGGAACTACCATCTGTTATCCATAGTGGCTGTACCAATTTACATTCCTACTGGCAGTTTACAATGGTTGCCTTTTCTTCACATCTTTGTCAACACTTGTTTTCCCTGGTCTTTCAGATAAAAGTCATTCTAAGAAGGGTAAGGTGGTCTCTCACTATGGTTTTGATTTGCTTTCCCCTGATGTTTAGTGATGCTGAACACCTTTTGATGTACCTGTTGTTGCTGAGTTGTAGGAGTTCTTTACATATTTTGGATGTTAACCTTCCATCAGATATATGTTTGCAAATATTTTCTCTCCTTGGGTAGGTTACTTCTTCATTTTGTTAATGAAAACATTCAATGAAGAACTTCAGCAAAGATTTACTGGTAGAAACCATTCCTGTTTATCTACTGGTAGAATATCTTTTGTTCATCCTTGTTCTCGAAAGATACTTTAGCTAACATATAATTTTGGATTGTTGTTATTTTGGCATAGTTCTGGAAAAATAATATTCTACCTTCTTCTGGCTTACATTTTTACTGTTGAGAAGTGAGTTTATCAGTCTGTTTCATACTTCTCAAGTTGCTTTTGAAATTTCCGTCTTTGGGACTATGTAGTTTGACTAAAACGCTGTTTTTTGTTTTGGGCTGATACGTGTTGTGCTTGCTATACCAATGGATTCACGTCTTCATTCAGAAACACTCTCAGACAGAGATTCTTCAGTTATTGCCTCTGATCCATCTTCTCTCTTCTGCTTTTCTGGAACTGACTTTGATATCCTGACCTTTCATCGCATCCTTTAATTCTGTTTTTAATTTTCTCACTTTCCTTGTTTCTCCACATTCTTGAAAATCTCTTCAAACCCAACTGCCAATTTGCGAATTTTTTTCTCAGCTAGATCTAACTTACTGTTTAATGCATCCATTAAATTTCAGATCACGAAAACTTTTCTTCAGTAATAAAGATTTTACTTAAGTCTTCTTCGGTCTGCCTAGTCATTTTTCATACTCTTTTTTTGCTCACTTGTGATTCTATTTTTTCATCTCTTTACACATTTCATACTTTATTTTATATTCCTATCCAATTTTAGTATCTTAAGTCCTCAGGTAGGTCCAAATCAAATATATAATTTATTGTTTCTCTTAGTGCTCATTCATGATGTCCTGTTTCACTATTAGTGTGCTCAATATTTTTTAAATTATGAGCACTTATATGGTTGATCTTCATCTGTAGGATTCTCAAGGCCCTAAATTATGGTTGCTATTTGTTAGAGAAGATTTTAATTTACTATTTTGCTGGACGCCAAGGGTCTCTAACAATTTAGAACCACTTTATCGCCTCTCAAGGGTCCAACTTAATAGAAGAATCAAGTGCAATACACCTACCTTGCCACTGATCTAAGGCTTTGCCATCAATTTAATCATTGCTGCTGATCATTTGCCTTTGAAAGCGATACTACCTTTTGCCCTTGTTTGCTGTTGACTAGTCCCATTCTGGTTAAAGTTCTTTTTTTTTCTTTTGAGAGAGAGAGAAATAATGAGAAGAAGTGGGGGGACAGAGGAGTACAGAGCAACAGAAAGGAGAAGGAGCCTCAAAACTTCACGTATGTATTTCCAGCCCAGCAACGTATTAAAAAGTTTATCCAGGAGTGGATTTTACAGGTAGCTGGCCAAACACAAACCAAATTACAACACAGCATCATCTGAATAAATGGAGAAAACAAATCTGAAAAGATACTATGGGATGCCATTAAGTCATTAGACCAAAAAAACCAAACTTAAAAAATACTACAACACAGGCTTAAAGGGCAACCACAGCTACAAAAAGATACTTAACTAAAAAGACAGGAGGGATGAAAATCCAGTCTGTGCACTGTTACATCGGCACCTGTCTAATTTGCTCAAAGGCACGAAATGTACTTCTGAGCTGATACAGTAAAATAAATCCTCAAAGACCAAAAGTGTGTGGGCTAAAATTTAGAGACATATGCATGGAAACAACTAGAGAACCTGAGTTTCCCCCTGATGCCAATGGAAAGCCTAGGGCATGCCCAATGTGAGGAGTCCAACAAGAAACTCACTTGTAGTGGAAAAAAAAATAACTGGAGGGTCAAAAACCTTCACAGAAAAAGACTACAAAGAAACTTGTCTGACTTGACTTCAACATTAGGTAGAGAAGAGGAAACAACTCTCAAGTCAGACCTCACATGGTGTGCGGCCTTGCTACAGACTAGCAGTGTGATATAAAGAACCTCATTCTAAGGAAATAGTTCACATGGTATTGAGTTGGTAGTCCTCCCCCACTCCATTTAGTTAATGGACTAAACATTCCAGTTATAAGACAGGATGATCAGATTAAGTTTTTTAAAAAAGGAAGAACTATAGACTGTCTAAGAGAGATGTAATTTAAATATCAAAACATAGACAGACTGGAAGTAAATGGATGGAGAAGAATATACTGTGTAAATGGAAAGCATAAGAAGGCACTGGCTATGGTAATATCTGATAAGACACATTTCAAGATTAAAGAGTCAATTAATAGAAAAGATAGAACAATTATAGATGTCTATACTTATAAACATCTTACTTCTACGAAGCAAAAACTGACAATTAAAAGTAGTATAGCCAGTTCCACAATCATATTTGGAAATTTAACACCTCTCTCTATAAATAATTGAAACACATCAAAACAAAACAAAACAAATCAGTAAAGACAAAGAATACCTGAACAACACCAGTAACCATCTTGACTTAATTTCGATTTACAAGTTGCCATTCCCAACTGGTAAAGTACATATTATTTTCAAATGTACATGGTATTTTGGCCAGGACACACTATAGGCTAGGTCATAAAACAAGTCTTAATAAGCTTAAAAAGTTTGAAATCCTACAAAATAATATTTGACCAAGGTATTATTAAATTAGAAGTCAGTCACAATAAGACAACTAAAAAACCCTCAAATATTTGAAATAAAAAGCACACACTTGTCAAATAATCCACAAATTAACAAAGAAATACAGATTAGAAAATACTTTTAACTAAATGATTATAAAAAATAAAGCATCAAAATTCATGAGATGCAGCTAAAACAATGCTTAACAATGATATTTATAACATTAAATGTTTTTTTAAAAAAATACAGAAATCTAAAACTCAAAGATGTAAAAATCTCCACCTAAAATTGGGCAAGGAGGTGGAGAGATCAAATAAAATAAATTGTATAAGGCAGAAAATAATAAGGCTAAAATAACTTATAAAATAAAAAAGTGAACAAAGAAAATCAGTGAACCTAGAAGTTGGTTATTTAAAAAGATAAACAAAATTGATAAATATCTAATTGGGTCATTTAGGGGAAACGAAAAAAAGGGCAACAATTGTCAATATGAAGAATGAGAGATGGATGGGTAAAATGGGTGAATGAGGTCAAAAGTTAAAAAATTCCAGTTAAAAACTAAGTCATAGGGATGCAATGTACAACATGTTGACTATAGTTAATCCTGTATTGCATATCTGGAAGCTCCAAGAGGCCAGATCTTTAAAGTTTTCATCACAAGAAGAAAATACTTTTGTAACTATGTATGGTGACAGACGTTAACTAGACTTACTAAGATGATCATGTCACATTATATACAAGTATCAAATCATTATGTTGTACACCTGAAACTAATAACATTGTATGTTAAGTATACTTCAATTAAAAGAGAAAGAAAGAAGGGAAAATCATTTCAGATCCTA
The DNA here is from genome assembly GCF_006229205.1 of Suricata suricatta. Taxonomy (NCBI): domain Eukaryota; kingdom Metazoa; phylum Chordata; class Mammalia; order Carnivora; family Herpestidae; genus Suricata; species Suricata suricatta. Next base: position 89,453,141 of record NC_043705.1, read on the forward strand.
CAGTCAGTAAAAGAATAGTAACAGGGGCACCTGGGTGGCTCAGTTGATTAAGCAACCTACTCTTGACTTCACCCAGGTCATAATCTCATGGTTTGTGAGATCGAGCCCCACACTGGTCTCCACTGACAGCACAGAGCCTGCCTGAGATAATTCATTCATTCATTCTCTCTCTCTCTCTCTCTCTCTCTCTCTCTCTCCTCTCTTTCTGCCAATTTCCCACTCATGTTCTCTCTAATAAACTTAAAAAAAAGAATAACAGATTATTAAAAATAATCTTCTTACAATAAAGTCCTTGAAAGATACAAATGACTACATTAGGCACTTCAACAGAAAATTTGAATAGTCCTGTATCAATTAAAAATTTTGAATTTGTAATTCTAAACCCTCTAGGCCCACTGACTTTGCTGGTGAATTCTGTCAAATTCTTTAAGAAGTAGTATTAATAGTACACAAACTCTTTCAGAAGATAAAGAAAGAAGAGAAAACACTCCCTGACTCATTTTGTGAGGCCAGCATTACCCTGTTACCAAAACCAGGCAAAGTCATCGCAAGAAAATCAGACTACAGAGAAGTAGCCTTCATGAACATCAACGTAAAATAAGAAGTATATTTTACAAACAGAACCAAACATCATATAAAGGAAAATTATATAATAACCAAGTAGGATTTACCTTGGGAATGTAAAGCTGGTTTAACACAGAAAAATCAATGTAATTCACTATATTAATAAAAAAGTGAAAAAAAAATGGGTCATTTGAAAAGGTGGATAAAAAGCATTTAAAAAAATCCAATGCACCATTCAGTAAAAGGAGCCAGAGGAATAGAAGGGAAAACCCTTCAGATAACATCCTACTTAATGGTGAAAGACTCAGTACTTGGTATCTACAAACAGAAACAAGGCCAGACTACCCACTCTTACCACTTTTTCAGCATTGTACCCAAGGTCCTACTAGTGGAATAGGGCAAGAAAAAGAAATAAAAGGCCTGAAGACAAGACATAAAACTGTCTTTATTTGCAGATGACATGATCTTATAAAACAATCCAAAAGAAGCCACAAAAAAGCTATTCGAATAAGCAAATTTAGCAAAGTCATAGGACACAAAGACAAAAATCAATTCTGGTTTATAGAGTAGCAGAGAATAATTATAAAATTTACAGTAGTATCAAAAATATATAGGAATACATTTAGTGAAACATTTTTAATACCTGTGTGTTGAAAGCAATCACACATTGCAAAGAAAATTAAGGGACAGCTATCTAAGTGGAGAAATAGATCATGTCCACAAACTGGAACAGTCAGTATTATGAAGATGGCCCAAATCAATGGATAGATTGAGACAATCCCAATCTAATTCTAGTGATATTTTTTTTAAAGACATTAACAAGCTGATCCTAAAATTAATAAAGAAACACAAAAGACCTAGAACAGACACAACTAGTTTGAGAAAGAATGAGATAGTTAGATTACCTGATCTCAAGACTTACAAAGTTATAGTTACTGAGACAGTAGAACACTGACATAGGATAGACATATTGCTCAATGGTACAGAATAGGATCCAGCAATAAACCCTAGCCTTTTATAATCAATGGATTTTTTACAAAGGTGTTACAATAACTCAGTTGGGGAGAAAACAGTTATTTTAGCAAATAATGCTAGAACAACTATATAATTGTATGGGTTGGGGAGGGGGCCTTACCCCTAACTCACACAATTCACAAAAATTAACCCCAGGTGTTGGGGCCCAGTAGGCAATAATAACCCTCACACAATATTTTGCCTCTTGGGCCGCACATGTGGCTTCTGCTCATCCTATGATTTACTTTATTTTCTGGCTCTTTGTCTACTGTAGGGAGTGAACATAATCCTCTCCCAAAAGATTTGCTTAAGGCTGTAGGGAGTGAACATAAATCTCTCCCAAAAGATTTGCTTAAGGATAAGCATCCCATCCTTGAATAATTAATGAAGGGCGTTAAGGAATGTATATCTCCTCATAGAATTCTTCA
>NC_043705.1:89455246-89546229 GCF_006229205.1 Suricata suricatta
TGATTTACTTTATTTTCTGGCTCTTTGTCTACTGTAGGGAGTGAACATAATCCTCTCCCAAAAGATTTGCTTAAGGCTGTAGGGAGTGAACATAAATCTCTCCCAAAAGATTTGCTTAAGGATAAGCATCCCATCCTTGAATAATTAATGAAGGGCGTTAAGGAATGTATATCTCCTCATAGAATTCTTCAGACTTATCATATGTTTAAAACCAGACTATTATTAGGGGATTCTTTTTGCAATGACTTAAACCTGTTACTTACTGATAAGAATGATGTAATCACCCAGGGTATTTAAGACCCTGGCTATCCTCAATAAACGTGTCCTCTTTTACCAACCACCATCCATGTTGTCTGTCTCGTCTGTCTGTCTTCTTTTCTAGAGATATTTTCGCCGACACCAACCCCCTACTCGGGACCTTTCGACTGTGGTGCGTGGGTTGGTCCCCTGCACCCAGGTGGTTCACAGATTTAAACATAATAGCTAAAACTACTAAACTTCTAGAAGAAAACACAAAAGAACATCTCTGTGACTTGCACTGCACAGGATTTCTTAAATACAAAAAGCATAAGCCAGAAAGAAAAAATTGAAAAGGTAGGTCATCAACATTTAAAACTTCTGCTCTTTGAAAAACAGTTAAAGAAGACACATGACAGAGAGAAAATACTTGGAAACGTATATGCGAAAAAGAGATTATATACAGAATATATAAAAGTCTTACAATCCCAGTAAGAATACGTATAAAAGAAAAAACAATCTAATTTAAAAATAGGTAAAAAACCATGAACAAATACTTCACGAGATATATGAATGGCCAAAAAGCACACCACTACCAAGTACCAGGAAAATGCAAATTATAACCACAATGATACACTGTTAGATACCCAGTAGACTGGCTAAGGTTAAGAAGACAATACCAAATCATGCTGAAGATGTGGAGCAAATGAAATTCTCATATATTGCTAATGAGAATGGAAAATAGTACACTTTGTAAAACAATACAGTATCCTATAATATTAAACATACATTTCTCATATGATCCAGCAATATGTCTTAGCTATTCACCCAAGAGAAATAAAAATTTAAGTACATACAAAGACTTGTCTGCAAATGTTCATACCACCATTATTCACAATAGCCTCCCAAATTGAAAATGGAACTCAAATGTCCATCACAAACTATGATAAAACCATACTATGGAATATTATCCAGCAATAAAAAAGAAACACAATATTAATATACACAATACATTTGAATGTCAGAAACATTATGCTATGCAAAGCCAAACACAAAAAACTACTTATTGTTATGATTCCATTTATACAAAAATCTAGAAGAGACAAACCACAGTTTACGAAACCAGTGGTTCCTACGTCAAGGGTCAGGGAAAGGGATCAAGAGCGTGAGGAAAGTATTTCGGGTGAAGGAAATGCTCTCTGTCTTGAATGTGGCGATAGTTACATGGCTATGAATAACTGTTCAATTCATCAAACTGTACACTCAAAAGAAATAAAAGAAAGAAAAGAAAAAGATATTTGCAACTCTTATCACAGACAAGGAGCTCATTTTTCTAAAATACAAAGAGCTCTTAAAAAAAAAAAATCAATGAGAAAAGGACCAACAACCCAATAAGAAAAAACAGCAAAGAAATTAATAGGTGATTACAGAAAAAGAAGACTGAATAGTCTTAAATAAATTTAAATAATGGCTAACTGCACTGATATGAGAATGTTAAATTATATTGAGCACCCATTTTCACCTACAGAATTGCTAAGAATTTCTAAAGCCTGGTAAAATTATCCTGTGAATGCAATATGGAAACCCTCCTATAGATAGCCAGCTGGTGGACAAGTAAATTGACATAGTCCTCTCCAAGAGTAATTTGGCAATATCTATAAAAGTTATAAATATTTACCTTTTACCCAACAGTAATTGTACTCCGGAAATTTATCTTTTATATATACTTGCATACATGTAAAATGACATATATTCATGGCTAATCTATAACATTAATTTCAACAGCTGTAGATGAAAAATAACTCCAATGACTTCCAATGGTAGATGGAATGATTAAATTATGATACGGTTAAAAAATAAAATATTATGCATCTATAAAAAATAAGCATTCTCTACATTTGAAAATAGCTATAAAGTACACTGTTAAATGAAAGAAAAAGCAAGAGTAGAACATTAAGGGTGTATGCCACATCCTAAGTAAATAAAGAGAAATAAGAATTTATAAATTCATAATTATTTGTATATATATATATATATATAGACACTTCGAAAATATATGCAAAACTAGTAAAAATTACTTAGAGTGAAGAACAAGAGGACAGATCATAGAACTGAAACAGAACACATTTTAATTTCTTTTTTCTTTACAATGTGGATATATTACCTCTTTAAAAAGATCAGGTGATTTAATTAAAATAAAGTTTCATACGAGAAAAGCTAAGAGAATAGCCACATTAAAGTGATACATAAAGGCAGATCACAAGCTTGGGGACAATATTCACAATTCAAAAAACTAAATGGTTAGCATCAAAAATACACAAAGGGTTCAATCAGTAAAAAAAAAAAAAAAAAAAACAACCTAATAATCCAAATGGTGAGAGGAAAAATGAAAAAAAACTAAAATATATACATCATTGATTATGACACAAGTCAACAAACAGAAAACAATATTAAACTTCCCATGAGGTATATTACCTGAACTAGTCTGGTAAAAATCTAAGTCTAACATGAGGTGTTGGCAAAGATCTAGCTCAGGGTGAGTGGGAAGGAAAGTAGAAAATCACTCTGTAAACTAGTTCGGCATCATTCTACTAAAACTAACTACATAATGGATATACATAATAATCTTTACAGCAGCACTCACTCTATTAGCAGAGAACAAAAAAAAATACAAATATCCACTGACAAGAAAATGCATAAATAAATTTGGTATATTCAAACAGTAGAACAGTGGTAGTGTGAATGAAGGAACACAAACACAAATAAATGCAATACTGAGGAAAAAAATAAAGCAAGTTGTAGAATACAGTTTTGTTCCAGGTTCAGAAATTTGAAAAACCATGAATTATTTTCAAAATATATTTATATACACACATGCAGTAATACTTTGAATAATAAAAGGCACTAATTGATAAACAAAAGTCAAGATTCCAAGTATTTTCTGCTGGATGGATCTGGACAGAGAAACAACAGGGACAACGAAGAAGCGGATACTGGCTATTTAAGCAGTATGATGGTGTTTGTGACTGCTAACCACTATGCCTCAGGATATACACACATCCCTTTGTATGTATTTAATATTGAATAATTTTGAAAACTCTGAAAGAAATCAATCGTGAAAAGACTAAAGTGCTGCAAAAATATTGCTCCTCTAATTTATACATAATGAGATCTTAATAAGAGAGATTATTTGAAGCAGAGGTTAACTTCTCCACTATGTAGCCCATCAGCAGTTTTTTAATGTGACCCAAAACACAAAAACAAAAACAGATTATTAAAAGAATTTTAAGAAGATATTATGTAAATGTAATAGATAATCTTTTAAACAATATTTCAAAAACAGTTTAGATAGGAAATCACTGAAAGTTAGTCTATCATCCATTACCACTCACTTTCCAAAACAATAAAAGGAATAAGCATAAAAGAAAAAACATTTGGGAACCATAATTAAGGTGTCTTCTTCTAGAAATGTATAAAGTCAGTTCCAGTCTCATATTCATATCATTTTTTAAATGTGAAAAATGTATTTATTTAATTTTATTCCCCACTATGCTCCTGAAAGGATTTAAGGGGACATTCAAAAATAAATAAATAAATAAATAAATCCTTCAATAAAAGATTAAAGGAAAATAACGAGGGAAGCGAGGAATTCAAATGTAATAGTAAACTAAAGCCCTGGTGAAGGCTGATACACAAATACAAAACTATAATGAGGTCTTACATAATTTTTTATTGGATGAAATTAGGCTCTGAATTTGCAGTCAATTGTAGCAAAGAAGAAAACATGATTATTTAAAAGATAGTTACAAGTTAATGAACTCTACTCAAATACCATTATGAGCCTTCCTTCCTTGATACTGACTCCAGAGAAATACCTCCCATGTATCTTATAAATGAGAACTGAAAATTAACCACCAAGCAACCAAAATACCCAGGATAACAAAATTAATGGCTGATTAGAGGACAAGGAATTGGGGGAAATATGTAAAATCATTTGCAGTAAAATTATTAAAGTGATTAATGAAGCTACTTGAAATGCAACATGATACCATATGCAGTCATACAAAGTTTACTGACCTTCCTGAATTGCCATGTCCACAGTTATCGCAGAAGCCGAATGAAGAAGCTTTTGGTAATTCTGCGCATTTTGGTCAAACAACTGTACAAGAAGAGTGCATGTCTTTTCATATTCACATCTGCTGACAGTGCACAGCTGCTCCAGCTGCTGAAACACAGTAGCAGTGTCATCCAGCGGATCATCTAAATTATCTCTGCAAATACATGAGAACAAGTTCACAGCCGACATTAGCACGTGATACACCTTTTTAGAGTGTGATATGCTTCTATTCATTACAAATAAACTTTATGTTAAATAAAAATTCCATTATGGATAAAGAAAAAAAGACAGATTGGAAAGTAAGAAGTAAAATATCTATATTTGAAGACAACATGATTTTACACATGAAAAATCCCAAAGAAACCATAATAAGAAGCTGCAATTTCTTACAGATGAGTTCACCAAGGTTCTAGCATGCAGGGTCAATATACAAAATCAACTGCATTACTATATACTAGCAATGGACAACTGGAAATTGATATTTAAAAAACTGCACCTTCCAAAGGAACCAGAAAAAAATCTAATTAATGAAATCTAATTAAACATATATAAAATCTGAAGGCATAATACCACACAACACTGAGCAACAAAATCACAAAAGAGTTAAATTAATTAAAATATAAACATGATTATTGACTGAAATAATCATGTACCTGATACTGCTGAGGTATCAATTCTTCTCCCAGATTAATCTACAAATTTAAAGCAATCCCAATCAATATCTCAGCAGGATTTTTTGGTAGATACTGACAAGATGATTCTAAAGTTTACATGGGAAAGCAAAGGAAGTAAAAGAGCCAAAACAATTGTGAAAAGGGAAAACCAAGGTAAAAGACTCACACTACCTGATTTCAAAGCTTATAGGCTATAGTATTCAAGACAGGGTATTGGCAGAAAGGAAAATATATAGATTAATGAGAACAGAGTCCAGAAAACACACACACATGTGGTCAGTTAATTTTTGAAAACAGTATAAAGGTAATACAATGGAGAAGAGATACTCTTTTCTCCACAAATGATGTTGGGATACTTGGTCATCCATAAAAAACAAACAGAAACTAACTTCAAGCTATCTCATATCATATGTAAAATTAACTCGAAATGGATCATAGAAGAAAAAGTATATTCTAAAACTATAAAACTTGCAGAAGAAAAAATAAAGGATGAATTGAACTTCATTTAACTCTACAACTTCTGCTCTTTGAAAGACTGTGAAAATGAAAAGGCAAGCTATGGACTGGAAGATAATACAGAGAACACATACAATAAAAAGACTTTTATATATAGCCCTCTCAAATCTCAATATAATAAACAACTAAATTAAAAAGAGGGGGCAACAAATTTAACAGGTACTTTATCATATTGGTCATTAAACCCAAAATGCAAATTAAACCCAAAATGAGGTACCACTACACACCTATTAGAATGACTAAAATTTTAAAAAACTGACAATATCAAATACTGATGAGAATAAAGAGCAATTAGATTTCTCATACATTGGTGGTGGGAATGCGACTTTGAAAAACAGTTTGGCAGTTTCTTATAAAGTAAAACATATACTTACCATGCAACCCAGAAATGTCCCACCTACATAGTTACCCAAGAGAAATAAAAACTTATGTTCACACAAAAATCTGCACAGGAATGTTTACAGCTATTTTATTCATAATCGACAAAAATAGAAACAACCCAAACATCCATCAATGGGTGAATGGATAAACAAACTGTGATATATCCAGGAAATGAAATACTACTAAGCAATACATTTTAAGAACTCCTGACGCAACATGGAGGAATCTCAAATGCATTGTGTCAAGAGAAAGAAGCTGACCTAAAAGGCTACATCTATGTGATTTCATTTATATGACATTCTAAAATGGCAAAACCTACAGGAAAACAGAACAAGTAAGTAATTGCCAGAGCCTAAGGGTGGAGAAAGGGCTGACTACAAGGGACACAAAAGAACTTTCTGGGTTGATGAAACTAATCTCTATCTTGGCTGCAACGGTGGTTTTACAACTATACACACTTGTCAGAACTCATAGACCTCTTCACCACAAAGGGTGATTTTACACTAGGTAAATTATACCTCAGATATTTTAAATTCCAAGATGCAAAAGATAAAAATACAACAAAAACGTTTAGTTTTCAATACCTCACAACTATGGCAACAGATTCCAACCGAGAAGTGATAAAGGCCTTCGTGATTTCTGGTGCATAAGTGTCTAATAAGTGGGGCTCAGTTGATTTCACAAAAGGAACTGATGCTACCATCCTTTGCCACAGAGTTAATAAATAATGAACACTGTTGGGAGCAAATTCCCAATGCTACAAAAAAATAAAGCAAATGTTATTTAAAATGACATATCTTCCTAGAAATTAAGAATTACAAAAAAAAATTTTTAAACAAAATTACTGAACACAGACTTTAAAACTAACTTTTATTCTGATCATATCAATGAATATTTAATATAGCAAATTCTGTAAATGCAAAAAAGACTACAGAAGAAACCAAGAATCTCTCATTATTCTACCACCCAATAGATGATCACTATTAAAATGTTGGTGTACTTCCTCCTAATCTTCTTTACATGGATATTTTTCAGAGTTCATATCACATGGAAAATGTGGTTTTAAAGCTTCCCCCAAACTTATAAAAAGAATTTTTCCAAAAAAAGCATTGAAAATATGTCTTTTATTTCTTCACATAAATTTTACTACAGCTTCTCAACTCATTCTTCAATTATTAGATATTCAGATAAGCCTCTAAATGTTTATTATAAAATGTTACAATGAACTTTTACCTAAAACCTTAGAATAAGTATTTTTAGTAAAGTACTCTAACAAGTGTTAAAAATTCCCACTAAATCTTACCAAGAAATTGTTCTAAAAAGTATCTACCATTTAACATCAATTACATATTTTTATTTACCTGTAGGCTAGTAATGGTAAAGTTAGCAATCAATCTGATAACTTCAGGATATTCTTTCACCATAACTAATTCTCCCAGCTGATAATTTGTCTTTAAACGAGCCAAAAATCTGCAAAATTCATGATAATTACCTGGATCAGACAAACCCTAAATTATGAGACAAAAAGAAAGGATTTTTAAAATACTTAAAAACAAACCAAGCTAATGACTTAGCAACAAAATTCCAAGAGTATTTTATTAAGTTTTCTAGTTTTCATGGGTACTTATGGTATTTTGTGTCACCTGGGTAGATCATTAATGAAGGAAAATAAAGGATTCCTGCTGGATTTAATGTTGGCATCAACCATTCAAAATAAAGAATCAAACGTAAAGGATTTGGAAAAAGCTTTGCTCTGTGATTACACAAAAAATTTGCATGTGTGAGTGCATGTTTGGGTGTGGGTGTGTGTGGGTGTGTGTGTGTGTGTGTGTGCACGTACTGAGGCTTAAACACAAGTCCATAGAAGACTTGAAAAATATCTAAGATAAAAATTAAGAATGGGTTCTTGAAACCCTGAAAAAGAGCAATACCAATTGAACTTAAATGGTATTTGTGCACACACAAATAACAGAAATTTCTTTTAATAAATATTTATGGAGTACCTACAGGCATTGTGCCCTCAAGCACCTCCTTGTCCCTAAGCAGAGTCATTTAAAAAAAGTATTGCAGTGTAGGGCAGAAAGTCTAACAGAAGTACTATGAGACACAGAGGTAACCTTAGGGAAAAAAAAAGGTGAATAAGAAACCCCAAGAAAGAGGCCCCCAGCTATCTGTGAGAGCTCCTTGAAGAGCACAAGTGTTTTCTTTACAAAACTTTGAATATTTTGTTTGCATTGTAGCTGGCAGGACAGAGACTTCAAAAGAGTTCAATACTCAAAGAGTTTCTAAGAAATTTCATTCATGTGAGCTCCATGAAAATATAAAACAGTATCTAATTATTAAGGATAAATTACAAAAAGATACTTTGTACTTATTTGTCTTTTAATACATGATTGTAATTCTCAAATAATATAATATTCAAACTAACTTTTACAGACATGAAGCATGAATATGAAGAGGCTGGAAAACCAATTAAAACAATCATCTGATATTACCATATTACTTTTCACATACTAATTGATGACAGTGAGTTAAACAAATAAAAATTTTAAAGTATATCAGTAAAATCCCATTTATCACCAAACATGTAAATTTCTTACTTGTACTAGCATTGAAAAAATAAAATAAAAGCATAACACATAAAATACTAAAATACTCCTGAGAATGATGTACAAAGTCAATTGCTCTTTACCAAGCAAGCACATTTTCTTTATGTACAGATACTATATGTCCTCTCAAAAGTTATCAATAACTAAGAGACAGATAAATCTCCTTAAATCATTTAACATTTTAGAATCCATATGTTAAACCAAAGACAAAATAAAAAGTAAAATAAAAAAGTGTTAACTAGGCAGCCAAAATTACTAATTAATAATGGCTTTGCAATTCTCTGAAATGAACATTGCTACTGAAGCTTCAAGTTAATGTATAGGAGAGATTTTTAAATCTACAAACTCTTATTTGTCCACAAGAGGGCAAAAAGACATTATCTCAAAATTTAAAGCCGCTTACTCCAATATTAACATTCAGATTTATATTAAGCCTTCAGAAGGTAGATATAACTCCAAATTAATTACTTTACTAATTTAAGAAGTATAACCAAAGAAATGCATTACAATGGTGTAAAGCAGAAGCATAAGATATATACCTTCAATTCTTATTTACCTAAAAAAAAAGGAAAAAAATTAAAACGGAGAACACAGAAGTCTGTCAGGAAAGTATTCATTTTTAAAAACTGTCCATTGCTACTGTAAGTGAGATCTAGGGAGGAGGGATACGACAGTTCACGTTTCTTCCAGAATCATAATCAAATCATGAGTTTATTACACACCTTTCAGCAGACAAACTGTATTTCTATATACTAAATATTAATTAAATTACTTCATAAATACCTGAGGGTTTTCAAGTATCCTTTTTACTCCCTTAATTAAATTACCAAGGTACTTGGCACGTTCAGGACTGCTAAATAAGGACCTTCTTGTAGAAGCAAACTGAACTAAACATGAAAGTGCCTAAAAATAGGAACAACAAAATTCATTTCAATTTTAAAAGTAACTATGGCCACAGGTAAAGAACATGAGTCTTTACATAAAAAGTATTTTTTAATTTTAGTGACAGAAAAGCATTAGAGAATCCAGGAATACTGAAAGCTACACATCATCAATCACGATCACTACCCACAACCCGTTAACTCCGGCACTAAAATTTCTATTTGTATGTATTCTCTTTCAATATGTTTTCATGTTTCAGATGTGCCAGAGCAACCTGGACATACTCAAAAGGCTGCCAATGGCTTCTGATGCCCACCTCTGTTCATGAGCCAATGAAAGAGGAGCTCTACCAAAATTCAAATATGGTTTTGTGGTAGAATATGTTTGAGAAACACTATACATTATGCACTGTGGTATCCCATAAGTGGGGGAACCTTGCTTCAGTGTAACTTGGTATAACTTTAGTTAATCCAGAATATCCCAGATTTATTTGGTGATAGTACATCTTACCTTTACCATCCATTAATATCTTGAGGCACAATTTGGAGAATGTTGCTGAAAACATTAGATATTCTACAAAAACTCCAAAAAGATATCAGTGATCTAAGTCATTTAAAAGTTAATACCTTATCAGGCAATTTTACTACTTGGGTTCTTAATTCTACTACTGAGAACCATGGAAGTCTATTTGATCATTAAGTGAGAGGCCCCAAATTGGCAACTTTTCAGGCCAAACTGGCCCTCACAAGTTTTGTTTTGCCCACTTTATAAAAAAGAATTAGAATTAGTTATCAAATATTTAAATATTTCATTTAAGAGATTTTACATAATGTCTGGCTCTCTCAGCAAAGGTGAGAACAGGGACAAGAAATAGAGGATGGCCTTTTTAGATGTTCTCTAATTTGCCACAGTCCTTACTGTTAAAAACAAATAAAAAACCAAAAACCCCTCAGGCAATTCTGATGTGTAGAAGGTTTGGGAACCATTAATGTATCAAAAATATCCAGGGTGGGGCTCTTGGGTTTTGAGTCACTTGAGCGTCCTACTCTTGATTTCAGCTCAGGTCATGATCTCACAGTCATGGGATCAAGCCCTGCATCAGGCTCCATGCTGGGCATGGAGGCTACTTGAGATTCTCTCTCTCCCTCCTTCTTCTTCTTCTCCCTCAAAACAAAACAAAAAAATATCCAGGGTTTGGTCAAACACCTGGGTTTGAATCTCAGCTTCATTATTTAGTTTGCTACAGAAACTCCTTGAAGCCGGGATGGGTCTGTTTCCTTGTCACCATAGTGAGGATAATAGCACTTACCTTGCAGGGCTGCTCCAAGGTAAGCACCGTATAACGGGTCATGCCCACTAAATGCTAGTTACTGTCTCTTAAAGCAGTTGTTTCCCACTTAATTTTTTAAGCACCAGTAGCTTGTTTTATCCCCAAACATAGCTGTACATGAAACCATGGTTTTTAAACAACTAAAAACAAAACTATTCTGGTAAAAACACAGAAGACTGAGACTCTGTGGCACCATCTGGAAACATGAGTGTCATGTGGACCCAGTTTAAAAACCACCCCCTTTAAACTCTAGATGGGAGAGCAGACATGTTAAAAAAAAAAAAAAGAGGGAGAGAAGAGTATTTTTATAAATCCATTCCTCCCTTCTATGTGATATTTAAACAAGTATACCACTGATATATACTTTAAATCGTAATATCTTTTTTCAGGCAATGGCAATATCAGAATTCCCCAACTTTACTTCTATAAGCTTAGATATTAAGCTGACAACGTTTTCCTTTTTTTTTTTTTTTTTTTTTTTAGTCTTCCCTGGTCTCTGTTTAGATTCCACAAAGATGGGTTCACAGTCTCAAAGTTACTAAATAACCAAAGAGTTTTAAGAGTTTTAAAGTACATGATAGAGTTTGATTCAAAAAAATAAATGAACTGGAGTGATGGACACAAAATCCCATGAGCACATCGCTTTGTGTCTCATTCCGAGCTAACTGATGGGGGCTTCTTGGCAGGCCCGGGGCATGGACAGTTGAGGAAGAGTTGGGGGGGCGGGAATAGGTAAGGTAACAGGTGGTATCGCCAACTACTGGGCTGAGGCCCAGAAAAAGGGATGGGAACTGGGTAGGAAGTAAGGTACACACAGAGGCTGACTGGTTTTCTTGGCTCTGGCCAGGAGCTAAATCAAGAGTTAGAGGTTCTGGGTTCACCCATCAAATGGAATGTACTGGTGACTATAAATAGAATCAAAAAACAGCTTAAGTAATATATATCCCAGGAGATGTTAAGAATTTCTTATGAGAAGTAAACCCCATCAAGAATGTAAATTTTTATAACAAATATATACCACCCTTAAAGATCACAGATACTTTTTACTGAAAAAATGAATGAGTTTTACTTACTAACTGAGATAGTAGTGGTGGAAGTGAATGATACAAATTGAAGAAAAGATCCAATGTTTCTGGTTCCAGGAAAACTGAAAAAAAAAAAACAACCTTTCTAATAGCATTACTTCAATTCTTAATGTAATCAGCAAGACTTTATCACACAAATAAGAACTCCAAGACCTCTGCATGTGGTCACTCTTTCCAGTGAGCCTTAATTCCTTTTTAATTCCTTTTAATTCCCAGCTATTTTCCTTTGAAAGATGAAAGAGTACAGAGAAACTAATTAGCTAAAATGTTCCTTATTTCTATGAAGCATCTACAGTTCTTACTGGGAGAATCTTCTTACTATTTTCCTTTGTATGAAAGTAATATAAATGTTTAAAAATTCAAACAAAGTATCAAAAAAGTACTGAAAAGTATGTAATAAAAACCAGCTGTACCTTACCCCTTTCCAACCACCTTTCAACTCTGATCTACACTTACATACGTATTTCCAAATATCATGCTATATGAATATTTCTTTATTGGTTTTACCTTAAACATCAGATGAATTCCTGTTACAACTGAAAGCTTTAGCCTACACACACCACAATCTGTCCTCTCTCAACATCCATTGTTAGAACAATTTGAGATTAAATCGATTCTAAGTGTTTACATTTATGATTATATAAATAATGTTAGCAACTGAGCCAAGGAGTACACTATGATTATATTACATTTCCAACACTCTCTGGATTTAATCATAGCATCTTTTCTATGCTTCGTTGTAGATCCGTCTGTCACTAATTCCCTCCAAATGCTCTTGACAGATCTGTAAAATGTTCTGTATGCTATTTTCCACATGATCAATAGCATCAAATAACCTATAATTTCCATCCCCAACCCCTCCCCACCTCCTAGAGCCTTGAACCTGGGACTGGTTGTTTCTAAATTTGTTAACCAATTATCTTCCTTTTATGTCTGTTCATTATCATCTTGTGTTGAAGCTCCCTTTTCACAAACCCTTTATCTTCCACATTCTTGGTTTGTGTATCAAGTAACTTTCTGAGAGCAAATACATAAGAAATAAATTCCAGGAGGATGTACATGTTTGAAAATGCCTTAATTCTACCTCACACTTGGTAATTTCAGTTTAGTTTGAAAATTATTTCCCTTCAGAAGTCTCAGGAGATTACTCCATTGTCTTCTAGCTTCCAGAGCTAACACTGAGAAGTCTAATATCATTCTTAACCCCGGTCCTTTGTAGGTAACTTATTTTTCATCTCTGTTAGGATCTTCTCTTTATCTTTGTTTTTCTCAAATGGTTATAATTATGAAGCTTAGTGTTTATTTTTTTCATTCATTATGCCAGGTACATGATGGGACCTTTCAATCTGAAAATCTATGTCTCAGTGCCGAGCATTATTTTTGGCATTATGTGTTTGCAAATCTTTTTTTTTCTATCCTCTTTTATGAACTCCTAATAGACACAAGATCTCCTAGTTTCATGCTCTAACAGTCTTGTATTTTTTTTTCCTCCTATCAAATCTGTGTTTCGTTTTTGTGCTACTTTCTATGATATTTCCTTAAGTTTACCTTCCAATTCTTTTACTAAATGTTTTATTTTGGCAACTGTCTTTTATACTTGGGACATTCTCTGAACTTTCCTTTTTAAAACAATATCCTAGTTTTGTTTCAGGGATGTATTACTCCCTGGGAATGTTAATGAAACTTTTCTCAAGTTCACTTCTACTCTTTGTCTCTGTTTCTACTAAACTCTCCCTTAAAAAAAAAAAAAACAAAACTTGTGGGGGTAATTGTAGATGCATCTGCATTTGCAAAAAATAATACAGAGAGACCCCAGGAGCCCTTTACTCAGCTTCCTCCAACTGTAAGCTCTTGCAAAGCTACAGTACAAAATTACAATCAGGAAATCACATTGATACAATTCATCAATCTTATTCATACTTCCCATTTTTACATTCACTCATGTGTATGTATGGGTGTGCGTGTGCGTGTGTAGTGTGTGTGGGTGTGTGTGTGTGTGTGTGTGTGTAGTCTGTGCAATCTTTCTTACATTTGTTAGTTTATGTATTCACCACGATACTAAAGATACTAAGTTCCTTTTAAATGCTTTGACTTCTGATCAAAACAGTTCCAAACAGAACTTCCACATTAGAAGTTTTCACAAAATCTGTGGTGTTTCTCTACTACATCTGATATCCCTGAATGTCCAGTTTAATTTCTTGAGGGAAAAAGGTCTGGTCTTGGGAAATAAGAGGGAAGTGCACCCAGGGAAGAAAAGGAACAAGTCAGTCACCTCACTGCACAGGTGGTAGAGAAGATCCTGGGGACTCTGTGCAGAATACCAAGCCCTTTCGGCCCTGTTCTTTACTTCTGACTTCAGGAATACCCTAGTGCCAACATCGTTCTAAACTGTGTGAGAGCCAATCACCTTGAGTTTTCCTGATGTCCTCTGCAAGAAAGTCAGTTGCAATTCTGCTCTACTAAGTCAGTTACTCTAATTTCATTCTCTTTCTAACACTGAAAACCAAGTTGTCTCTTCTCAAGCGTTATAGCCTCTCCCACTTCGTTTATCCGAACATTTCAAAACAGAACTCTTCATTTTCCCTCCCAAACCTGTTTCCCCCAAACTCTAGAACTATCTTTCCTGTCTTCCAATATCAAAATAAGGAAATTCCTTTAATATTAAGGAGACTAGATTTCAATACTGGGTATCTGCAGCTACCTTGTGTTACAAACCTTTCTGAATTTTTTGATTCCCTAACAAAAACTAGAGATAACTGCACGTACGGCAACTATACTGCCTAATTCTGTGCCTTTCACTCTGACCATGCCTCACCCTAAACTTTCTTCTTACTTGTTCTCCAGGTTGTTGGAATCTGCACTGTGCAAAGATCGTCTGCAGATTCGTCTGCTGAACTGCCAATGAAGTCAAAGTTAAGGCAGTTGAGGACCAGTTTTAAGACCTGCATTACTAGATTTTGTTGACCTTGATCCTGAAGATTTAGAGGTTTGGCCAATACCTGAAAAAAAGTTGAAAGTCAAGTAAAACATTAGGACACACATCAATAAACAAATTCTCAGTTCAGTAATGTAAATAATTCTTCAATGTCAAATTGGGAAAAATATGCAAAGTTATGTTGTTGTGTATATATATGAGAAAAAGTTGTAAAATCACTACTAACAAAAATCTACAATAGACTACTTTCAGATTTGATTTTCTAAAATGAGAATAAGACCTTTCATACTTAACTGCAAACTGTAGGCCATCTTCTAAAGTTATAAAAAGTAACTTTAGGACAAATACTTTACACAGTATAAATCTGCGGGATTATTGGCTCAGAGTTTCCTTAGAACAGCTGAAAATATACTATTCTTCAAGTGGGGGAACTTCATGTATAAATGATCCACATGTGGCTGACAAAGGCTGTCAAGCCGTCTGAGCGAAGGAGGACACTCACAAACTTCCAGAGAACAGTCCTGACCATCCCTGCTCCCCGCTCCCTACCCGCAAATGTCCAGTCGGACACAACCAGAAGAGATACATCTACTAAAAACACACAGTGAAATACTTGTGGAAGAAATGATATGAAGGTTGAGATTCCGCTTTAAAAATAACACAAAAAGACGGAAAGTTGTTAGAAAACTACAGAGATGAACGGAGAGTAGTCATGAGTTGTTACTGCTTAAGTGGTTGATTGGTCCAGGGGAGTTCATTATACTCTTCTACTTCCTTTTGCATAAGTTAAAGTTTTCCATACAAAAAGAAAATTTTAAAAATAATAGGGGGTTGGGGCGCCTGGATGGCTCAGTTGGTTGAGACCTCAGCTCAGGTCAGGATCTCATGGTCTGTGAGTTCGAGCCCCATCAGCTCTGAAGTCCCCCTCATCCTCTGCCCCTCCCATGCTCATGCTTTCTCTCTCAAAAATAAATAAACATTTAAAAATTTTAATTAAAAAAATAATAGAAGGTCTTTCAGTCTGGCTTACTGCAGCAGTTACCATGTTACTCTACCACAGAACTGAAATAATTAGCAACTGCTGCTTAGTGGAACATACCTTGGGAAATGCTATCTTACACCAATTAAAAAGCTTGAACAGCATGATGGAATCCCTATATTACAAGCAAACACAATATAATTATGAATTGTACTATCCCTAGTGCTCAACAGGGCACTAAGTAGCAAATGGGAAAAATATTATTTCCCCAAAAAATTATTATTAAAGTTAACTGTCTTGGCTCACCTATGAACAAATATCAATAGTTGATGAATTAGGAAAACTTACTCCCATTTCTTGTTCATCTGCATCCCATTAAAACACAAGCAACTAAAATCAACTAAGTCTCAATTAGCTTCTGCTATAAATAATCTATCAGTAGGAAGGCAATGAAACTACTATCTAAAGATGAGTTACTAAATTCCCTTTGGATTTTGTTTTATTATATCCCTAGTAATTAAAAGTGAATTTTTTGGAACCTCTTACAGATTTGTAGAAATCTACTGTACTGAAATTTAGATTGTTCACAGTAACTCCTCAAATACAGAATGGGGTCGAGGAAGGAGGATTCATTTGAAACTCTTTTGAAACTTAAAATCTCCTAAATACTCTAAGTAAGATGTTTAATTACTAAATAACTTACCTCTTTTAGAAGAGAGCATGCTAGCACTAAAATGTCTTTGAGAGAAGTGTCACGGAATGAGGTAGCTATTTTCCTGTGTTTTGCTGAAGGTCTAGAATAATCAACCTAAAAAGATCAAGATGATTTAATCAGGCTTACCAACTAGCAAAGCAAAACTTTTCTAAGAAAAGGAATGGAAATAATGATTAAAGAAGCACATACAGTTAAAAGAGCTTTTAAGAATCTACTGGAGTAAGTGCCTTACTGTTACTCAAAGAGGTGATGGCAGACTCACAGTTAGAATCCATGTTCTGGATTGTTTCAATTCAGTGCTGTTTCTATAAACCCTACCAATCCCCAAATTAAAAACCAGAGCTGATCATGCTTTCAGAGGCAATATGAACACAGATTATATAAAAATAGATAGCAGGATAACTGGATGGCTCAGTCGGTTGAGCAATCGACTTTGGCTCAGGTCATGATCTCACGGTTCATGGGTTCGAGACCCTTGTCAGGCTCTGTGCTGACATTTCGGAGCTTGGAGCCTGCTTCAGATTCTGTGTCTCCCTCTCTCTCTGCCCCTCCTCCGCTCACTCCGTCTCTGTCTCTCAAAACTAAAATATTAAAAAAAAAATTTTAATAAAATAATGGATACTAAAACTATCAACTCCTGAGCCATGCACCATTTCACAAGAGGCAAGTAACAACTTCTCTATTCCTCAGATTCTGTACGTAAAATAAAAAACCTCTAAAATAATCTTCAAATTCTTTGTTAATCAGTTAACAATCAATTATAGAAAAGTTCTTCATAAGAAAATAACATTCATCTTATACAATAGAAAAGTCATTGGTTCATATATCCTTGGTGTTTTATAAAGAAACCATGGCAGGGACGTCTGGGTGGCTCAGTTGGTAAAGTATCCGACTTCAGCTCAGGTCGTGATCTCACGGTTCACGGGTTTGAGCCCCACATCAGGCTCTAGTGCTGACAGTTCAGAGCCTGGAACCTGCTTCAGATTCTGGGATTCTGTCTCCTTCTCTCTCTCCCCTTCCCCTGTTTATGTTCTCTCTCAAAAATAAATAAACATTAAAAAAAATTTTTTTAATGCTGTAAGAAATCAAGGCAGAAATTATAAACAACCACAAATCTTATAATATAAGCAATAGTATATTCCCTCTGAATATTTATTAGTTAATAAAAAATAATTTTTAAGAATAAATTTACTAAGAGTAGTCTTTGAGCCTCTAATCTAAAATACGATATGGTCAGGGGTTCCTGGGGGGCTCAGTAGGTTAACTGACTTCTGCTCAGGTCATGATCTCACAGCTTGGCTCGACTCATGAGTTAGAGCCCCACATCAGGCTCTGCGCTGACAACTCAGAGCCTGGAACCTGCTTCAGATTCTGTCTCTCCCTCTCTCTCTGCCCCTGCCCTGCTCAAACTCTGTCTCTCCCTCAAAAATAAATAAACATTAAAAAATTATTTAATACAAAAGTTAAATAAAATATGATATAGTCAAAACTATACTCTTGATGCCATTAAATCTTCCATTTATCAACAGCAAACAAAGTTGAAGTTGGATACCCACATGATTATTAATACCATGGGCTACAGTCACTATAGAATTCCTTTTGCTATTTGAAAGAAGAAAATAAACGATTTTCTTTTTACTAATGCTTATGGGTTAAAAAAAAAAAAAAGCAGTGAAGACAAAATAGATTATCTGAGGGGCGCCTGGGTGGCTCAGTTGGCTAAGCAGCTGACTTCAGCTCAGGTCATGATCTCACGGTTCGTGTGTTCAAGCCCTGCATCGGGCTCTGTGCTGACAGCTCTGAGCCTGCTTCAGATTCTGCGTCTCTCTCTCTGTCTCTCTCTCTCTCACTCTCTCTGCCCCTCCCCTGCTCGTACTCTGTCTCTGTCTCTCAAAAATAAAATAAAACATTAAAAATTAAAAAAAATAGATTATCGGATACTGCCTAAGCTCCATCATACAATTTAGGCTATACTGTTTCCTTATGGAAACATGAAACATAACAGAAGTCCAAAGTGATTAGAGAAAGTAGTTACTAGAATCTGTAACCAATATGTAAGACTCAAATTAGCATTTCCAGCATTATTCCCCTCTTTTAAATCAAATTTCAGTCAGTCTCTCTTAAAATATTTCCCTCAATATAAAAAGAAAAACTTTAATACAAATTAAGAGTAGCATACAGCATTGTAATTTGTGAAGTACTCTTCACATATTATTTCCCTTAATTCTCAAAATAACCTGTGAGATATTATCCTCTGTTTACACATGAAAATTAAAGTTTACAGTAACACTGTCTTAGACCAACCTCTCATATCTGTAACACGAACAGAAGGACCTTGGGTTTATGGAGCACTTTCATTTACCAGGCGGTGAGCTAGGAGTTTATCGAATCTTAACAAGATCCATGGAAGGTGTCATTCTCACTTTCCAAACAGTGATATGTAAGTTCAAAGATGTTCAGAAATTTGTCCAAAGTAGTAAGCAACAGAGCTAAAATACAAATCTGGGTCTTATTTCGGTTACCTTCAAGGCCTACATGCTTATTTTATTTGGGTTAATCATTTAGATATCCATTTTTTTGAGAAGAGGGATTGTACACCTATTTTCTACCATATGTCTATGTCCCTACAATAGAGGCAGAGAATATTTTACTTCTTGTTGGATAATCTCCAGGGACAGTAGGAACAGTAGACTGCCTTCTAAAAAAACAAGATAGTATATAATTCTCTTTTAGGAAACCTCAAGTTGTTTTTTTTTTTAATTTTTAATGTTTATTTATTTCGAGAGAGAGAGATAGAGTGCAAGTATGGAAGGGGGGCAGAGAGAGACAGAGATACAGAATCTGAAGCAGGTTCCAGGCTCTGAGCTGTCAGCACAGAGCTAGACACGGGGCTTGAACTCACGAACTGTGAGATCATGACCTGAGCCCAAGTCGGACACTTAACCGACTGAGCCACCCAGGCGTCCCAGGAAACCTCAAGGTTAGATGTTTTTCTTTAAAAATTACATCTTGTTATTGACACTGAATTTACCTGGCTCACATTTAACAATGATCACTTTTGACTTTGATCATGCATTGCGGATCTCCCTGTCGCCTGGTTCAGAAGTACTGTACTTACCAAATGCTCACTGAAACCACAAATGCCATAAAATTAAGCTAAGGAAATGTGTCCACAACAGCCATATATTTTTTACTATGCAAAGCCAAAAACACTTCAGACGTTGACGCTTTTTTCAAAGGTACTGGGTTCTATACAAGAGAAGCCTGGGACATGTGCCAGAAAGTAAGAAAATATTCAAGAATGGTGAGTAAATGTCATTGGACATAGAAGCTTGCTTGAAAGGGCTGCTCCTGGCTAAATCTGGCAAGTTCTGAGCATCAAACTACAATGTTAGTAATAAATTATAACCCATTACATAAAATAGGAAGCCATTTACTGATATAAATAAGTGAATAAATTGAAAGTCTGATGAGGAATGGGTATTTTCAGAGTCTTAAATACTTATTATTTACAAAGAAGAAAAAATAAATCTACAATTGGAAAAGCCTGGTAGAGACCATCTTAATCAAGTAACCAAAGAAAACATTAGTAATGTGACAAATCAAATTATGTGCTTCCTGACTGGAGGCCATGAGAAGAGCACACTCTCATTTCTGTGATATTCCTGACCAATATGCGTAATATGAATCTAATAATAAAGAAACATCAGGCAATCCCAAATTGAGAGACATTTCACAAAACAACTGGCCTGTAATTTTCACAAGAGTCAAGGTCATGAAAGCCAAGGGAAAAGTGAGGAATTTTTCCAGATGGATGGGGACTAATAAAACATGTCAAACAAATAAGACGCATGATCTAATCCCAAACGGGTTCCTTTCTCGGACAAATGGTGAAACTCGAATAGACTATGAAGATGATAGTAATCAGCCAGTGTTAGCATTCTGATTTTCATGGTTGTGTTATAGTCACAATGGAGAATGTCCTTGTATTTGGGAAATACACTCAAGTATTCAGGGAACATGTTGGAAACTTAGTATCAAATGGGCAAGAAAAAATTCCTCTGTATTATACTCACAGTTCTTTTGTAAGTTTGAGACAGTTAAAAAAAAAAAAAACTTGGTTGCTCTTTGAATCACACTTTTATTAGAATTCCACACTACCTAGACTTGTCTCGGTAATCCTCTAAACACAGTAACCCTTTATCACGAGAGCAGTCTGTAGCCCTATTATGCTATTAAATAGGAAATGGGGAAAAAATGTTGGTTTTAGGATTAGCAAAAGTTGACAGCTGTGTGAGCTAAATGATGCGCATACAGGGTTGTTGTACTATTCTCTACATTATTCTGAGATGAATATTCATACTATAATTATTTTTAAATGTATTTTTAAAAAAGAAAGCTACAGTTCTTTAGGCATATTTATAGAGTCAATAGGATTAGCCAAAACCCTTGTCCTGACATCCCTGCTAACAACACAATAACTCTGTTCCAGGTGCTATTGTTACGAGCCCTGGAGGTACACACATGACTACTGGCTTACGTCCATAAGGCAAGAAATCTTTACATACACGAGGACAGAGGAGTCAGGGAGTAAGGTCTGCGATAAATTAAGAGAGCACTTTAAATTTAAGATATCCATCCAATAAAACTAGAAAGACTTTCTAATTCCTGACTGACGTTGAAAGTCGTTATTTTGGGTGATTTTTTTTATGCACAGGAACTATATTGACACTCCAAAGGGAGTTGGCAAGTTGTCCTGGATATGCAAGCTTTTCATATTTATACACCCGCACACATGCATAAACACAAGAAGTCTGTTCAACATGACAACAGTTTTAAGATATAAGCACTGCCTTTCTTCCCCTTTATTTTCACATTATCCCACAAAAGAACCAATTCTGCTTTTGTTCTGTTCAGAACCAAGTTTAAGTATAAAAGTGAACAGAAACAGGTGACGATGTGCTCATAAAGGCACTGTTGGGGGGAGGCATAGCTTCTGCAAACTCTCCTTGTACAGGGTGAAAATCCACGCTAGCAAGCGGCAAGGTGCCAAGTGGCCTATTCTTTGATGAGTCCTGCTGCGTACCCATTGTTGAGAATCAATTCACCAAACTCCCTTTTATATGTAAGCAAATAAAGGTCTGTTTCTCTTTATATAATTTATTTCTTATGGTTAGTATATTAACTGTATACAGAGCATACAAGGACAATTCACCAACTGCCATGGAGCAAGGACCATGTCTAATACCCTTTTCTTTGTAGAACTTTACACTACCACTGTTATTTTCAATAATAAAGGTGTTCCGATACCCAATTACCCCACCAATAAGACAGATGAAAGAAAGACAATTATTCAGAGTTTTATGCCAAACAGTTTATACGAAAGCACCAGCATCACTTAGCAAACTTCATGTCCCCATTAGATGGAAGGCTTACCAGGTTCATTTCCTGAGTCAGCTCTGAAAGGATTATTACTCCTATTATGCAGTGCTCCACAGTGCCCTACGGAGAAAATAACCAAGCGTACCCTAAGTAACTATAAGCAGATAATTAAATACTGAAACATCAATTTTCTTAATAATACATCTATTAAAATATGTAGAAAAATTACTGTAAGGTCCACAAAAATAATTTTAAGTTTATTTTTTTAAGGATAAATTTAGGTACACAGAGTTGACTGGGGGAAAAAGCTCACCCACCTTAGAACTGCATGATACTCTACAAAATGTTTCTAGCACCTAGGACTTATACTAAAGTAAACCTTAAAATACAAGACTTTAGTTTAATACTTTCCATAAGACTATGAATAAGAGTGAACAAAAAATGTTTTTTTAGTTCTATAAATTTGCTTGAAGGCTACTGAGATAGCTGCACTCAAGATATGATTAATAAATAGCTCAGGAACTAATTTAAATCCCTCAATCTAATATCCTATAAAATCACATAGGCCCTTGTAATAGTATTTAATAGAGCATGTGTATGCATTCATTATGATATCTGTAATGAAGGCATCTAAAGTGCCCAATGCACTGGGGTAAATACATGACTATCAATACGGAATACAGTTTCATGGCCTCCATAAAGGTTTTAATTTAATCAGCTTCCATTTTAAGCTCAAAAACTTCCTTCAAATCCAAATTCAGATTTTACACGCATCATTACTAACAAATGACCCTATTGCAAAATCACACTAGAAGTATAAAAATAAAAAATTTAACATGTAATTATAGGGTAATCATAAAAAAGCACTAACACAGATGACAAATTTTCCAAGTCTTCACTTTAGAGTTGGTCATTCCTTCTATTTATTATCTCGGAATAGAAAAATAAACGAAAGAAACACCCCATAACTGCTGCATTTCAATTCTGTACGGCCCTTCACAACCCCAACTGTCTGAGCTGAACGACAGCTCTCCTGTTACCGATCGCCCATCCTCTGTGCACACCAGGCCAACGCTCCTCAAAGTGCTCTTCCCTGACCACCAGCTGGTCATCTGCAAACTGAGTTCTAATCCGAGAATGGCTCAGTACTGGTTCATGACCAGATAAAAGAGTTTGCACAAGAATATAAAACAGTTAAGCACCTACTAAGCACACTGCTTAGCTCAGCTGGCATATTTTTCAGAGCAAGTCCTTCTCTGGGAAGGAGGCACCATGTTGATTTACACTGTGCTCCTTATCCTGTTGTGAATCAGCAGTGTGAACAGGACCGCCACAGAGGACAGCAGCCTCTCCTGGGTACGTATGTAGAAAGGAGGGCCATAAATATTTGCAGTGCGGCAGCAATAAGGCTGCAATCGCAGAGAAAAGAAGAGGTACAAAACTTCAGGCCATTAAAGATTTAGCAAATTTAAAGTAATGTTTAGTACAAAATTCACAGAAGCCACTAATACCCAGAGGAACCATGTGGTCCTATATTTGAGTACCTAAACATTAAAGTCAATTATCTTTCTCATGACTCAAAGTTAAGTTAAGTCATACCCAGAAAGCGAGTGCTTTTTTGTGTGATACTTTAATAAACTTGGAAGATAAACATTTTGTTTCTTCTGGTTTTCCAGAATTGACAAAAGCACACTAAAGCTCAACTTAAGTTCAAGTTAGCAGCCACTGGGAAGAGGGCTCGAGAAATAATAGCCAACAAGAATGACTTCATTCTATTCAGTTTTCAGCCTTAATTTTATATATATATATATAAACCCCAAAACTCAGAAGTCTATTCTTGTCTATGCCAATGATTCTTGATAGCTGTTTGTGATCTTAGATGTCAAGAGAGGGCTGCTATGTTGTTAGCCAAAATTACAAGCACAACTCAACACTGAGAAACTCATTTGTCCCTGAAGAAACAGTCTCTCTGCCCCAGGGCTGCTCTCCGCAGGGCTAAAAGTACATTTATTTCTCTGAAGGTTTAGATGATCAAATATTTGTTAGCGAGGGTTTTTAAACAATACAAACAAAAGAGAAGCAGCAGAGCCTAGTGTTTCATAGTCTGAGGTGTCTAGAATTGCATCCTATGGTAGAGTTACATCTTACGAAGGGATAGACCATATATGAAGTAAACTCTCAGAAAGACTGAATTGCCCGTAATTGCCAATAAATCAGTACGGAACCATCTCTCAATCTGAACCGCCAGTTTCTCCTCAAGAACTATAACAGATCGCTGCTTCTGCAGCAGAGCCCCAGCTACATACAGTCCATTTCTCGCAATTAGGGATACTGTTTGGATGGAAACATACGTATCTTTAAATATCTGAATCATCCTGGGCAAGGCAGGATGGTCATCCTAAGAGGCATGCGGAGACTAGAAAGAGGAGATTTATTTTCCCATATCACACCTCAGGACAAATGATACTCTGTGGGATGCCAAGTGGAACCGCCAGCACAATTCATGTTAGTGTCCTCTGCTTCTTCTCCCTTTTTTTATTTTTGCAGTCCAAGGATCTGAATTCGCAGAAGTTAAGTGTGCATATAATTTGAATCTCTTAAGTTAAAGATATTCTTGAAAAACAAATATAGCCAACAAGGTACGATGTAAAAGTTAAATATACCTCTTAGGTTAGAAAACTTGTGAAAGCGCTAGCTCTATGTTCTACTAGGTCACTGTGCAACCTCATGCAATTTACTTAACTTAGCTTCAGTTTTCTCATCTGCAAATGAAATCCACTTCACAGAGATGTAATGAGCGTTACATCACATGAAACACAAAAAATATTATATTTTGTGTATATGTAGCACATAGACTTGCATGTTAGAAATGATGGAACATGTATTTTTGAAATTTTCTAACTTCCATATATTTTCTAATTTTCTGATGTTTCCTAACATAATTTGCATTCTTCTGGTTTGGAAATTTTATAACGGCATGCTCCTCATTTACGGGCAATAAAAAAATAAAGGGCCCAGGGATAAGTAATAAATCATAATTAATATGGTACTGGTAGCCACAGAACAAACCACACAGCTTTAAGAAGTTTTCTAAACCCAAAAAAGCAACTTGTGATGTTAGAATAATGTAATAATGCTTTCTTACCTGAAGGAACTTCTTCA
Source organism: Suricata suricatta (assembly GCF_006229205.1). Taxonomy (NCBI): domain Eukaryota; kingdom Metazoa; phylum Chordata; class Mammalia; order Carnivora; family Herpestidae; genus Suricata; species Suricata suricatta. Next base: position 89,480,251 of record NC_043705.1, read on the forward strand.
CATCAGCAATAATTTCTCTGAAGACAAACTGGTCTTTCTGAACCTCAAACCATCCTAGTTTGGTGATTTTAGCAATGACTTGAATTAGAGCTTGGATAACAAAGGGCACCAGCTTGGGTTGGGAAGCCACATAATTAAGAATGTAGTTTCCTGTAAGAAAATATGCTATGATCGTTGGACTTTTCAGTAATGTAATGTGTATCATGCAAAGAAAAACAGCTGGTAATGACACATTCTTTGATGGAAAACTAATCCCTTTCTTCAAGATAGATACTTATTTACACAATTATTTCTGCTATAAGGCCTATTGTGAAAAAGGACATTTGCTCCAGTTCTATTTATATATTAGGGGATAATTTGAATATAATGAGAATGTCACTTTTTGCTTTTACATGCTTTCATGTAGAAAAAACTGCCAGGTGAATATGAAAATGGCAACCAGGCCTGATGAAGCAAACCACACACAAACTGCACACACCTCAAGCGTCTAGGAGTTAGCTCAGCTCAGCTCTTGTGTTAGCAGCCTCCCACATCCTTATCTGCTTTAACACTTTTCCATCCTATTTCAGATCACCTTCCTTGCCCACTTCACTCTGGCTCGCAAACTGCAACAAGATTCAGGTCTTCAAGAGAAAATCTTATTTATTCTACTATCTCAGTATTTCTTAACCATTTAACATGTGTAAAACTCTACTAAACCTTTCATTAGATTTCTTTTTTTTAATGTGTCACTGACAAAGTGTTTGAGTTTTATTTTCGTATCCCACTTCTCTCATGAGCCCTCTGGTTTTATTGCATGGCAATACATAGCAGTTACTTCTAAGAATACATGTGTCTTTTATAGCAAAACTGTACGCTATCCTGTTTCCTTGGCATAAAAAAATACAAATAGTATGATAAAATAAGTGTATAAGTTAATGGAAGTAAGAATAGAATAATAAATTAATGCTTGGAACAAAGTGCATATACCAAAATCGTTAGAAGTGGGTAGTAAAGTCGGCTATGGGCTTCCAAGTAGATTGAGTAATTGAGCTCAAGTAACAAATATACTAAAAGTCTAACAACAACAACAACAAAAAAAAAAAAAAAGAAAAAAATTTTTAAAAAGGAAAAGATTCCATTTCTACTTTGGCCTAAAAGGACAGCAGAGAAAAGAGTGAAGAAAAAGTAAATACCCCAATATTTAACTAGGAAAAGCTTTCATGGGAACAACTTCAAAATCTAAGAACACTTTCAATAGTTATTCTTCATAGCTGTAGTGAGAATCTTGACATAAAAATATTCTCATGACTACCATATTTCAACCTTAATTTTCATTAACATCAATATTATATAATTATACAAATTTAAAAATTAGATTTTTTTCAAAAAAGCACAGATTTTCCTAGAATTCTCAGATGTTTTTCTTTGGGTTTTTTTTTAGTTTAGTTTTGTTCTTGGAGAAAGAGCACACATGTGCATGTGAGCTAGGGAGGGTCAGAGGGGAAGAAAGAATCTTTTTTTTTTTTTTTTAGCATTCATTTATTTTTGAGAGAGAGACTCAGAGTGTGAGCAGGGAAGGAGCAGAGCGAAAGAGGTGGGGTGGGGGGGAAAGACACAGAATCTGAACAGGTTCCAGGCTCTGCATTGTCAGCTTAGAGCCCAACACGGGGCTCGAACTCACAAACCACGAGATCATGACCTGAGCTAAAGACAGACACTTAACTGACTGAGCCACCTGGGTGTCCCCAGATTTTCCTAGAATTAAGATTAACTGGGAAAAGGTTCCTCCTATGATTCAAGTAATATGGATAGCCTAAGCTTCATTACTTGTAATGTCTTATTTCAACAACAAAGCTTAAGAAGATGCTGCTGCTTCCAGAAATTAAAGAAAAACAAATCTGGTTTATTTAGTTGAATTATTTTTATTATCTTGAAAATTTTTAACCTGGAGGGGATGTAGGGGAATCCATATGTGGGTGATGGTAACCACTAGGATGGTAATGTCACAATCATAGAACAACCATAAGGGAGACAAACCAACTTCCACATTTCAGCTGTGCACCAACAAACACAGCTTCCCAGACTGCCCAAGTTAAGGCACTGGCTAACTTGTTTATTATCTAAGACAGAAAAAAAATATAATAGGCTACATTTTTGTTATTTTAGCTGAATGCTTTACCTAAAATACTGCCATGCTTTGTACATGGCCTTGAACAGTGCTCCGGGATAGTAAGTGTCAGCGATACCCATCAAGTAAAACACTAACCTCATGATCAACAGCCCCAGATGACAGGGAAAAGCCATACCAAGAATAACATGAAATCTTCAAGAAGATACACAGAAGAATGAACTAAAACAGCGAAAAAAAAAAAGAAAAAAAAAAAAACCCTCCCAGACAAAAAGTTTATAGAAAGTTGGAAAGCTAAGCACTAGAGGCTTTTTGAGGGCCAAACACCATGTAACAGCATCATTTAGCAACTTTGATGCATGTTTGAAGGGCTTCCCAGCAACCTTCTTGTGTGGCTCTCACAGCAATGTGAAGACACTGCTATTAATGCTATTATTACTATTATCTTCCTTCTTAGGTAAAAGATATGAAGGTGAAAGAGGTGAAATAACTTTTCCCACTGGCCAAACGGGGACTAAGTCAGGCTGTTTGGATTTAAGGTTTTGTTTGTTTGTTGCTTCCAAATACTGGCCAAACTATGTATTTTGGTAGTAATGAGTAGTTCAAAACTCTAAGTCCAAACCTGCAAATAGTCTTCAGACTATTACTGTCATTAGACTAAAGTTTCTGGTATTACACAATATGGGAATTTAATATGAAATACTTTTTGAGTGGCTAACTGAACTCAGGTAAAAAAGAAAATGCCACAAAGTCTATCAAAAAATATATAAGAAGAATATAAAAGAAAAAGGGAAAGATTTGATCTCTCCTTTGGTCCCCAAGGCTAGCATGGTATTTCAGAAACAAGTAAAGAGAGAGTAAATACCTCAATTTTTTTTAAAGGCAAAATTTTTATTTATTTTTTTAATAGTTTATTGTCAAATTGGTTTCCATATAACACCCCGTGCTCTTCCCCACAAGTGCCCTCCTCCATCACCACCACCTCTTTTCCCCCCTCCCCCTTCCCCTTCAACCCTCAGTTCATTTTCAGCATTCAATAGTCTCTCAAGTTTTGCGTCCCTCTCTCTCCCCAACTGTCTTTCCCTCTTCCCCTCCCCCTGGTCCTCCATTAGGTTTCTCCTGGTCTCCTGTTAGACCTATGAGTGCAAACATATGGTATCTGTCCTTCCCTGCCTGACTTATTTCGCTTAGCATGACACCCTCAAGGTCCATCCACTTTCCTACAAATGGCCAGATTTCATTCTTTCTCATTGCCATGTAGTACTCCATTGTGTATATATACCACATCTTCTTGAAAGAACACAAAAATCTGAGCTCTAAGCTATGCCTAAGCAGTTAGCTAAGGAAATATTTGGAGAGAGAGAATACATGAGACAAAAAGAAATTACCATAAGATCAAGATAAAACTTACGAGGTGAAGATGTGGAGAAACTGGACACTTTGCACACTGCTGGTGAGAATGAGAAATGGTGCAGGCACTTTGGAACACAGTTTGGCAATTTCTTCAAAAGTTAAGCATGGGGTACCTGGGTGGCTCATTTGGTTAAGCATGTGCCTCTTGACTTCGGCTCAGGTCATGATCTCAACGGTTTGTGGGTTTGAGCCCCATGTCAGGCTCTGTGATGACAGCACAGAACCTGCTTGAGATTCTCTCTCTCCCTCTCTCTATCGCCCCCTGAACTGGTATGTGTATACCCACTCTCCCTAAAAATAAATAAATGAACTTAAAAAAAGGTTAAGCATAAACTGGAGTGCATGAGTGGTTCAGTAGGCTGAGCATCAGACTTCGAATCAGGTCATGATCTCATGGTTCATGGGTTTGAGCCCTCACCCGGCTCACTGGTATCAGCACAGAGTGGGCTCCAGATCTTCTGTCCCCACCCCCTCTGTCCCTCTCCCACTCACACTCTCTCTATCAAAAATAAATAAACATAAAAAAAAGTTAAGCACAAACTAGGGCACCTGGGTAGCTCAGACAGCTGAGGGTCCAACTCCTGTTTTCAGCTCAGGTCATGCTCTCACAGTCATGTGATTGAACCCCCACATCAGGCTCCACGCTGAGCATGGAGTCTGCTTAAGATTCCCTCTTTCCTTCTGGCCCCTCCCCTACTTGCAGATGTGTGCTCTCTCTCTACAAATAAAATAACTTTTTTACTTAAAAAAAAAAGTTAATCATAAACTTACTTATGACCAGCAATTCCACTCCTAAGTATCTACTCAAAAGAAATGAAAACTCAGGTCCAGACAAAGACTTGTATGTCAGTGTTTACAACAGCATTATTCATTGTGGCCAAAAAGCAGAAACAACCCAAATGTCCATCAAGCAGTGAACGGACAACAAAATTTCATGTATCTATACAATGAAATACTACCCTACAATAAAAAGGAAAAAAACATTGCTACATGCTACAGCAGGGATATATCTCAAAAACATTTTGCCAAGTGGAAGAAGCCAGATGGTATGATTTTATTTACATGAAATACCCAAAAAAGGTGAATCTTGAGAGGCAGAAATCATCTTAGTGGTTGGGGGTATGTAGGAGCAAGACTAACTGAGCATGAGGATCTTCTGGGGATGCCAGAAATGTTCCAATACCCAGTTGTGACGATGTTCACACGACACTACAAATTTACTAAAAATCATTCATTGTACACTTAAAACAAGTGAACTTTATGGTATATAAGTAGCTCAGTAAAGCTGTTTGAAGGGAAGAAAGGAAAGAGGAAGGAAGAAGAGAGGACTATTTCATATAGGTGATTAAACTTCAGCCACACTTTCATTTGAATAGAGGATGAAAAGGAGCACTTCCAAACTAGAGAAACAACACAAGAAAGGCACAAAAGCAGAAGTACCCTGGCATGAGGCGAAAACCTTCCGGCACAACTACTAGGCTAGCACCAATGAAGATACATGGCGACAAGAGTGGTCCGCTAATTAGAAGCTCATAAAGGGACTTCAGTAGTGAGCTGTGGAAATGGTATTGAACTGATGAGCCATTGCTAATTATACTAATAAAGGTAGAAAACAGTGTGATGAATACAGAGAACTGACAAAAGAGTTAATGTTGGAAAATAATGAGATACATAATCGAGGACCGTATCATAAAAAACTGAGGATTTTTGAGATGATGAAAAGGCAATGTAACTGTTGAGGCAATTCTTCACATTTTCCACTTTAACTACATGCCAATTATTCTACTGACACATGTCAGACACATCATGACAAATATTCTAATCTATGTGCAGGAAGAAATAAGAGCAGTAAGTCAATCCAAAGGAACTCATAAGCGGAACACATCATTTGTTGTTTGAAATTGTGTTGTAAGTTTCTACTTTTCTCTTTTTCCCAAATTTCCTTTAATGAGTATTCCTCTTTTCATTTAAGTATTTATTTTAAAGATGTAAGTCAAATAGACAATCTGACAAGAGGCCTGTATCTTTTAAGTAAATTAAGTCTGTTATTATTCAAGCACCAGGCTCTGATGGGTTCACTGGTGGATTCTACCAAACATTTAAAGTAGAAATTGTATCAATTATCTTCAATCTCTTCCAGAAGACAGAAGCAAGAGAATTCCTCCTAACTCATTCTATGAGGCCAGCACTATCCCCAAAACAAAACCTGACGAAGATGTTATAAGAAAAGAAACTATAGACCCATATCTCTCATCAACATAAAGAAAAATAAAGGTATTAGCAAATCAAATCTAACAATGCATGAAAAGAATTATAAACCTCAACCAACTGGGATTTCTTCCAGATTATGCAAGTCTGGCTCAACATTTGAAAATCAGCTGATGTAATTAAGAAAGTAAAGAAGAAAAAAAAAATCACATGATCATATTATTGATGTAGAAAAAGCATTTAACAAAACCCAATGGCCATTTATAATAAAACCTCTCAGCAAACTGGAACAGAGGGGAACTTTCTCAACTTGAAAAAGAACATACAAGAAAACCTAAAGCTGACAGATGAAATCAAAGAAGAATAAATGGAGAGAGAGTCCATGTTCATGGGTAAGAAAACTCAATATTATCAAACTGTAAGTTGTTCTCCAACTGATCTGTAGATGCAATGGAATTCAAATCAAAATTCCAACAAATTATTTGGTGGATATTTATAAACTGATTTTAAGGTTTACATAGAGAGGCAAGTGACCTACAATAGCCACCACCATACTGAAGGAGAAGAAAGTTAGAGGTCTGACACTACCCAACTTCAAGATTTATTATAAAACTACAGAAATCAAGATAGTATGGTACAGGTGATCAATGGAACAGAAAGAATAGAGAGCCCAGAAAGAGACACAGTCTTTTCAACAAATGGTGTCAAAACACCTGGACATCCACATGCCAAAAATGAATCTAGGCACACACCTTACACTCCCCACAAAAATCAACTCGAGGGGATCACAGCCCTAAATGTAAAGTGCAAAACTGTAAAATAAAAAAAACTCCTTAAGAACAACACAGGAAAAAACCTAGACCATCTAGGGTTTGCAATGGCTTTTTACACATAACAACAAAGGCACACCCCATGAAAGAAATAATGATAAGCTAGACACAGTTAAAATTTTTTTTTTTAATGTTTCATTTATTTTTGATACAGAGAGAGACAGAGCATAGAGGGGGAGAAGCAGAGAGAGAAGGAGACACAGAACTGGAAGTAGGCTCCAGGCTCTGAGCTAGCTGTCAGCACAGAGCCCGACGTGGGGCTCGAACCCACGAACGCGAGATCTGACCTGAGCTGAAGTCGGAAGCTTAACCGACTGAGCCACCCAGGCGCCCAGACACAGTTAAAATTTAAAACTTCTGCTCTGCAAGAGGCAACATGAAGAGAGTGAGAAGGCAAGCTATGGACTGGGAGAAAATCTTTGCAGAAGATTTAGCTGATAAAGGACTGCTATCTAAATTTACAGAAACTCTTAAAACTCAACAAGAAGAAAACAAACAACTTGGTTTCAAAATGAGCAAAAGACTTAGATACCTCATTAAAAAATATACAGATGGTAAGTAAACATATGAAAAGATGTTCAATCATATGTCATCAGGGGACTGCAAATTAAAACACACCTACTAGAAGGGCCCAAATCCAAAACACTGAAAACACCAAATGTTGGCAAGAATGTGGAGCCACAGGAATTCTCATTCATTGCAGGTGAGAAATGCAAAATGGTACAGCTACTCTGGAAGACAGTAGGACAATTCTTTACAAAATTAAACATACTCTTACCATACAATCTAGCAATCATTCTCCTTAGTATTTACCCAAATAAGCGGAAAACCTATGTCCACACAAAACTCTCCTTTAAGCTTTGTTCATAATTGCCAAAACTTGAAATCAATCAAGATGTTCGGCAGCAGGCGAATGAATGAACTGTAGTACATCCAGACAATGGCGCATCATCTAGCGCTAACAAGAAATGAGCTACCGAGGTATGAAAAGGCAGGGGAGAATGTTAAATGCACATTACCAAGTAAAAGAAGCCAATCTGAAAAGGCTACACATTGTATGATTCCAACTACGTGACCTTATGGAAAAGGCAAAACTATGAAAACCATAAAAACATCAGTGGTGATCAGGGCTTAGAGGAAAGGGAGGAACACGGAGGTTTTGGGGGGACCGTGAAACTGGTCTGTAGAATACTTTGGCGGGGGAGATGTCATTATACATTTAGGCAAACCCACAGAATGCACACCACCAGGAGTGAGCCCTGATGTGAACTATGGTCTCTGTGTAATGAACGTGTCAATGCAGGTTCATCAATAACTACTGCACCTCTGGTGCAAGATGCTAAGACTGGGGGAGGCCACACATGTGTGGGGAACAGAGGGTAGGAGAACTCTACTTTCTGCTCAATTTTGTTGTTAACCTAAAACTGCTCTAAAAAAGTAAAATCTATTTAAAGCGTGTGGGTGTGTACATGTGTGGGTGTGTGTATAAAATAAGTCAAATGGAGGTGCCTGGAGGCTCGGTTGGTGAAGAATCCAGTTCTTGATTTGGGCTCAGGTCATGATCTCACAGTTTGTGGGAGGGAGCCCCACGCAGGGCTCTGAGTGACAGCACAGCGCGGAGCCCGCTTGGGATTCTCGCTCTCTCCTGCTCTCTCTGCCCCTCGCCCTCTCACACACACACATGCACACATAACCATAGTGCCCACTCCATAAGATCTGTGGATAAAATGAGATAGTACAAATCTTAGCAAAGAGTACACACGATAAAACGCTTGTTATGATTTATTATCAAACTAAGCAAATGCTTTTTTGATGACACATTGTTGTATAATGCATCATTGTTCACCACCAGATGGGTAAAGGAGACTTGACAACTCATCTTTAAAATGACAGAATTTTAAATAACTTGCATGCCTGTTAACAGTTTAACATATTTAAAAGAAAAACATTATTTTAACATGTAAGTTTAAATAATGTAACATTGTGTGTCAACTGTACATTAACAAAAAATAAAGTACAATTTTATAAAAAGTATAATAAACCACTTACTGATATCTACCCTCTGTTCGATTGGCAAAGGACTGACTCGGCTAACAAGTTTTGAAAGACATGTTGCCGCAAGGAGCTGAGCATAGGACGTCTGTAAGGAACGATAAATTGCATTTATTACCACAAATGAAATGAGAATCATCAAAATACTATGGTAGGAACTTTTCCTAAGCCATAAGGGAAACTTTTCTGGTTTTCCAAACTGGTAGATTTACAATGAATAAAATACATACGTAAACATACACATACATGTGTACAATCAGTAGTTGAGGAAGGTATAGATCTCTTTTTCAAACAGCAGCAAATTGCAAGAGAAAAAAATCATTTTGATCAAGTTCAAGTAAAATACTCTTACCATGTCTACACAGTACTTGTGTTCTGGCCTCTGGTTATCTCTTCAAATTCACCTGGTTCCACTCTTCACCATCCTCTGACCACAAATGCCTTTTAGATCCTTTCAATGTCCTTCCCACCCCGACCTCCCAGCTCCATCAGATCCAGGTGTCACTGTCCTGTACTCTCTTTGGCCACCAATTATCTTAACAGTGTACTCAATTCTTCAAAATTTGGTTCTGTTATCCACTATACCTCTAGCAGTTTCCTGTTACTTTCTTTTTTTTCTCTTTACCAAAGGTCAGCAAACTAAGGCCCGTGGATCAAATCCCATAGTCCGTGGGCTATGAATGGTTGTTACCATTTTAAACAGTTGGGGAAAATAAAAATAATAATAATAATAATATTTTTGACATGTGAAAAATATACAAAACCCAGAGTTCAGTGTCCATAAAGTTTATTAGAACACAGCCACGCTCACTCACTTGTGTATTATCTACAGCTGCTTTCATGCTGGAGCAGCAGAGTGGAATCGCTGAGGCAGACTGTAGACAGCACTCCTTGCCTCCTACTGCTGCTCAACGCGTTATAAACTGCAACAATACAGTTATAACTCCACTGCGCCTAGAGTGCTATGGGCACTGCATGGTATGTAGGACACGTCCCTTTGATTCTTACAAGTGCGTAACCATCAGGTCAAAACAAGAAAAGATGAAAGCAGATTTTCAAATGTCTGACTTTTAAGGCACAGCAGAGTTTGGATAATTTTGTTACTGAATTAGATAGCAGAGCAATGCGCTCTTACGGCACCACAGCTGTCCTACCAGAACATACGTTGACAGTATCAGACTAAGCATTTGTGACAGTATTCATAACTCACGGTAAATCAACAGTCTGAAAAAGCAGAAAATTAAAACAGAATTCTCTCTTCACAGTGGGATTTCCTCACAAAAAGAAAATGGGGCTGAGGCCCAAAGTTTTGAAGTGACTCATTTGTTAGCCAAGCAAGGAAAGTCATTTACCAATGGAGAATTAACTAAATCACCACTATTTTATTGTAGCAGCGGAAATCATAGTTATAGAAGTCACACCTCAGACCACTAGCCTTTCAGTGAGAACAATGCTCAAGCAACTGAAGACATGGGAACAACATGAAAAGTCCGTTTCAAACAAGGCAAATGATTTGGAGCAAATTCTCTAGTTCCTGATGAGCTGACAGACCTTACGGATTCTGCTCACACTGTTATCAATACTATCCACTTATTCCAGAAGTCAATGCTAAGTTTGAAGTGACTAAAGACCTCTATGAAGCATCTGTGTGGAACTACAGGCCAGAAATATTTTCAAAGACCCTGAGAAAACACTAACTGTGTACAACCCAAAGTGGTGTAAAAATATAAAGAGCAGAAGAGGGGTTAGTGTACAAACTTACAAAGCTGGTAAAAGCTTGTAGGTTAAGAGTCTAAAACCCTATGGTTATGCATTATTCCTCAGTAGATACTTCGTAATAAATTATTTGAGTCTATTATCATGTGTTAGTGAATCGGTGGTGTTAACAGTAGACTTCAATTCACTCTCGTGAATTTATCTTCAGTTCTGCGAATTTCTGTCAGAAAGAGAAGCTGAAAGTCCTGACTTGCCCCACCTCACAGCGGTTAAATAGCTTAGCAGTGGTATAGTTTTACTGCAACTTTGTTTAGCTTGGGGCTGAGACTGACATTTTCCGAAGAGAAGAACCATTCTAAACCAGGATTGTTGAATGCAAAGTAACTTTGAAAATTAGCTTTTGCTGCAAACTTGATAATGTAATTTAATGAATTCACCCTAAAGTTACAAACTTCCCTAAAAGGCAAACAGTGCTTAGTACTTATATTACAAAACTGATAATGCAGCGAAAGTCATTTCCATAATAACTAAACACTGTTTCAATCACACCTAGTATGAAGCTCCTTTAGACACTTCCCACATGGTCAAAGTTAAAACAAGTTGCAAGATATCTATTCTTGGGTATATTTTCTGAGCGCCAACTGCAGTTCCAGCAGTATTTTTCAGACCCTGATGCAAAATGCAAAGGAAATGTCCATATTTCACAATCCATTTAACTGAGCAATTGAGGAGCCTCCACATGACTTTCAATCAGAACGGACTAATCTGCAACGTAATGACATTCTGAAAGGCAAACGTCAAGAGCAGTTTTAACAGAGTTCTATAAATGCCTTCTAGGTGATGAATATGCTTAATTAAAAACATAGCTTATGGACTGATATCATATGTGGCAGTACCTATCTGTGTGAAAAGACATTTTCAAAGATAAAATATTTTAAAAATCTCTTTACAGATCAGTAGTAACACATGAACATCTGCCATCAACTTGAGGAAATACTAACTCTCAACCCCAGGTAAGTCAATTGTATTAGCCCCAAAAGAATAATTTCATTCTTTTGAGTAGATCTGTATTACAAAAAACCTGCACTCAATCATTTTAAGTTTCATCAGTGAAACTGCGTGCAAATTTGTTTTCTCTCTTCCTATAGATGTACTTATAAAATATCCTTGATTTAGCCTCTTGGCCTGTAAACTCATAATATTTACAATCTGGCCCTTTACAGTAAAAGTTTGCTGACCTCTGTTCTAGCCCATACAGTCTCCTACTGTAGAGCTACCATATCCTTTATAGCTTTTTATTTACACATTTATGCCTCCCCTATTAAGCTAGAAGTTACTTTATTACATGTACCTAAAGCAAGCAGGTAGTACTATGCCTGGTTTTACATTTAAGTATTTGCTCCATGGCTGCTGAGTGAATGGCTAAGACTCTCTAGAAGGGAGGCATGCAAGAATTAGTTAGCATTCCTGTAAACCATTCCTTCATGTTTCAGAGTTAATTAAAATCTGCCTTTCTCACCTGGAATTCTTTTTTTTAAAAAGCCCCTAATTAACTTTTTAAAAAAGCAACCTTTGCCCCCTGCTGATATGAGACATCAAAAAAGGGCAAGAAGAATCAATAAATTATTTCAATTCATGCCTATTTCCACCTCTTGGCCTCTTCTCTAAGTTTGCTGGAAAAGCTTTCCAATTCCTTCTAGGACTAATCTCTTTGACTGTGAAATAAACTATACTAAAAGGACATGCAGTACTATCTATCAATTATCATTGCTAAACTACACAAATTCATTAACACTGACATGGATCTACTGATCTTTCATGGTTAATCACTGTTATCAAATACTTACTGTTCCTTGTTCTAATAAAAGTTGACACTTGCTGAGACATTCCGGGCTGTCAATGAGGTCCAGGAGTGCTTTCTCAGCCTCTATTCTTTGTGGAAGATCAGTCCCTACGTAGAGGTGAGTACATAACACTTCCAACTCAGCCAAACTCTTGAGAAGAAAAAAGAAATTAACATTTTACTTGAGCGAAAGACAAAAAATACAGTAAATGTATTAATCACAGGACCCGGGGGATGTGGATATCATGCCTGTATTCAATTCAATAAATGCTTATGGAGCTACGACTGCTAAGTAGCGGTCACAGGGGTGAACAAAAAAGGCCTATCTCCTAACTCCAAATCATTTACTTATAAATTGATAGTGCTGTGGTGAAAAAGTAACAGTATAGAAAGAGAAGGACTTGCCTTATGGAAGGAGTATGGAAGTAGTAACTGTTTTCAATTACTTTCAAATGTTACCGCCTACAATAGTAACATTTATCCTGAAAGGGTGAGTCAAACAAACAAACAAAAAAGACTAGACAGCAGTCCAGGCAAAGAAATAGCCTGGACTATTTACCAGGGCCCGAAACAGAGTGTAATCATCTCAAGGCGTTAAAAGGTCAATGTCACTGGGAGACAGCGAGGAGATGCCAAATGAAGCTAAAGAGATAGGCGGAGGGACTGTCATGTGCAAGAGTCAGACCCTATGCCAATTACATTATTTCTCAAATTGCAAGAACTTCCATGGATCCATCCATAAAAAAGCAACGATCTGGGGCTTCTGAGCTAATGAGTCATCATGCTGCAGGCAAACTCTGTCATGGTTTTCAGGAACTATGACCTAACTCCATGTTATTTCTAGCAGGGTAATAACTAGTTATCATGTTGTAGCCTCCTATTTTATAGGCGCAAAGAATAATTCGTTCTGTTTAGAGATATAATTTCATCTGAAGCTATAAAACACATGGATAAAATCTGGAGAAAAATGAAATCAGCATCCTTCTCAGCTTAAAACAATTTTTGTCAAAGGTACTTAAATAAACCTGCTTGACTTTTTTTTTAAATTTTTAACATTTATTTATTTTTGAAAGAAACAAAGAGAACGCACACAAGTGGAGGAGGGGCGGAGGGAGAGAGGGAGTCACAGAATCGGAAATAGGCTCCTTCAGCACAAAGCCTGACATGGGGCTCAAAGACCATGACCTACGCCGAAGTCAGATGCTTAACTGACTCAGCCACCCAGGTGCCCCCAAACTACTTCACTCTGAATTTGAATCAGAGAGGATTAATTCTTTGGAGGACCAAAAAAAAAAAAAAAGGCACAGATTTCAGTATCAGTAGTCACATGAAGGTAACAAGATATTCCTAAAGAAATGCCATTTTTTATCCTTTCTGGCCTGAAGTTTTACGTGGTGGCCTTACAGCTACACTAGTCCAAACATTCTCTCCAATACATGTATCTCTGGCCAACAGGAATACAGACAAAACACTGAAATGAGACTTCCTCTAGCCCCTTTAGTCTTTTCCCTTCTCTCTCCTTGTTAGCTCCCTCACGGCATTTTCCACTTTCTATCCAGGTCAGAGCCCAAGACCCCAGACTTGAGAATTTTCTGCTAGAGTCAAAGTAAAAAAAAGAAAGGTTTCAAATGAATAAATGAAGATAAAGGAGTTCAAATGCGCCACTTTTTACACACTTCCCCCACCTGGGCTGGCCCAGCAAGCCTCAGAGTTCTGCTCCGTAATGCTCATAGTATTAAAATGCATAGAAAATTTATGGTTCATGATCACATACGAATTTCCATGTTTTCACCAAGGGTAAGAAATACAAAAACAGAAAGAGCTACCTTTCCCCCTCTCTTGACTCATGATCAACCTTAGGTCTTTTCCTTCATCTAACGAATCTGAAGGGCTGAATTTCAGAACTGGTAATAGCCGGAAAAATTTAATGATAAACTGATCCAGCTGTCATGCTTTCATCTAGGTCTAAGAGTCTTGGAAGAAGTACACTTTGAATTCAAAAAGAAATGGGCCAGAAATAGTGACAAGACCTAACTGTTTAAAAACCAAAGACAGCAAAAAAAGTGAGATTCAAACCTATCTTACGCGTTAGTTTGGAAGATTAAATGAGTAAGGGTCACATAACTTCTGGCACACAGTGTTTCTAGCTAGTTGTTTATTCATATGACTTAATAAATGGGACACTTGGGTGGCTCGGTTGAACGTCTGACTTTGGCTCAGGTCATGAGCTCACAGTTCGTGGGTTTGAGCCCCACGTCAGGCTCTGTGCTGACAGCTCAGAGCCTGGAACCTGCTTTGGATTCTTTGTCTCCCTCTCTCTCTGACCCTCCCAGCTCTTGCTCTCTTTTGCTCTCAAAAATAAACATTTAAAAAATTAAAAAAATATGTGACTTAATAAAAATATTGTACTAGGTGGTACTGTATCCTTCTAAAAGATAGGTCTAATTCCTAACCCCTAGTACCTTTGAATGTGACCTTATTTGGAAATAAAGGTCATTGTAAATCCTTAAATTAAGGATCTTAGGATAACACCATCCTAGATTTAGGGTGAGCCCGAGGGCTAATGACGCATCAGAGAAAGGAGAGGTACGTGTGAGATGCAAAGACACGGAGAGACACCAGGAGAAGGCCATGTGAAGGAGGAGGCAGACGCTGGGATGATGAATCTATAACCCAAAGAACGCCAAGGGCTGCGAGAACGTCACAGAAGAGGAAAAAGGCACAGGGCAGTTTCTCCCTTGAGGCTTCCAGAAGGAACCAATACTACAGCCCATTAGTGTCAGACTTCTGGCCTTCACGCCTGTAAGAGAGTAAATTTCTGTTGTTTTAACCCACCCTGTTTGTGGTATTTTGTCACAACAGTACTAGGAAACTAAGACAAATATTAACATTGACCAATTCAAGGGGCCCTAAGTAAACCTATCTGGGAAGATTCCAGAAACATTCTGGAAATTATTTTGTCTGTTTTGCTCTCCTGATTTAGAGAACCTCAACACAGAGTAAGTCTGGAGTGTATTTACATAGTATTAAGTCAACAATACGACAAATTACCCTTTTCTTTCCAAAGTGATTTCAGAGTATTAACTGAAAGGCTCTGCAAGATGAAATGGGAGACGTTTGAACTTTCTCTTACAAAAGACTAAAAACAATGGGGGAAAAACTGAGTCACTCTTTCACCGTAATGATAATAATGAAACACATGCCAGGCATATCAAATCCTTGATACATACACAAAGATCCTTACCCTGGTGGAAAGGCATTACCTAAACACTTTAAACACTCACAGTGTGGCGAATGCTGACTGACCAAGCAATCTCATGATTAGCATTTGACTTTCCAGAGAATCTATAGAGGCTTTATTCACAATGAATTAATAAATTTGCATCTTAGTTTCAAACACTGGGGCATCTAGATGGCTCAGTCAGTTAAGCATCTGACTCTGGGTTTTGGCTCAGGTCACGATCTCACGGTTTTGTGGGTTCAAGCCCCGCATTGGGTTCTGTGTGGATAGTGCAGAGCCTGCTTGGGATACTCTCTCTCCCTCTCTCTCTCTGCCTCTCCCCCACACATGCTGTTTCTCTCTCTCTCTTAAAAATAAATAAACTTAAAAAAAATTTTTTAAAGTAAACATTGATGCCTACACATATGGTTAACATTAGAATGCCTCAGATAAATGGATCTTTTCTTGATTTGCTGACAAATCAGGTTTGAATTATCATCACTTACCTCTCAAAGAATAACTATCAAATATAAACAGACAGCATCCAACTTCCATAGCCTAAGAAATAACATACCTCTGCCTAGAGTCTAAATAAGGATCTTCTACATTATTATGAACTCCTCTCTAGCCTTTGGGCTTCACATACAATTAACCCCTAAATGATGTGACTTCATCTATTCCCACACATATATCTATCAATGGGTAGATGAGGAAGGAGTAAACAAAAACAAAAACAAAACCAGACACAGAGTATATACTGCAAGGTATTATAGTAACCAAAAGCAGAGGACAGGTTTCTGGCCAGGGAGGGAGGGAGAGCAGAACTGGATAGGGGAAAGTAAGAGGGATTACAAAGAAACAAAAGGAAACTTAGGGGGTGATTGATAGGTTCATTATCTTGATTTCAGTGATGATTTCACAGCTGTATACATAAGTCAAAACTCCTGCATACCTTAAATATGTGCGGTTTATTATTTGTCAATTACGTGGTTACACTATAAACTGCGAGGGGAGGGGTGGGAAATGAACCACAAAAGTCCTACTCCAATTAATTTAAAACTCTTTCAATTACTTCTCTGTATCTTTCTTGCTATCTGGAGTTAAACTTCTTAATTACTATTAATAGGAAATACTTTCCTTTTGAGGTTATTAATTTCCCACAAATCTTTGTTTCTTCCTCCCCTTACTACCTTTTCCTGAGCATACCTGAAGGCTTATTCCAAGGTCTCTAGGGACTCTTCCTTCTACAATAGACTGGATAGTATCTGTTTTTAGAGCTTTATAGTTTACAAAAGTATTTCCGTCTTTTATTTTTCAACCCATCCTGACAAAGACTCCCGCAAAGCATACACTTTAGCACCCCCATTTGAAGACAAAAACACTGAGGCTGAGAGACTGAATCCATAGAAGTTGCTCAAGGTCAAGTGTGGAGTAAACAGTCCATTTTAAGCCAAATAAATACAAGTCTATATGCCTCAAGAACAGATCTTCTCCTTACCAACCTGGCGCCTTGCCACCCTTTTCTTTGGTCTGCAGGGAGATAGGCAGACAATCTCCTATTCCATACTTTAAACTCTGTCTGCTCATCATTTTTATATCTACCAATTTCTTCCTCTTGAAAAATTCAGAAAGATGCTGAAAACAACCCCAAAATGCCAGAAACTGAATTCAACAGATTTCCCAGATTTCTACTTCAAGTGCCTCTGTTTCAGTGGTTTCAAAGGTCTAGACTAGGATCTAGATTTATAATCTTGACGTTAACTTTGTCTCTTCCTTCTCCTTAGTCCCTCCTGTATAGTTAAAGAGTTTGGTCTTGCCCAAAGAAAAGTCTTGGCTCAACCCTCAGATTCTAGGAGGTAATCTATATTGTACCTGATGGACCTGTTTCTGTTCAGGTGCAAGGGGGTGGGGGCTGGCCACATCAGAAAGACCAACTGTGCATTTAGGGTGAGGGCTTTGGATCACATGGTATTAGTCAGCCTAAAGTCTGAGGTCAATCACATGGGCAATCATTAGTCAATCATGACTATGTAATGAAGCCCCAATAAAAAGTATCCTGGTTTGCAAAACTCAAAGTATACTGTCATACATATAGGCTGGGAGCGGAACATGTCCTAAGGACAGTAAAAGCTTTGTCTTGGAACCCTCCCAGGCTCTGCCCCTTGTATCTCTTCTTTTAATCAATTTCAATCTGTGTACTTTTCCAGTAATAAACTGCATGCATAGGACAGCCTTCAGTGAATTCTCTCAGTTGTTCTGATAAACTATCAAATCTGAGGGTAGTTCTAGGAAACTCCCAATATGCAGCTGGTGTCAGAAACAAGTGAGGGCAGCCTTGCAAGCTACATCCTTTAACCTTGCCGTGTATACACTAATTTCCAGTATACGCTAATATGTCATAAAATCCTAACAAGTTCTTTTTAAATAGACTGAGACTTGCTTCTACATGATAGTCATACACAACAGAGCAATACTGTTTTCTTTTTTTAAATTTTTTTTAACATTTACTCATTTTTTGAGAGACAGAGACAGAGGGTGAGCAGGGAAGGGAGAGAGAGAGAAGGAGACACAGAATCCGAAGCAGGCTCCAGGTTCCGAGCTGTCAGCACAGAGCCCAATGCAGGCTCAAACTCCTGAATCGTGAGATCATGACGTGAGCCGAAGCCGGATGCTTAACCGACTGAGTCACCCAGGGGCCCCTAGAACAATGTTTTCTAACCGTGGCCTTCAGTGCCCTGGATGTCTTCAGCAGCTTCTTTGGGAATGAGAGTGAAAGCTTTGGAATCTGCCACCTCCTTATTGACCCTGAGCAAATTATTTAATCCTTCTATACCTCGCTTTTAACACTGAGGTAGGAATATCCACTGTCCAAAGTAATTGTGAAGAGTAAGGTAGAACACAGAAAGCTTAACCCAGTGCCTAGCACACAACAGACTGACAATAAATGGTAAATAATCCCTTCAGTTACTGATAAATTATAAAACACTATATTGGTCTTCCATCTATAGTTTCTCCCATTCAAGTCCATATTGCCAGAATGATCTTTTTCAAACCTCTTTCCCATAATGTTACCATGACACTCATAATAATAGTTCACAATCACATTTAGATTAAATCAGAGAGCTGGCTGGGTTTTAAGAAGCATGGCTGGGGCGTCTGGGTGGCTTAGTCGGTTAAGCCTCTGGCTTTGGCTCACGTCATGATCTCATGGTTCATGGGTTCGAGCCCCGTGTCAGGCTTTGTGCTGACAGGTAGCTCAGAGCCTAGAGCCTGCTTGGGATTCTGTATCTCCCTCTCTCTCTGACCCTCCCCTGCTCGCTGTCTCTGTCTCTCAAAAATAAACAAAAAACATTAAAAAAAAAAAAAAAGAAGAAGAAGCATGGCCATCATCCCTGCTTCTAGAACAATTGTGAAAGCAAAAAGATCAACAAATTGGGTACCCTAAAATTTTCCTGATGTTACTTCTTGATTCTCATCTCAATCCCTCTGCTCTATCTTCTTTTTTTAATATATATATATTTATTTATTTATTTGAGAGAGAGAGAGAGCGAGCGAGCACAAGCGCACAACCAGGGAGGGACAGATGAGAAAATCCCAAGCAGACTTCAGACTGTTAGAATGGAGCCCAACACAGGGCTTGATCCCATGTACTATGAGATCACCACCTGAGTCAAAATCAAGGGTCTGACAGTTAATCGACTGAGCTGCCCAGGCACCCCTCAATCCCTCCCTGTTCTATCTTCCTCACTACCCACTCTGTTCCCAGCTCTATCCTTCCTCCTTCTGCCTTCTCCTCCCAATCTGGCTGTCTCTTCTCCGATGATAACCCAGAGCCATTGCTTCCTTTGGGACAGAGCACCCTAACTCACTCACAGCTTCCTAATCAGAATGCATGTAGCCTTGAATGATATGTCTGGGCTGTCGATCCCCTTGCCCTCCACGCAGCCAAGCTCTTGGCTATGAGCAGTTTATGTCAATGAACCAGACCATTACCATTTTTTACGCAGGCCATGATGTGAAAAAGATTGTGAAGCGCCCTAACCTCACCTTACACAAGTCCACATCTACTCATCACCCTAATGGCATAATTTTGGACCATCTACCCTGGTGAGTAAGTGACAGTAAGATACTGACATGAAATAATATAGAATTGTGAGTTATTATGTCTATTCCAACTCTATAGCCTTGTGCAAGTCACAACTGTCCTAAGATTCAGTGGATTCAAGAATACAATGTATATATGTATATATATGCACACCTCTCAAATTAGTTGTGGGGCTCAAAATCTACAATAAGCATCTGAAAAATCAAAATGCTAGGGTCCAGGGGGTATAGCTCAGTGGTAGAGCATTTGACTGCAAAATGCTAGGGACCAGTTATAATTATTAATATTGCTAATAATACTTCAAACTGAAAAATTTCAGAGTCTTTTGGCTCCCAAAACAGTTGGATTTCTTATTTGTCCAACTACATTTTCAAACTGCTGTGAAATACATTCCTGGAAAACCAATACAGGTAGCTTTGGCATTAGCAGCTAATTTCTCCAACAGTCTCCCTGAATCTAAAGAAGACTTCCAGGACTGAGTGATTTACTACTATGCATCATCTTTCTACGTCTGAAAACTTTCAAACTTCCACCACAGTCTTTAATTTACTCTCAAGATTTACACCTGAACTATGAACACCTGATTACCTTTTTACAATCCCTAAATCCTCCCTGTAAGATTTTTCCTGTGAAAATTTCCCAGAGGGCATGTTTACCAAAGTGGAAATAAATAACATTATTTTGACCTGGACACCCTTACAAACAGCAAGGAGTCAAAAGGTAATGTGTGGGGCTCACTACTTCCTGGTCTATGAATCCTGGAGCTGTCAATTACCTGACAGGAGAATAGCTGGCTGGAAAGAAGAGATTCTTTGGAAGAAATCAATAAATAAGAAATGAGTCGGTATGACCACAGGTGGCCCAATGAAGTCTACAAAAGGAACGTGTCACATACAGACACTGTCACCACATTATGAAACTATCTACCCCTCCAAGGACAGTGTAGCTATCCAGCCTCCCCCTCTTTCCTCCCTTTTATAAGAACTTTATGCTCCGGCCAGACCAAACTTCTCACAGTGTGCCATGTTCTTCCACAATTCTTTGCCATAGTTCACATGGTCATTTTGCCTCTATACCCTTCCCCTCCTCTTCAACTAGCTAGCTGCTACAATATTTCAAGACCCACTAGACTGCAAGTTCCCTGAGAGGAGAAATTTTGCTAGAGCTGTCTTCTGTGTCCAACAAAGTAGGAACTCAATAAATAAGTGGACTAATGCTCAAAGAAACTCAAAGCATCCCCTTTGAGAACAGCTCTGCCTCCCTACTTCTCTACACAAACACACACACACACACACACACACACACACACACACGGTTGACAACCCATCTTCAGTGTTCCCGTGGCATCCTGTGGTTAATCCTACCATACATATCATTTTCACATGTATAGTAATTATCTGTGAATTCTATCAGGGCAGGGGTGGTTAAGATGATGTAATCCTTTATCTCAGATCTGTGCACAGTGCTTGAGACACAGTTGGGGAGCTCTGTTTGCTGAATGAATAACTGAATGCATATGCCTGTGCAGCCCGAGAATACGCGAGCCTTCCTACTCAAGCACGCGTCCAGTTCCTATCATCTCCGCGCTCCTTCGGCACGCAGCCCCCGTTTCCTCCTCCAATAAGGCTCCAGCGAAGCACTCCTTCGTAACTCCCTACAGATACAGCCCCTGCCCGCTCCAGCCAATTAAAATCCAATCGCTGCAGGAGCGGCGGACCCCGGCCCCTTCTCGAGCTAAGTAAGTCCCAACCGTGCGGAGTCAGGCGATTGAGCGGCGGCCAGGGACGCGGCGGGAAGGCTGATCCGGCCCGGCCGGGTTCCCACCTGCCTGGGCGCCACCAGAGCCGCCCTTCGCGCGGTGCCCCGAGCAAGGAGTTCGGGCTCCCCCGCCGCGGGGCCCCAACATACGCACCTCCCCCGAAGGGCGAGCTCCGAACCTGGCCCCGGCCCCTCCACCCTACCCCCGAGCTCGGGCCGTCCCCTCCTCAGGCCCGGGCCCTGGATGTGCATCCCAAGCCAGTGCCCCAGTCTCCGGCCGGGGCGGGGGCTGGGGCTCGGACGCCCGGTCCGCGGCCCCGCGGCCTCCGCCACCGTCCTCGGCCTTCAGTGTCCAGATCGCAGCGCCCCGCCGGGTTCCCGGGGCGGCGGAGCCGGGACCGGCGGTGCAAGCGCACTGACCTGGAAGTGCAGCGCCATCTTCCCGGGAGGCGGCGCCGGCCGGCCGCCCCGAGCGCCCAAGGGGAGGGAGCAAAGGCGGGCGCCGCGGAAACCCCAGCCGCCCGCGGGGTCCCTGTGCCGCTGGCTTGATCCCACGTTCGTCGCCTCCGCCGCGCGGCCCCAGCGTTTGAAGCGCTGGACGGGGCGGGGCCTGATGGGGCGGGGCGGGGCCACGGAGACAGCGCTGGGGGGAGGTCCTGAGGGGGCGGGACCTGGGGAAGCTGGGAATCTCAACTGCCCCCAGCGTGGAGGTTTCAACCGCTGCTGCCATCGCAGGTGGGTCATGACCTCTGACCACAACCTAACTGTCAGCCGTGACCCTTGGCTCTTACATCTGATGCCCCCGTCTCCACAACTGTTCTTGTCCCCCAACACCCACTTGCCATGACACAATCATCCATAATTTGATTCCTTCATGTTGTCCTTGACCCCTGACTTCCAAAGTCCAACTTCCATTTTCTTTTTAACTTTATTTGGCTTAAAATTAAGCTGACAGTATCTACATGGTGTTAAGTCGTAAAATTCTAGCTCACCTCTTACTACTTCTTGTCTATATTTCATTGAATATGAACTTGTATTTTACACCAAATGACTCCATTAGAATGAGAATTTATTTGAACAAAAGTAGGTCATAGTCCCTCCTTTGTGGTGCTCTTCATTTCTTAAGCTTGACACTTCCAGTTTGGGGGCATTGTACTTTTGTGTGAAAAATTACTTTAATACTTCTTGTAGCTCAGGTTTACTAGTGACAAGTTCATCCTTTCTTAACATGAATATGTCTTTATTTCACCTATATTTTTAAGGACAGTTTTGCTGGGTATGGAATTCCATTTTGTCTTTAAAAGAATGTCCTCAGCATTTAAAAAAAATATCTTTCTGGTTCTCATTGTTTCTGATGAGAAGTTAGCCATTAGTCTGATTGTTCTTCCTTTGTAGGTAATGCATCTTCTTCCACCTGGCTGCTTTAACTTTCTTCTTTCTGTTTGGTCTTCAGCAGTTTGATGTTAACTCTGTGTGTGTATGTTAACTTGCTTAGGATTCATAGGTTTCCTAAATATGAATTCTGATATTTTTTGTTGGTGTTTGAAAATTCTCATTTTTTTCCTTAAATTCTGCTTCTGTTCCTTTCTCTCTTTTCTCCTTCTGGAACTCCATTGACAGGTATATTAGATTTTTGTGAGTATTCCATATCTCTTATACTCTTTTCTGTATTTTTTGTCTATTTTTCCTCATTGTGCTTTATTAAAAAAATGTTTATTTATTTATTTTGAGAAAGAGAGAGAGAGAATCCCAGGCAGTCTCCATACCATCAGCACACTGTCTCGTATGAGGCTCAATCTCACAAACTGTGAGATCATGACCTGAGCAGAAATCAAGAGTCAGATGCTTAACCAGCTGAGCCATACAGGCACCCTTCTTTGTGCTTTAATTTGCATATTTTTATAGACTATTGACCTGTCACCCAATCAGTAGAAACTCTGCTACTATACAACTCCTCTATTGACTTCTTAACTTTAGTTATAATATTTTCAATTCCAAAATTTTAATTTGAATCCTCCCCTTCCATTCTTTAAACAGATTCTACAGCTCTGGTGAAATTCTTTATCTTCCCTCTATTTTCTTTAACATTTTAATCATATTATTTAAAGCCCCTATCAGATAAGTCTTATATGTGAATCACCTATGGGTTCTTCTGGCTTTTGGTATTTGGTCCTATTTTTTAAGTATGCCTTATAATTTCTTATTGAATGTAAGAAAATGTGGAAGAAAAATTGTAGAGGCTATGGATGATAGCAGCTTTTTCTAAAGAGGATTAAATTTTCTTATTGTAGGCAGATAGAATTCAAGTGAATCACTTTAATCCTATTGAGACTTGGTTTTAGGCTTTTATTTAATTTTTAATAAAAAATGTTAAATTACATTATTATGTTTTATATAATATTATCATATATTATCATACTAAACTTATTATAAGATAAGTTTATTTATTTCAAAAGAGAGAACATGTGATCTTGAGTGAGGGAGGGGTGGAGAGAGGGAGGTAGTGAAAGAATCCTAAGCAGGCTTCTCCTTGTCAGCACAGAGCGAGATGTAGGGCTTGAACTCATGACCCTTGAGATCATGACCTGAGCTAAAATCAAGAGTCAGATGTTTAACCCAACTGCATTACCCAGGTGCCCCTGTTTTAGGCTTTATCTAATTCAAGTTTGTTTCAGTCTTGCCCTTATTCCTAGGTCATGGTTTTTACTAGATCTTACTAGATTTTAAAGGCCTGAATATTTGTCAAGACCCCTCCACCTCCTGGGGTTGAACTCTAGTCTCCATTTCCCCAACACTGTAAAGCTGCTAAAACCTCTGTTCAACTCTTTAGGTGCTGCTGTTCTGCAGAGTTTCTTAAAGCCTTTCTGTGCATGTGCCTCTTAAGAATTTGCTGATGATTTAAGGGAAATTTGTACACAGATCTTGGGGCTTACATTTCTGTAATTTTCTCCTCTCTAGAATTATGGCCTGCAAATCCCAGCTGCTTTTGTTCCTAAATTCTTCTATCTGCTCCTAGCCTACTGAGATTGCTGCTATCTATTTAGCTCTTTACTCCTGCACCAATTCAAAATGCCCTGGGGGTGAGAACTGACCTGAATGTGGATTTTGCCCCTGAGTGCTTTCAGGCTCTCAAGGGTTTAAGCCAATCAAGCCTTGTCTTTATTGGTTGTTCTCTAGTTGCCTCCAAGCAGTAGTTATGTGTGTATATGTATGTGTGCGTGTAGTTGTTAATACACATTAAATTATTGTCAAATTTATATGTAGTTGTTATGTACATATATATTTTTTGTCCTGTTTTTGTAATTGGTTTGAGTGCGAGGACTAATTCAATATAAACTACTCCATTATGACCAGACTATTTGTATCTTCCATTTTTCACCCTAGATTTTCATAGCTCATTTACAGTGCATGAATCTACATCCCATAGCCCAACTCCTAAACTTGAAAATGTTTGATACCCTCATCCTGCCATTTTTGACTCTTATATACCAAAGGTTTTGATTTCTACCTTCTAGTTTCTGTTCCCATGCTTTAGGACTTTTGATTTCCAAGTCTCATTTGTGACTCCCACATCCCTAGCACCAGTGTTGATTTCTGACCTGCCTATTACATCTACCATACAATACTCCATTATTTTAACTGCCTATTGCCTTTGTGGAACTTCTCGAACCCGACCACATTTTTAAGCTATAGTTTTAAGGTAGCATTTCCATGACCTCAATTTTAAGTCATTGGGAGGAGAAGAACAATTACTTGAGATTTGATCATTTGGCTTTTTTTCCCCCATAACTGAATATCCTTGGCACAAATACAGAATTTTGATAAGAACAGCAGCTGACCTTTCTGTGGATTTGCCAGGTAACTCTGAAAATGAAAAGCCAATTATTTCTTTCCTTTAAATTTGAATGACCACTTAAGATTTCTGTTTATAATGAACTCTCCCTTCTGTGTTTTTCTGCCAACAAACTATGCATATAACTTCATATCTTTTTGTCAATTAATAAAAGCTAAGACAGAATTGTGTCCCTACCAAAACTAGCACAAAAGATGCTCCAGGATGACATGTAATTCATTTCTATCACACAACTCAATTAAAGAGGGGCACTTAGAGCTCTTAGGAATTAAAAAAGTATCTTCCTCAGTGGCAACTAGCTTTCTTAAAAAAAAAAAAAGCAAACAGCTGAATCTTTGATCTTTGTATCATTTCAGGAAATTCAATTAACATTTGCAATTCTGGCACCTTAGAAAATTCACCAAACATCTCTGAGCTTTGATTTGTTATTTCTAAGATCAAGATAACAGTAAGTCCGAAATTCAAAGATTTTGTAAGTAGTACCATTGAGATGAAACAGCAGAGCACAGTGGTTAGGAAGATAGACACTGGAACCAAACAACCTGGGTTTTGATGCCCGCTGAATCACTCAGTAGCCTGTAAACTAGGTGAAGTCACTTAACCTCTTCACACCTTTGTTTCCTCATCTGTAAAATGGAGACTAACCATATCTAAGTCATAGAGTGCTGTGATGATTAAATGAATTAACGTATATGAAGTACTTAGTACTTGGCAAATAACAAGTGCTATAAAAATACTAAGCCTTGGGTGGGGGAGAGGGGAAAATGGGTGATGGGCATGAAGGAGGGCACTTGTTAAGGTGAGCCAACTTGACAACAAACTATAATAAAAACTTGACAACAAACTATAATAAAAACTACTAAGTATTATCATCAAATAAATCTATATTCTCTGAATGTCATTTAAAATGATATTCTTAGTGAAATGAATTATAATTTTAATCAAACAAATTATTCTAAAATATTTCAGTTTATAAATTTACAGTTAATCTGGATATGTCCTCATTGTCCCTCCTAAACTACCAAGCTCTTCTATCCTGGAGAATATTGAAAGGCTGTGACATTACCTCCATCAACAGCATTTCAGGGCACCTGAGTAGCTCAGTTGGTTGCGCTTCCAACTTTGACTCAGGTCAGGATCCCACCATTCATGAGTTCAAGCCCCACACCTGGCTCACTGCTGTCTGCGCAGAGGCCGCTGAGGATCATCTGCCCCTCCCCCACATGCACTCTCTCAAAAATAAATAAACATTAAAAATAAAGTAAAAACAGCATTTCTATTTCCTGTTTCCATAACAGGACTTATGTGAGACTAAACTATGGGACTGAAACTTCAAAATATCCAACTAAAATTCACACTTTGTCTATACTTAAAATGTAAAACCTATGATCAATTATTTGCTTTCATAGCATATAAACAAAAAATAGTAAACATTGGTATACACTTCCCTTAACTTTTTGTACAAATGTAATTTTATTAAATGCACTTAGTAAGATTATTTAATATCTCTGTAAGTTTTGGGAATCCATCAGAAGGCAGGCAAATGAGACAAACAGGAGGAGAATGCATCTAAAAAATTCACATTTATATAAAACTCCTCCAAAACACAACAGCTGTATAAAATATGTATATTGTATGTATATATTTATTTTGTATTGGTGGATAACTATATTTTTTATTTTATCAACTCATTAACATTAAACTCCATTTATTTAAATATTCAATGTGAAATCAGAGTTACACATTTCTTCTCCTCTGGTGAAATAAGTCAGTTGTTGCACAATCTTTATGATTACACACATACTAAAAACTATACACATTTTTTTTCTTTAAATGATTTTACAGTTTTCACATACTGGCAATAATAAAGGTATACTGCTATGTACTAATAATGCTGTCATTTTGACAAATAAAAATGAATATTTCTCATTTTGTACATTGCGTTATGTTACTTGCATATGAGTTCTTGCACATAAAAATAAATAGTTTAAAGCATTGATTACATCAGGAAGATAGCGATATTATGTTAACTATGTAACCCTAAAGTTACCACTGAGCAGGATCATAGTAAAATGTCACCTGACATGCAGTGCTATTGGATAAATAAAGTAGTATGCCCATTCTGGAAAGCAATTTGCAATATATATCAAGAATGTTGACAATGTTTGTCATCTTCCCCCAACGTGTAGAAAGGGTTGCTAAGAAAAGAACCTAAACTGCGCACGTGCGCATGCACACACACACACACACAGAGTTTTATATATGAAGGTATTTATTAAAGCATAATTTAAAATAAGGAAAAGCTGGAAACATTAAGTAAATTATGGTACAGCATGTGGGAAATCCTATATAGTCAATGAAGATTATATTTATGGAGAGTTTTGTAAAAACATGGAAAATGCTATGGTAAGAGGTTAAGGGTAAAAGCCAAATGGAATGGTATGTCATTTCCATCAAATGAAAAAAGGCATAGAAAAAAGTAATGAACATTGTGCAAACAAATGTAAACAGTGCTATCCTCTGAGTGGTAGAATTAACAGGTGATATTTTTCTTCATGTGTCTGTATTTTCAAGATTTTCTAAAATGCACATTGTCCATTTTTATAATCAGAGAAAAACTTTGATGTAATAATAATAACCCTAAACAGATTACTGTTAATGATCACTAAAGAAGCACTTATTAAAGAAGTGCTTGTGGGAGCTGCATATATGTGGGTAAAAGGCCAATTGGAAAAGGTGAGTTTGACCAGACAGCTCTATTGCTACAAATCTTTTTGGTATAAGGGAAAGTGGGGGGGAGGGGGTGCAATTTAAAAAAAAAATAATGCAATCTTAAACTGAAATGAATATAAGATGTGTCAACTCTAGGCGAATAGGGCAGAAAAAAAGAGCTATCACTGGCCATAGCTCATAGCACATGGCTACTTCTCAGAAATAGACATTTCCCCATTTCCAGTGCTTTCTTCTGAAAACTTTCTATAAAATATATTTAGTCCTTTTCAATGAAAGCAATACGGTTTAATTGTTTTTAGAGTGAAATTAATTTGGACTAAAATATAAATTAGATCTCTCACACACTAATATTACTTTGAATGGGCAAAAGCTATACCATCTCTTGAAAGCTAAGTCCATTCATTAAGGGTCCACATTCTCCTTTTGCCAAGAGTTATGTTTTAAATTTACCACGAGGATACCCAGCTGACATGGCAAATCTCTTACTGTATGGAAAATGAACATGCCTAATAGCTCAAGGAAAACCTAGTCGTCAACTTTTCTTTCTCCTTTCTTCTGCCTCACGTCTCCCCTTCCCCAACTCACATTCATGCCATTCCCAAGATTAGATTACTGCCGAGGAGCTAAGAGAAGATCAGTCAATACTAATGCCCACATTTAGTCCTTTCCAATTGTGGAAACTTATTTTAAAAGAGTATCTCCATCATTTTTTCCTTATTGTAAAAGAAATCCACGATTTTGTATAATGTTTAGTGGTACAGAATTGTATAAAATCAAAAGTGAAAGTTGCCAAGAATGTCAACTGCTGATTCTGCATACAATTTTTTTCATACAAATGAGATCATGCTATATGTAATACTGTTTTGTACCTTGATTTTTCTGCTTAATGATGTATTTTAGATATCTTTCATGTCAGTATTATAGATCTACCTCATTTCTTTTCAAGAACTTAATATTTCAATGTGTGTATATGTCATGATTTATTTAATCAGTCCTCTACTGAGAGAAATTTAGGTTTGTCTACTCTTTTTCACTATTAAAAACAAAGATATAGTAGCAATGTTACATGAATTATCAATATTCTTTATACTAGGAGAGGGAGAAAAGATAACAGTTTGTTCTTGGGGCTTATAAAATACCATTCCTAAAAAAGCTTTCCCAGGTTGGCTTATATACATAAGTTGACCATATAGTTTATTGTTCACTCAGGACACTTTTTTTATAAAGTTGATTTATTTATTCTGAATGAGAAAGAGTGTGCACAAGCAGGGGAGGGGCAGAGAGAAAGAGAGAGAGAATTTCAAGCAGGTTGGCACGCTCAGTGCAGAGCCTGATGCAGGGCTCAAACTCACAAACCGAACTCACAAACCATGAGATCGTGACCAGAGCTGAAACCAAGAGTCAGATACTTAACTGACTGAGCTACCCAGGTGCCCTCACCCAGAATGCTTTTGAGAGTATTAACTGCATACTCTGGGCTAGTCCTAACACCAACCTAATAGTGTGGAGCAAGGTCCACACCCGCTGTCACAAAAGAAGATTAGGGAAGCCACTGGGACAAGCAAGGTGAGAGGGACTTTTGTGTAGGAGGGCTGGTTGATAAGGGTATCCGACCCTGAATGGGGTGAAGAGAGTGACTGTGCATGAGGGTAGTCTGGTCCTTGTTAGGGTGTCAGAGACTGAGCAGGGGAAGACGGTGTCCATGCAGAGTTTTAGCCTATTGTAGAGTTTTGGAGCCCAACTGGTATGAAGATGGTATCCATGCATTGTAAGGTTGGGGGATAGTACTGGACTTTAGAACTTAATAGGTCTGAGCCAAGCATCCATGCAGGAGTTGGGGAGAGGCTAGCTAGAGTGGGGAATCAGAGCCTAAGCAGGTGAGGAGGAGTTTCTTGTAGAGTGGTAACTCTTGGCAAAAGGAGAATGTTGACCCTTAATGAATGGACTTAGGACTCAGACTAAACTCATAGACTGATAAGGATTGTCAGAGCCCAAGTAGGGGGAAAGGATATCTACCCAGGGAAGGAGTTAGCAATGGAGTTGAGAAATTGGTTACATTAGGGAATTGATGAAATAAATAAATATATTAAAAGAGTGGGGGCACCTGGGTGCCTCAGTCTGTTAAGCATCCAACTCTTGATTTCAGCTCAAGTTGTGATCTCAGAGTCCTGGGATCAAGCCCTGCATTGGAGCCTGGCATATTCTCTCTCTCTCTCTCTCTCTCTCTCTCTCTCTCTCTCTCTCTCTCTCTCTCTCTCTCTCTCTCCCCCCCCCATCTTCCTCCCTCCCTCTCTCTCTGCCCCCAGCTCCAATGCTCATATGTCCATAAGCATGCTCTCGCTCTCTCTCAAATAAATAAATAAAACTAAATTAAAATGAAGAAGAATAGTGGAAGCCAATTTTTTCACTGTGGGAAAAGAGAGTTGCAAATACAGAATGGGGGATAACTAGAATGAACCCCGTGGTGTTGGATTGGAACTATCAGTGAAAATCCATGGTTTTCAATAAATAGAGATAAATCTTGAAATAAATTTAGATGTGTGAATATGTGTGTGTGTGTGTGTGTGTGTGTGTGTGTGTGTGTTCCACATATATCCCTACTGAGAATGCCTGAGGTCAGTAGCACTTGAATAGCAATGAACACACACTAACATCCAATAGTATTTGGCTTCTAAATACTATTGTCCATTTACAGGAACCAGGGCTACTTGGAGAAATGGCTGATTCCACATTAAGGCGTGTAAGTACAAGATAAATCTGGAACATACTGTGGTGCCAGAAAGTAAGGAAATCCTCAAAGAATGAATGGGGCATGTCAAAAGGACACAGAATCATCTTGAAGGGGCTTCTATTCTAATTGCAAAACCCAGAACAATTCAGGCATCAAAATAAATAATGATAGTAATAGATTATAACTCATTGAATAAAATAAGAAAACTTAAATAATATACTAATATTATTAGTCCATATGAATATAAGTAAATGAATAAATTGAAAGTTTATAGGAATAAACTTAAATAATATACTAATATTATTAGTCCATATGAATATAAGTATATGAATAAACAGAAAGTATTTCCTCACAAAATACTAATTAATTACAATAAAAAAGTATAACTTGTCAGTCCAGGAGTCTGTCATTTACCACCTTTAATTGAGTGATTAGTGTGGATAACATTAGGAATGGGATAAATCTAAATCATGTGCCACTTGACAGAATGGAATAGGGAAAACACAATACCATCTATGTAAGTCTTGCAGAAGTGCACACCCTGAATCTAATTGTGAGGAAACACTAGACAAACTCAAATGTAGAGACATTCTACGAAATAAGTGGCCTGTAATCTCCACAAGTGCCAATGTGATAAAAGTCAGTTCTTTCAACTCCCTGGTTAAATTTATTACTAAGTATTTTATTGTGTCTGATGCTATGAGATTATTTTCTTAACTTTTTTTCCCTGATAGTTTGTTGTTCATGTACAGGAATAGAACTGATTTTTGTATATTGATTTTGAATTCTGAAACTTTACTGAATTAATTTATTAGTTCCAACAGTTTTTTGGTGGAGTGTTTTGGGTTTTCTATATGTAATATCATGTCATCAGCAAATAGAGACAATTTTACTTCTTCCTTTGTTATTTGGATGCCTTTTTTTCTCTTTCTTGCCTAATTGCTCTGGCTAGGACTGCCAGTACCATGTTGAGGTGATGAACATGGCCATCCTTATTTCAGCTTTTCACCACTGAGTACAATGTTAGCTATAGGCTTGTCATATATGGCCTTTATTATGTTAAGGTACATTCTTTCTATTCCTAGTTTATGGGGTTTTCTATCATGAAAGGATGTTAAATTTTGTCAAATGTTTTACCTGCATCTTTTGAGGTAATCGTATAATTTCAATCATTCATGTTGTTAATGTGGTGTATTATACTTATGGACTTCCATATATTGAACCATCCTTGCATCCCTGGAGTAAATCCCACTTGGTCATAATGTAAGATTCTTGTAATGTGTTGTTGAATTCAGATTGCTGATACTTTTGTTAAGGAGTTTTGCATCTATGTTCATTGGAGATACTGGCCTTTAATTTTCCTTTCTTGTAGCATGTTTGTCGATAGTATTAGGGTAATGCTGATCTCATAAAAGGACTTTAAAGTGTTCCCTCCTCTTTTAGTCTTTGGAAGAGTCTGAGGTGGATTGGCATTAATTCTTTTTTAAATGTTTCTTATATTTCACCAGTGAAGTAATCTGGTCCTGGGTTTTTCTTTGTTGGGATGTTTTTGGTTACTGATTCAATCTCCCTACTGTGATTAGTCTGTCCAGATTTTCTATTTCTTCATGATTCATTCATGGCAGGTTGTATGTTTCTAGGAATTTAGCTTTTAACTTTTAAAGATTATCTAATTTATTGGCATATAATTATTCACAGTAGTTTCTTATGATCCTTTCCATTTCTGTGCTCTCAGTTGAAATGTCTTCTCTTTTATTTCTGATTTTAATTATTTGGTCTTCTCTCTCTCTCTCTCTCTCTCTCTCTCTCTCTCTGTCTCTCTCTCTCTCTCTCAGCTAGTCTAGTTAAAGATTTGTTAATTTTGCTTATCTTTTCAAAAAACTACCTTTCACTTTCATTGATATTTTCTATTGTCTTTTTAGTCTTTATTTCCCCATCTTTGTTATTTCCTTCTTTCTCCTAACTTTGGGCTTAGTTTGTTCTTTTGTCTTAGTTCCATGAAGTGTAACATTAGGTTGTTTATTTGAGATCTTTCTTTTTTTTCATAATGTAGGCATTTATTGCTATAAACTTCCATCTTAGAACTCCTTTTGCTGCCCGTAGGTTTGGGTATGTTGTGTTTCCATTTTCATTTGCCTCAAGATGTTTTTAAATTGTTTTTTCATTTCTTCTTTGACCCATGGGTTGTTCAGGAGCATATTGTTTAATCTCCATATATCTGTGAATTTTCCAGTTTTCCTCAGATAATTAATTTTTAGTGTCATAGCATTGTGGTCAGAAAAGAAGCCTGATATGATTTCAGTCTTCTCAAATTTACTAAGACTTGTTTTGTGACCTAATATATAATATGTCCTAGAGAATGTTCCATATGTGCCTGAGAAGAATGTGTATTTTGCTGCTGTTGGATGGAATGTTCTGTATGTGTCTGTTAGGTCCATCTGGTCTAATGTGTAGTTTAAGTCCAATATTTCCTTATTGATTTTCTGTCTGGATGATCTATTCATTGTAGAAAGTGGGGTATCCAAGTCCCCTACTATTATTGTATTGCTGTCTATTTCTTCCAGAATAATTCCTTACAAATTCCAGTCTATAAACATAGAATGAATGTTAGAATTAGAACACCACTATTTTGTAACCTCTAACAAAGAATTGATTCAGGCAATAATCTTCAGTTGGTTGAGATTATTAGTTGAAAGATGACAGAGAGCTTTATCACAGTGGAATCAGGCTTTTGCCTCCTGAAACAACTGACCAATATTATCCTTACTGAAGGTAGGACAACCATACCTGGTGTGCCTTCTACTGTAATGTGAGAAGCTGCCCACAGCACCCCTGTGGGGGGCTCTTGCCCAAAATGCTGAATCTAAGTCTCCAGAGAAAACATCCTCTTATAGGAAATATGGGAGAACAAAAAAAAGTTAAATGTCCACCCCACTCTTAAAGGAGCCCATAGACAAATCCATACATGTAGTATTTTCTATAAACAAATCACCTGGTTTCTGCAATAAGCCAATGACAGAACAATATAAGGGTGGGTGAGGGCACTTTTCTAGATTAAAGAGATTTGAGAAACCAAATAACCAACTGTGATGTGTAGACTGTGTTTGGAGTCTCTTTCTTTCTTTCTTTCTTTCTTTCTTTCTTTCTTTCTTTCTTTCTTTCTTTCTTTCTTTCTTTTTTCCTTTATTTTTGGAGCATACTTTTTAAAAACTAACTATAAAAGCACATTTTTTAGGACAGTTGGGGAGATGTGGCTATAGACTGGATGGTAGCTGATACCAAAGAAATATCATTAACTTTTTTAGGTATGATAAAGGCACCATGATTATGTATCAAAGTGTCATATATTCTGTAGACCTATACTGAGGTAAAATGTTATGAAAGCTGGGATACCTATAAGATATTTCGGTGAAGAAAAAAGCAAAATAAAATAGAGATGGACAAGTCAATGTGGCAAAATGTTGGTAATTATTAGATCTGGGTAATGTGTATATACAGCTTTATTATACTATTCTCCCTACTTTTGATGAGGCTAGAAAATTATTTTTTTAATGTTTATTTATTTTTGATAGAGAGACAGAACATGAACAAGGGAGGGGCAAAGAGAGAGGGAGACACACAGAATCTGAAACAGGCTCCAGGCTCTGAGCCATCAGCACAGAGCCCGATGCGGGGCTCGAACCCACAAGCCATGAGATCATGACCTGAGCTGAAGTCGGGCCCTCAACTGAGTGAGCCACACAGGTGCCCTTAGAAAATTCTTTTAATATGGGGCACCTGGGTGGCTCAGTTGGTTTGACTTCTGCTCCGGTCATGATCTCACTGTCCGTGGGTTCAAGTCCCTCGTCGGGCTCTGTGCTGACAGCTCAGAGCCTGGAGCCTGCTTCCGATTCTGTGTCTCCCTCTCTGCCCCTCTCTGCTCATGCTTTGTCTCTCTCTGCCTCAAAAAAAAGAAATAAAACATTTTAAAAAAATTTAACAGAAAATTCTCATAATAAAAATAAGTAACCCTTCAATGACTTCATGGCTTATTGTGAAAAACCTCAACTCTGTACTCTGAATTTAGGGTCCTCTTAGCTAGCCGGATCCTTCTTTTCCAGATTTACTTATTACTACTCCCCCTCACTCCCTCTGAATTGTTAAAGTGTGTGATTTGCATAACATAATTGTCCCCCCTGCTTTGCATGCTGTGTTTCTTCCACTTACTTGCTCTCTCCACCCATTATTCTGAGAAGAATGCCCTAGAGATGTGGTTTAAAAAACTGATAACTACTATTTATTGACTGCCTACGCTGGGCTAGGCAATACACTAGGTGACTGACATGCATTCGTTATTAAACAGTCTTGAGATGTTCCTGAAAAGGTGAGACAACAGGGTCAAAGAGGTGACGTAATTTGCTTACAGTCTTTTTCATTCTGAAACATATTATGCTATTTGTTTATTTACTTGTTTAACTATATCAAGGGTTCTCAAACTTTAGGGTAAATTGGGGTCTTGAACAACTATTTTAAAAGACAGATTTATGAGGCACACTGCTTGTATCCTAGATCTTTTTTGGTTACAGGTGGGTCCTCCAGTTGGTCATTTCACCATGGTGTCCTGATGATCTTGTGATGGTGATCTCTGAGCCACACTTTGAGAAACACTACATTACCCCTTTCGTTGTTTATCTCTATCACCACATGCAGACATCTAAGTCATATTGATGAGATCATACATGTGAAATGATTTTGTAAATCAAATACCTTGAATATATAAATTACTTTTATGTTGCCTGACGTGATGACAGTGGAAACATTTTAATATTCTAAACTTGAATTATAAAATGTGATCTGGAGAAAGAATTAATTAACATTGTCGACAAATATATTGACTGTGTGGACTGTGCAAATAACTCTCATACCTGCCCTGAAATATGCCTATCACCATCAGGAAAGAATAGTATGTCTCTCTTTTTCTTCCACTATCAGTTTGGTACTAGATAGACTGAAACTTTACAACCAAAGTGTTATTATTTTGAGTGAAGTTCTCTGTATTTTCAGGAGGCAAAGAAAAAACAGGAGCTGTAAGAAAAAGAATTAAGTGAGAAATTTGTGTCACAAAATGGTTCTAATGTCTAAAGAAAAAAATTTTTTTGCAAATAATTTGTGCATGTATAAATTCAACTGGTGCTAATAATTGAGAGCTTTTTTTTCCTATTCAAATAGTCAGTGAACTTTTAGCCAAAATTGCCACCAAATATGCATAGTATTTAAGCAGCATGAATTAGGAATCCTAGTGATAAAGAAACCTTATATTATAAACTTATTCAGAGGTCACCTGAATTGAGTATGGATTATTTAGGATGGGAAAGCAGTCTTTTAAAAATTCTAAAGGACTTAGAATAAAGCTGTGAAGATGTTGTACTAAGTTGGTGGGGAATGTTGAGGTGTAAAAATAGGAAAATAATGGGGGAAAGGAACCACATATGTGATAAGGGGCGTGTATCTAGAATGTATAAAGAACTATTATGACTCAGTAATAAAAACACAAATGACTAAACTAACAATGGACAAAAGATCTGAGTAGACATTCCCAGGAAGAAGATATACCAATGGCCAGTAAGCACATGAAAAGATGCTCAACATCATGAACCATTAGGAAAGGCAAATGAAAGCATATTGAGATACCATGTCACAACACACTGGGAAAACTATAATTAAAAAAAAGAAACAAAGTAAAACATATAATAACAGGTTTGGCGATGACGTGGAGATACTGGAACCGTAATACACTGCTGGTGGACATGTAAAATGAGCAGATGCTTTGGAAAGTTTAGCAAATGGTTAAACAGAGAGTTACTACATAATACAGCAGTTCTACTGTAGGCATATGCCCAAGAGAAATGAAAACATGTCTACACAAAACTTGTACACACATGTCCATGGTAACATCATCCCCAAAATCCAAAAAGTGGAAATAACCCAAATACCCATCAACTGAATAATAATAAAGCATGGTATATACATACAATGGAATAGTATTCCAATAGAAAGGAATAATAAAGAACATACTGACACATGCTACAACATGTATGAACTTTGGAAACCTCATGTTGAGGGAAGAAGTCAGTCACAATTGACCACGGAATGTATGATTCCACTTATATGAAACATTGAGTATAGGAAAGTCTATAGAGACAGAAAGTAGATTAGTGATTGTCTAGGGCTGGACAAGATGGGAGAATTGTAGGGTGATGACTAACGAAAATATAAAATTGACTGTGGTGAATAGAATTGATTGTGGCCGTGAATTGTTGCACAGTTCTCTGAATATATTAAAAACCATTCCATTGTACTTTTTAGGTGGGTGAATTGTATGGTATGTGAAATAGATCTCAATAAAACTGTTAACAAAAAATGGGTGAGATCGTAAAATCTAAAAACTGTTCTTTATAATATAAGGGATAATAATAGTTCTTACTCTAGGATCTCATTTTCTCTCGTGGATGGGAGAAAGGGAAACATATCTTTGAACATATGTGTACCAAGCTTTGTTCAATTCTTATTTAACACTACCAGCTGGGAAGGTAGGTATTTTCTTATTTGACAGGTGACTTCAAAGAAGTTAAGCACATCATTAAGTCATTCACATCATTAAGTGGCAGAGCCAAGACTTAAATAAGGTTTGTCTGTCTACGCAGTGAATATTTTTCCCATGACATTTCTGATAATGTTTTCCCATACAGCTCATTTTTCCCATTATACCATAATTAGCTTTATAATTTTATTTCAATAATGGAGCTAAATCTAAAACAGACCCTTTTTCTAGAAATAAAATAGCAACTAAGAATACGGTAAATTCTATTTCAGTGTTATTTTTATTTAAAAAAAACAACAACATTAAAAAATATCCTTAACTCCTACAAGTTGCTACAGAGGACATATTTACCTGTTAGAGGATAAAATTCAACATATATGCATATGCACATATTTAATTAATATTTAATTATACTAAAAATGGTTTCTGAGAAACAATGGTAATATCACTGTTGCATAGCTCAGTTTTATCTTAAGTGATAAAACATCTCAGAAATCGACTTTGTTATGGCCCAGAGTTAAAAAAAAAATCAATCCACCTTTAAATCTAGCTATAAGAATTTTCTTCCCCACTTACTTAACTCTGTTGCAATCTAGATAGCAATTGATACCAGCTGATATTTTATAATTGTTTAATTGTCGATATGGTCCTATAAAGGCATATAGCATTTATAAAGTTTATATTCCGTAGCTTCTATTTCTTAATATTAAGTATTTTTTCATTAGTAGTAATCTCAGGAAATCAGAATGGGCCATCAGTCAATTTAACATTAAAGTAATTTTTCTTTTTTGTCCCAGGAAAGCAGGAATGTCAACGCCAAGGGCACCAAATAAAAAAAGCTAGCAATCACATAAATCCCCCTTTTCTAGGGCAAAGCTACTCTATGTGGCCCTTGGAAGTATTAAGTTGTGAACATCCAATGAAAAATAAATGGGATAAGAAATAAAACAAAAAGTGGACTGGTGTTAAATTGTTGCTTCTCAACATTAGGGAGTACATTTTATATCAAGAAACTCATAAGGAATGGATAGTTTAGCTTTGGTCTCCTAACCACCAAATTTTTTTGTCCTATCTTGTCTTAAAAGCTCCTAATATTTGGCAATACTTTTCTTTTTTGTTTTCCCTCTTTGGGGAGTACTCTTTGATTGCTAACAACAGTAACCTTTCCTTGGACTTAAATGAATCAAACCTATTTAGTTTTAACCCTTAGTTGCCCACAAATTGATTACTTTATGCTTGACTACAGAAAACTCAGGTATGACTTCATTGTTCGGTTAATGCCACAGATTAATCAGCAAAGCTGGCCCTTTAATTTTCTTGTGTTTTACAAACTTGATATACTCACAATAACCTGTGCTAATATAACTGATTATAAATCTACCTGTCTTGTATGCAAAAGGTCTCACAGACTTCTGTAGTCCTAGCATGGTCAATGTTCAAACTCAATCTATCATATTACCTGCCAAAAACCCAAAGAAAATCATACCCAATGGACTATTAAACCACATTAGGTTTGTCGTATTTAGCATAATACATTGACTCAGAGTTATGTAAAATGCAGCCTTGAAAATATTTTAAAAGATTTTAGCCTGTTGCTGTAAGTATATACATCACTATGTTGAAATAACTGCAAATTGTTTCTTATGAATGTAGAAAATCATTATGATGTTGGCAAATTGGTCCTTTTGCAAAGCATGTGAATTCAAACCATCATAGGAATGTATTAACATAAATTAACAGAATAATGGTTAAATATGTTTTTGTAAATGCAGTGCATTTTTAGAGATTTGTCACAAGATTCTGAAAGAATTCTCCATGAATTCACTTTCTTATACTTAAATGTTTAGTTATTTTTGTGAGACAGAGGCAGAGTGTGAGCAGGGAAGGGGCAGAGAGAGAGAGAGAGAGAGAGAGAGAAAGACAGTATATCCAAAGTGGACTCTGTGTTGACAGCAGAGAGCCTAGGGTAGGGCTTGAACTCACAAACTATGAGATCAGGACCTAAGCCAAAGTCAGATGCTTAACTGACTAAGTCACCTAAGTATTCCATCTTATCCTTTAACTTCAAATAGCATGACTATTCATGTAGAAATTAGAAATTAAAGTATGGAGGAGGTAGCCAAATAAAAAATGGCAAGGTTTTATATTCCCAAATCATTGACATCACTAGCTCTTTTAAACTTAACTGTCTCAGCTCTAGGAACTCACAAATTGCGCTGAGAACTTGTGACTCAAAGATGCAAATGATTTTGAAGATTTCTGAAACTAGTTTTGGTGGCCCTCGAAGTGAGACTAGAAAAGCTACCCTATTTAAAAATTAAAAAACAAACAAATTCAGAAGATGGACACTGGAAAACTTAGTCTCATGAATCCTCATTCATAACAAATATGATAATGATATCAGGATCACTAGACTTCACCTGTCACTGTCTTTCTGTTACTCTGGAGAGAATGACTGTTCCTCTTTTACAACAGAATACATTCAAAATAATAGGTTGCTGCTGATTGGAGAGATTATTTTGAATACACGGATCTTAGGCAAAAATATTATCTTTGCTAAACTACATAATTCTCCAGAGTTTTGACTTTCAGAACATCCAGTACTGCAATGCTCTGCAAACTGTGTGTCTGTATTTGCGATTCTAACACTGTATTAGAATGGGTTGACATTTTTATAGTGGGGACATTGCTGGTTAAGCCTTATTTCATACTGGGAATCTGCTTCTTGAGATCCCACATTCTTACTTGTTCGAAACAAATGTAGAAGGGGAAATTGCACCTATGGACATTTGAAAACTAAGTGGAATGATCATATTCTGAAACACATGTGTTTAGAGTGTAGGCATGTGATAACACAGTAGGTTCTAGATACTGATAAAACTGTTGAACTTGTCCTGTTGCATTAATGGCTATCTCCAGACACTATATATTTTTTTAAATATTTTTTTAATGTTTTATTTATTTTTGAGAGAGAGACAGCACGAGCAGGGGAGGGTCAGAGAGAGAGGGAGACACAGAATCTGAAGCAGGCTCTGAGCTGTCAGCACTGAGTCTGATGCGGGGCTCTAACCACGAACCATGAGATCATGACCTGAGCCGAAGCCGGACGCTTAACCGACGGAGCCACCCAGGCGCCCCTCCAGATACTATATTTTGAAGTGTTTAATGAGCAATATAGAACTCTAGCATGTACGTTAAGGCATTTGCAAATCTGTAAGAAATTGGAATGACTCATTTTTGAAGAGTGAATTACATCAACATGGGGCCGTAAAACGATCTCTGTGAAAGTTGCTTTACTCTTCTCCCTCTCCGCCAGTGAGTGTAGTAGTTTTATGTTTACATTGGCTTCTTTATCCTGTCAAGAAAGATGCAGCCTTATAGGAACTTTATTTTATCATGTTATGGCTCTTAAGTGCCCCCAGATAAATGCAAATGACATAGGAAGTCTTTTCTACTTACTTATTAAGTAATGTAGATTTACAATCTATTCCATGTGGTTCTTTCAAATGATTTAAACTTTGACTTTCACACCCAAATGAAATTTCATCTAATTAGTTATGTGCCATACAGATATAATTCATATTTATCAAGGCATTTACCTTGTACTGCTTATTGTTTTTAATTCCATCTAGATATCACTAAATTAAAATGTAGTTGATTTTGCATGATAACTGTAGAAGAGATTAGAAAATTCTGTTAATGTTATGAAAGGTAAAAAACACAGAAACATTTCCTATAATGCAATAAAATCACATAGTTGAGCTCTAGTACAGTTAATTTATTTTTTCTTGGTTAATTTTACCTATGGATCACTAAATCAAGTTCTGTACAACAAATTCCTATACCTGAATTTTTTAGATCTGCTGGAGATCAAACAACCTAGAAATTAAGTCAGATTGTAACCACAAAAAGATATCAGGCTCTTTCATCATTTCAGCACACACAGTCAATGTTAGAAATAGATAACATACATAGAGACCTATATTCTTTATTTTTGTTTTTTAAAAAAAGTTTATTTATTTTTGAAAGACAGAGAACACAAGTTGGGGGAGGGGCGGAGAGAGTGAGGAGACAGGACCCCAAGGGGCCTCTGAGCTGACAGCAGACAGCCAAATGTGGACCTCAAACTCACAAACCATGAGATCATGACCTGAGCCGAAGTTGGATGCTTAAATAACTGAGCCACCCAGGCACCACCCTATATTCTTTATTCTTTAAAATTTCAAGGGAATGGGTGGTGCTTGTGTGGCTCAGTCAGTTAAGCATCTGACTCTTGATTTCTGCTCAGGTCATGATTTTGTGGTTTGTGGGATCCAACCCTGGGTGAGGCTCCATTCGGACAGCTAGGGGCCTGCTTGGGATTCTCTCTCTCTTTCTGCCCCACTCTCACTCCCATGTGTGTGCTTGCTCTCTCTCTCTCTCTCTCTCTCTCTCTCTCTCTCAAAATAAATAAACTTAAAAAAAGAATCAAGTGAATGGTTTAGGGATTCTGCTTTTCTGAGAGTTTAGCTCCCTGAACTGGCAGACATTTTCATAGATCTTTCCTTCAGGCTCACAGACGCTTTTTTGGTTCACGTAGATGCCTCATGGCTCAGGGGCTTTTCCATCTATCAGTTCCTCTGCTTCCAGGACACATCGGGTGGTGCCTACACTGACAACAGAAGTGACTTTTTCTGTCCACATCACAGAGTTTACCTTCCATATTCCCACATTCAGCCGTGGCCGTATTGATCCAACAACAGTCCCAGGCAGGCACTTTGCAGGCTGGAAGCAGAGTTTTATTTTTTATTTATTTGTTTTTTTCAGGTACAGAGATTTATTTTCCTTGGAACTTTTTTTTTTGGTGGGGGGAGGGGGTGTTACATTCAGAACCTTGATCTAAATGCCTTAAAGCAATGTGCAGGAATCAACCAGGGACCGTGCTTGTTGTTTGGTTTTGTTTGGTTTTGTTTTTGGAAGCAGAATTTTAAATCACACTTTTCTCGGTCAGCTCTTCCGCTGAATAATCTCAGCCAGCTCCCATGATGCAAACTGGGGGGGGCCGCACACCAAGTTGCAGGCTTGCGAAGACCACCATACTTACCAGAGGCTTCATCCAAAGGCAGTGAGCCTGAGCCTTGAGTATTTGGTTTTGAGCCAAGAGGAAAACAAAAGTTCCTCATTTCTTCCTTTTTGTTCTTTTACTCTTTTCCTGCAAAACAGAAACAAAAACAAATCACAAATCTGCCACAGATGGTTTCAAGCCAATATTGACATCAAATTCCAAGTGTGCAGAAGAAATACAGGATATTTTAAAATCCACAAATCCTCTTCTGGGCTGCAATTTTATAAGGAAGCTTTTGAGTTTAAAACAAACTAAATTATGCTCCTGGCAATGAATGCAGTTTTTGCCTCCTGTTGGTTCGGAAAGCCAAATCTCAAGCAGTTATTGTATAAGAATAAAATTGTTTTATATCAACCAATAGTGAAGCCCAAGAAATATTAATGAAGAAAACTTATGTAAAATATAAAGTTTATTTATTATCATATATGCTTTTTAAACATTTAAAGACTTTCCATTATTTCTTTTTTATCCCCTTCATCCTCCCTCCCTCCCTTCTCTTCCTTCTGTTCTAGTCATAAGAGTTTGTCTAA
This sequence comes from Suricata suricatta, assembly GCF_006229205.1. Classification (NCBI taxonomy): domain Eukaryota; kingdom Metazoa; phylum Chordata; class Mammalia; order Carnivora; family Herpestidae; genus Suricata; species Suricata suricatta. The sequence goes on from NC_043705.1 coordinate 89,523,037, forward strand.
CAAGGAGGCGCCTGGATGGCTCAGTGTGTTAAGGGTCCGACTCTTGATTTCAGCTTGAATCAGGATCTCATGGTTCATGAGATTGAGCCCTGCATTGGGCTCTGCACTGGCAGCGTGGATCCTGCTGGGGATTCTCTCTCTCCTTCTCTCTCTGTTCCAACTCTGCTCTCTCTCTCTCTCAAAATAAAAAACTTAAATAAAATTTTAAAAAAGTTATATTAGCATGCTCAATACACCTGGGTTACTATTTTATGAAATAATAGAAAATATCTACAGCCTAACCTAATTGTCCTCTGTTTATTTGAGAGTCAAGTGAGGTTTTAGGCCATTATTTAATACACTCTGATTCTAAAATCACTGCTGAACAGGAATAAAGCATTGGACTTCTGGTCAAACATGGTCAAACATGATAAATGGTCAAATATGGTAAATGTCCCCTTCTCACAGTTCAGTAAAGCGATAGTGAAGTAGTTTGTACAGCACACATTCATGAAGACAAAGAGAAAAGGAGAGGGCTCCACAGCAGATGGGAAAATCAACACAATGTTAGAAACTGGAAAGCAACTGAGTAGGCAGTTATTGACTTAGCACGGCAGAGAGAGGAGCAACCTAGATACCTACAGTAGGAGTAGGCGAAGGTGACAGGAAGCCAGCCACATTATGCTGCAGAACTCCACAGTTCTGACATATGACATATGACAGCAGCAGGAACCTCTGGAGACAAAGTTTTGGAGGGGGGCTGAAAACAGGTTTTGAAAGTTAGCATAGAGAACAGTAAGATCCATTCTTTGGTAGCTGGTTCAATTTCTTGCAAGGTTTGCTCAGCTATGGCCGAGGGCAAAGGGCTGGACTAGGAGATTTAGTGTAAGTCAGCTTGGTGACCTGCTGGACTGCATGCCTATTTTCTCTCTGGGCTCCAGGGATGCTGGCAGCCAGGTTTATATCTTCCAAGAAAGAAATTGATGTCCTTGGGAAATATAGTCACTTTGGATAACAGTGCACAAGCTGACCCACCACCTCCTCACACTTTTATCACTTTCCTAAAAGTTTGCTAGTTGGATGCTGGGTCCATGCAGAGCTTCCTGTGTTATATTTAAGAGTGCCTCAAGTGATACAGGCAAGAGGAGAGCCTCTAATATGAACGATGAGAGACAAATAAGCACATAGAAAAAACCTACTTGAAGAAATAGAAGATTCAGGGAGAAAAAACACTTTAAAAATAACTATAATTTTACAAATCAAAAGCACAATGAGATACCACCTCACACCTGTCAGAATGGCTAAAATGAACCACACAAGATACAACAAGTATTGGTGAGGATGAGTGAGGAGAGAGAAAGGGGAACCTTGTTGCCCTGTTGGTGGGAATGCAAACTGGTGCATTCCACTCTGGAAAACAGTGTGGAAGTTCTTCAAAAAGTTGAAAATAGAACTGCCCCAGAGTTCCCGGGTGGCTCAGTCAGTAAAGCATTGGACTTTTGATTTTGGCTCAAGCCATGATCTTGTGGTTCACAAGATCAAGCTCCACGTCGAGCTCTGTGCTGTCTGTGGAAATTGCTTGCGATTCTTTTTCTCCCTCTCTCTCTACCCCTCCCCCACTTGGTCTGTCTCTCTCTCTCAAAATAAATAAATAAACGTTAAAAAAAAAAGACTACCCTACAATCTAGCAATTGCACTATTAGGTATTTTCCCAAAAGGTACAAAAATACAGACTGAAGGGGTACATGTACCTTGATGTTTACAGCAGCATTGTCAACAATAGCCAAACTCTGGAAAGAGCCCAAATTTCCATCAACTGATGAATAGATAAAGAAGATGTGGTATATACATATGATGGAATATTACTCAGCCATCAAAAGGAATGAAATCTTGCCATTTGCAACGACATGGATGGAGCTAGAGTGTATTTTGCTCAGCGAAGTAAGTCAGTCAGAGAAAGACAAATACCATATGACTTCACTCATATGTGGAATTTAAGAAACAAAACAGATGAACATATGGGAAAGGGGGGAAAAACAGAGAGAGGGAGAGGGAAACAACCCATAAGAGACTAAACAGAATAAACTGAGGGTTGATGAGGGAGGTGGGTGGGGGATGGGCTGAATGGATGATGGGTATTAAGGAGGGCACGTGTCCTGTTGATCACAGGTGTTATATGTAAGTGATGAATCACTAAATTCTACTTCTGAAAACAATTTTACACTATACAGTAACTAACTGGAATTAAAAAAAAATTAAAAGAAACAAACATACAACCAAAAATTTAACTTTAAAAACCTATAATTAATATCCATATCCTTAGAGAAAAGAAAATGTTGCATTACTGGAACAAGCACAGGATGCCATAATAAACATTCAGAGAAGAGGAAATGATCTTGAAAATGAAAAATAAAATACTACATAAATAGAGCATTAGTTGGAAGGAAAAGTTAAAGAAATCACCTGAAATATACACTAAATGGGCAAAAAAGATAGGCAAGAAAAGATGAAGCAGAGGATCATTTCTAGAAGTCAACCTCTAACAAGTAGGACTTAAAGAGACTAGTAGATATAGAGATATAGTCTATAGTATATAGACTAGTAGATATAGAGAACAGAGATACTATCAGAAAATTATCGAAGAAATCATACAGGAAGCCTGAAGGATATATATCTATAGGTTGAAAGAGCCTGCTAAGAACCCAACACAATGAATAAAGCAGACTTCAAAAGCATTCAGTGTGGACTGGTAGTTTCGGGATATAGGATGAGTATTGTGGAAAAACAAAACAAAAAACAACAGTGATTTGTGGAAAACCATAAATCCATTGGCGCATTTGACCATACTGAGAGTTTTATGGTTCAGGTTCTGGCAAAGAGCTGGGGATGAATTAGTAACAGAAACAGAAAATACTAAAGAAATGGAGTGGTGACACAATTATTAATTCCAAGAAAAATGGTTACATAAGAAAAGTTATCAAGCTGTGCTATTACTGTTGTTCAGCTGTGAATGACATTTCTATGTTCAAATCAATATAAGCACTGACTATTGACTTAACAAAAACAATTCTTACTGTATTAGGAGGAAAGAAAAGGGGAATTGTTGAGGGACATGGTGGTTGAGTTAAATTTTCATCTTTCATAGTAGCAAATCAATTATAATTCAAAAGTTGAAAAATTAAGAAATAGCAACTAATCATACTTTAAAAGCAATACAAACATCGGGGCATTTGGGTGGCTCAGTGAAGCATCTGACTCTTGATTTCGGCTCAGGTCATGATCTCATGGTTCAGTTCGTAGGTCTCACTGGAAAGTGCAGAGCTTGCGTGGGATTCTCTCTTCCTCTCTTCTGCCCTTCCCCTGTTCACCCTCCCTCTCTCTCAAAATAAATAAATAAATAAATAAACAAACATTAAAAAAAAGAATAAAAGTAAAGAGCAGAAAAAGCTGTCAAAAGAGGTTTCCTCTGGGGAATGGGAATTACAGGTGGGGAGGGGTGGGCAAGGGACTGCTGTTATCTCTACGTATTTGCAGACGTATTTGTTCTATGTCTGGTGGAACTCTTTTATTATGTGCACATATTACTTGGCTAAACATAAATTTTAAATTAAAACTAATAAAACATAACACCATTGGATAAACCACTTATGACTTGGTTTGAATCTTGGCTCTGCTATCACCAGCTTGTGAGTTGGACTAGCTTCATCTTAAACTTTTCCTAAACTCGGTAAACGTTTTGCAGAGTCGTGATAAGGACAAAATGAGATGCACATGTAGAAGTTTCTAGGGAATACAGAGGCACTTAATAAATAGCAGCTTTTTTTTTCATCAGTTCATGGCAATCAATAATTATAGTAAAAGTAGGTCCTTTTAGAATAATTAACCTACTCTGGCATAGTCACCTTTGACCGAGTATCACTCTAGGCAGAATATTATATTGGCTCGCTTTAGACTCTTGCTAAGTGGCCTGGCAGTTGCCTGAGAAACAGCGATTTAAACTAGACGTATGGATTTCTAAGTATGATAGATGGGTAAGATAACCACTGGAAAAGAGGGAACCTCAAGGAAAGGAGGGGAGGGAATTGATTTTGGTTTCCTTCAAAAGGCTGGTGTCATTTTTCTTAGGTTTGTCATCATGTCTTATTTGATCACTTGAAATCTAGGTGTCAAATACGAGCCTCTTAAAAATGAATAAATGTAAAAAAAGTTTTTTGGAAAGGGGGTGCCTGGGTGGCTCAGTTGTTAAGCATCTGACTTCAGCTCAGGTCATGATCTCACAGTTTGTGAGTTCAAGCCTTGTGAGGGGCTCTTTGCTGATAGCTTGGAGCCTGGAGCCTGCTTCAAATTCTGTGTCTCCTTCTCTCTCTGTCCCTCCCCTACTTGTGCCCTGTCTCTTAAAAACAAATAAATGTAAAAAAAAAATTAAGTGTCAAATACGAGCTGCATGCTTCACAAAAGCAGCAGGTTTTATAGAGGAAATGTGAAAGATTTGAAGTGAAAATGAGCAGATACTGTCTGATGCTGGTTACCATCCTGGAGGACAGCTGTGCAAGACAGAGGACATTGAGAGCTACCTACACAGGAAGTGGTATTAGAGGGGCAGCTGGATATGAGTTTAGAAGGGACGCACATGAAGTATCCCTCATGGCCCAGGTCTTGGCTAGTCAGGTTCCTTTGAAACCACCCCACCCCAACCTTAACCCAAATAACTAGCTCATGATGCAGCTATTTATACCCTTCCCTTGGACAAATGACAAAATTTAAGCAAAGAGGTTAAAAATGTGCCCAAGATTGAGTATTTACAGAACCAGGATTTGTACCCAGGTGAATCTCCGAAGTCCATCTACTTTTTCACATTATCATTCTCTCTCTCCCCAGACATGAACTTATTTTTATGAAATAAGTGCACACAAGCCCTTTGTAAGGCATAAAGTATTATATAAATCCAAGACATTTTAGATGTTATTTAACATCTGAAAGGCAGAAGACACCTGAAAACCAGAGAGGTAGTTATGCTCATGTAATGCTCAACATATTTTAGTTTGTGGAGCCCGTTGAAAAAAGAGAAGGGAATATGAGACTGAGATGGAGATGAAGTGGAGACAGAAACGAAAGGCAGTGAGTTTTAGCATTTCAAAGAAAAATAATAATAAACTTATTTCTGAGTAGAAGAAATTTTAAAGCTTAAACATGTGTCTCTTACATGAAAAAATATATAATATGAATGTTCTGGGTATAAAATTAAAGAGGTATTATTTCAAGACTGATCCACAAAATGTTTTGGTCCTTGCTACTCAAAGTGTTGCTTGGAACCAATAGCCCGCCTGTCTCCCCTGGGGGTTTGTTGGCAGTGCAGAATCTGGGCCCCATTGAGTCCTGGGCCCCATTTCACAGTGACGCCCAGTGATGGGTCTGCACGCTGCAGTCTCAGAAGCATTGCTTTGGGCCGAAGTTGAAGGCTGTGGATGAAGAGAAAGGGCATAAATTTGGGCAAGAGGTTTATGTGTTATATCTTCTGATGAGAAAAATGAATTTAAGAGAGTATCCTGAGTATTTTGTATGACAAATCGAGAAGAACAAATCACTCCAGTTGCCACAGAAGTGATTTGACTGTGGCTGGGGAGTGGGGTGTGGAGGGAAGTTATGTTGTAAATAAGGTTCAATAAACAAACAAGCAAAAAGTTTAGGGATGAAAGGGGATAGGAACATTTAATTCAGCCTACCATTAACCAATTACATTTTAATTCGCCAAGGAGGACATAAGTGAAGTCTTAAAAATTTAATTTAAAATCTTTAATCTAATAACATTATATGTTGAATAAAACAAAGGCAAAACTTGGTGAACTTCTCATTTGTCAAAGCAATTCAGTATTTTATAAAGAAGATGAGTTTACTGCTTTTGTGTGCTGAAGGGGAGGGAAAGCGTTTCTGGGGTATCTGGCACCTTGTGAAGAACCCAGCAGTGGGGCAGGAAATGGTCCCCTTCGGTCTCCTGAGTCCCTGCTAGGGGCTAGGTCAAATCTCCTGTCAACCTGTCATTATGATTTATGACTGAAATCTCAGCAGAGCATTATACTAGAAGAGATTGGTGGAAGCATGAGGCAAGGATACAGAGATTCAATGATTCACCTCTAAAGCTATGGGTCTCTGATGTAAAGCAAATTATAATCCCTCCAGCTCTTAAGAATTTATACTCTTTCAAATCAATTCATCAATAGATATTTAGTGAGCACATACTTTGTGAACAACTCTGTGCAGTAAGTCAAAGTGTAAAACTATAGTTCTTTTCTTCCAGAATATTTAATCTCCATGCCAGAATTGGCAGAATAATTCAGGAGGGTTGGGTGATGCACATCTGGGTAGAGGGGTCATTAAAATAATACACTGATTGTATTAGGGCTTGACAGTGGACAAAGCCCATTCAGAGTCAGTTTTCACATCTTAGGACTTTGAAAACAGGTTTGAAGAGGTCTCATGACCCCCTCAAGGTCATTCCCAGTGGTAAACTGGCAGACCTGAAAATAAAAATCCAGATCTTCCATTGCTTAATTCCATGAGGAAGAAGAATCCAGGTGATGGTGGTCATAGTGATGATGGCAATGATGATGATGATGGCAGTTATGATGATGATGGTCGTGGTGGTGGTCATGGTGGTGGTGGTAGAGTTGATGATGAAGATGGTATAGTGGCGCTGGTGATGATGATGATGATGATGGTGGTGCTGGTGGCTAGAAAGGATGTAAGTTCAGAAAGGCAGCGCTAGGGACTCTCTCCTTAAACAAAGAACATTCCTGCCACTACTTCCACCAGTGTTATTTGTTCTGGATGAAGGAGAAAAATGAGTGGCTTCTAGAGAATGTAGCTGAGGACAAAAAGAGGGACTTGGGCAACCCAATGTGATCTTAGTACATATGGGGCTTCCCAGAGCACCATGGAATAGATGTAAGTGAATAATCCTCATTGTGACCTACAACTGAGGTTAAAAAAATCAGAAGCCCCACTAAATGTATCTGGCAAGCATTTCATCTTCCCTTAAATAAAATAAATTCCCTTAATAAAGCCAATGGAGGCAGGGTTGGGGGTGGGGGTGGGGGTGGGGGGTTGGTGTGTCTGATTTATTATGGAGCACGAAGAGGGCCTTGGTGGCTCTGAACTATCTATTTAGAACTGCTGGCTCTAAAACCAAGTTGTACGTGGGTTTCTCTTTTTGTGCCAATCTTACATTTTTTAAAAAATATAACTTTTATGAATATCATCATTAGTGCTATAAGCACAGGGAAGTATAAGTTAATTCTACAGTAAAGTGATTATTAAATCCATTAGTCATATACAGGGAATCCATAATTAACTTATTCTCCAGCATCAAGTAAATGATTCTACTGTGTGCTTTAAGAAAGCAATTGTTCACTAATATGCAAAATACAGCAGAACTATTAGATCATAAAGCTATGCAATCTTATAATTAAATTATAAATTTTACATATTTTAATAATGTGCTTTATATACTTTAATTGTTTTCTACGCAAGATTAAAAGGAGGTGCCACAGTTTTTCTCAGACATATTATATCTTGACCTGAACCGTGCAATACTTAATAATAATTGATGAGTATCTACCAGGGATGACAGCAGTCTTTCAGCAGCATCAGATATTTCTTTGGGTTATTGCCGAGGACAAAAATAAAGATACGCATTCGTCTTAAGTGAAGTCGTAGCTCTACCCTTGGGCTTTCTTTTGTTTCCCCCCCTTTTGCTGTTAAAACAACTGTAAGCATCCATGTTCTCTCTTCCCAGGCCCCAAGAATGGGCTGGCCCCCTTTCCCACCACCTTGGCTGTATATGTGGGTAAAGGCAACACGCACATTAAATTCTCTGCAGGGGACTTAGGCGCCTACATGAGCAATCTATTGTTGTTATTGTATTTTGGATTAAATAATGATGCCATTTTTTTCCATGTGCACAATTAAATGTGTTTGAAAGACCTGGGAAATACCACGGATCTGTGCCTCGAGGGTTGCCTCTGTAACCCTCTGTGTTTCCAAATCCTGATGGCTGCGGTGGGAACCGGTGTGCTGGTTCCCTTTTTCTCTCTTAGAGGGAGCCAACCTTTCTCTCAGATGATTACACTATTCCAGCCTGCTCTCCAGTGTTCAGAGGTAATGCTGCATTGGTGATGCCCTCCACATGAGGGAAATAAGCGGTTCGTTCATTCCTTCACTCACTCAGCAAACACTAATTGAGAGCTTACCACATGCGTGGCCCTTAGGTCAACACTGGGGCTGTGAAAGTTTAAAAAGATAAGGTTTTCTGACTCAGGTCCATGAAGCAGGCGTACACTAAGGACGCTAAGTTTGTTGGTTTGCGAGAGCTGCCATGACAAATGTCTGTACACCAGATGGCTTAAACAAGAGAAACTTATTTTCTTGTGGTTCTGGAGACTAGCAGTCCAAGATGGAGGTGACCACAGGCTTGGCTACCTCAAGGAGAGAGATGTCTCTCCTTGGCTTGCAGATAGCCACCTTCTCCCTGTGCCTTCACATAGTCTTCTCTGTGAGTGTATCTATGTCCCTGTCTCCTCTATTTATAAGGACACCAGCCATATTGGACTAGGGCCCACCTATATGACCTCATTTTAACCTAATAACCTTTTTAAAGACTCCCATACCAAAACATCATCCCATTTTGAAGTCCTGGGGGTTTCAACATATATATTGGGAGTGGAGGACACAATTCAATCCATGACACTAAGGGATCACCAAGGGGCAGCCTTGGGTAGAGAAGGCTTTTTGAAAGTTATCTCTAGTCTGAGTGTTAAAAGATAAATAGGAGCTCTTCAGGGGAAGTGTGGGGAAGGGAATAGGCAACCCAGGTGGACAGGGCATCATGTGATGATTAGCCTTGAGTATGGTGGAAGTTGAATGTGAAAGAGATGGGGAAGGGACTAACATAATGCTGGGTCTGGAAAGTGGGCAGAAGGCTAACCTTGGAGGACATGTGAATCATACTAAGAGGTTTGGATTTTATCCTGAAGGCTGAGAAGAACCACTAAAAGATTCTAGGCTGGAGGATGGTGGAGATAGTTTCATTTTTTTACCAAGAAGCTGATATATTCAGGGGCCCAATAGAAAGGCCACCAGTATCCCAAAATATTTTTCCTGTGTGATTTGTTAGAGCATCTGGAATTCTCATCACCAAAGAAGCATTTCTTTAGGTCATTATCCTATTAGATGCAATGATCTTTATTAAGGGCACTAATCAGGATTTATGATTACTGAATTTGTTTACATGTCTATTTCTTTGGTGGCACATTCACTGTACATCCTCTGTATGCACCTAGCACCATGGCTGGCACATAGTGGGTGCTAAATATATATATGTTGAAAGAATAATGAGTCATCTTGGCATGATTTACAACATAGTAAGCTACTAAAACCAGTAAATTGACCCAGAGCACTTGGGAATAAGAGAAGGTCAATTATGTTTTGATAGTGGTAAGCAAGGAAGTGTAGGCCAGACCTAGTGAAGTTAGGTAGGTACCAGGAGGAGCTGGCGCTATGGCCACTGCTTCACTAGGAGGCTGGGTGGCTGGGAAGTAAGGACTACTTGAGACAGTACACATGGAATTGATTTGCACACTGAACTTGGAAGCTAGATGCCCTGCTGAAATCATACCTCTGCCACTAATTAACTATGTCACTCTGGGTAAGCACTTTACTCTCTGTAAATCTCCATTTCTTGGTCTTGAATGAGGATAATGATAGTTCCCACCTATTAGGTTGTTATGAGAATTAAATGAATTAATTTAAGAAAAGCTTTTATGATAGGGCCTGGCATATCATAAGAACTATGTCAATCTTGATTACTATTGTTATACTATTATTATAATGTGTTTTTTCATTTTAATTACAGGAGGCACAATTGGTCCCCTTGACTCTAAACTCCGTTTTCTTTTCTCCAGCTTCTAAGATCCTCTTATTTACCCTCTAAAACCTAAATCCTGTTACTTCCCTACTTAAAAGTCTTAGGCTCAAAGAAATTTTAGGCTAGAAACAAGAGTCTTGGCTTCAGTTTAGATTACCACACATATGTTATGTGACTTCCATATTCTAGGCCCTGTAACAGAAGATGTGAAAAGGTAAATGCAGAAGTACATTCTGTTGATGGCTTGTTGTTATTTTGACCAGTGTTTCTCAAAGCTTGGTCCACAGACCTTCCATTAACATTTCTGGTGCTGAACAGAACTACAGTACTCAGAGCAGAGTGAGGGCAGAAGTATAAGGCTCACCCATGTCAGAAAGGTATGGAGAAAGTTGCGGAAAAGAAGAGTTAAGAAGTGGGCCACTGGTAGCTACAGTGTTCTTTCTAAAAAAATCAGTCACATCTTTTCTATTACCCAGCAGACAGCTCCTAAGCCGGGGGGCAGCCGGGGGGGGGGGGTGGTCTAAGCTCTTGGCAAAAGAGAAATGCATGAAGAATTTAGACCTTCAAGGCCTCCTTTCTTGGACTACATGGTGACTACCCAAACCAAACTTGGCTTCCTAGAATTGGCTGATGGAGCAAGCGCCTGTTTAATTTGTGATACCTGGACACAAAATCATTCTTTGTGGCAGCTCCGATATTGGCAGATGGGAGATTTAGCTCTGTCCTGTTTATATAACAGCAGTTGATAGATAGTGACTTCATAGTTGGATATTTATGAGAGGTTTCATTTCAAATAATATAGTTTTGGCCTGTGGCAATGCTAAGGCTCTTACCCATTATTACTGAGAAGCTAAATCTTTAGGATATTGTAACTATCACTGCAGGGTCTGTTTGATCTACCCAGAAGAACTGGAAAAGTTAATATTTTTCAAAGCAGTGAAAGCTTTATTATAAAAAGTCTCATTAGGAAGTTTGTCCCTGAAACATATAGGCTATCAAAAGGTCAGATATTAAAGAAATCAACTTTTCATACTTTTCTTTTACCTTATGACTTCTATCACATAACAAGGTAATTAAAAAGGAAGAAAAGAAAGTCTGCCTTCCATTACAGAAACCAAACACTTTGCCATGCCCTCCCGTCAGATCCCAGCTCTGAGAACTGGTGAAGTCCGTTCTTCACTCTTGCAGGACAATGGCCTTTCCTGTGTTAGGTGTTGAGCCCCCTGCTGACTTAGTACTTTTCCCAGACCTGCAAACTGTCAACAAATCCACAAATCACGAGTGTTTTCCCAGGTGAGAAAGACGACTACCTGAATTTTAACACCACCTGGGCATCTCTTCCAGGGTCTGTGGACTTAAAATTTTTGTAATGTGATGGGAGATCGTTGGCAGCCAAGGAAGCTATCAGGTCTGGCAAAGATGAGTGGGTAGGATGGTACAAAAACTCTTTAAGGCTGCGCTCTGGGGATCAGCAAGGAAAAGGCACGTCATTACAGCTCTCCTCAAAGGGACACTGGAGGGTACAAAAGGGCCCCGAGTCACAGAGGCTCCCTTGGCTTGAGGGAGACAGAGTAAGAGCTAAAATGGTTGGAGAAAAATTGAGTCAGAAACAGGAGTGATAGATAATTTAGCATAGAACTTAAACATTTTTCTTTTTTGTATTTGTACTGCAGGAAATTGAACAGGGCCCACAGTAACCCGGCACCCATCCTTAAAGAGTCAGCGAGAGGAGTTATGCCTGTGTGGGATGAACTGAGTCATTTCCCCCCATCTCTGCCCTAAATTCATAGTTGAGATCCTAACCCCCAGGACCTCAGAGTGGGGCTGTATTTGGAGACAGGTATTTTCAAGAGATGGTGAAGTTAAAATGAGGGCATCTGGGTGGCCCCCAATCCAATATGACTGGTGTCCTATAAGAAGAGGGGATGTAGACACAGACACACACAGAGGGAAGACTATGTGGGGACACAGGGAGAAGACAGCCACCTAAAGTTGAGAAGAGAGGCCTCAGAAGAGGCCAACCCTGAGATCACCTCGCTCTTGGGCTTCTAAGCACCAGAATTGTGAGAAAAAGAATGTTGTTGTGTAAGCTACCCAGTCTGTGGTACTTTTGTTACGGCAGCCCTAGAAAATGAATACATTTGCTGAAGTCTGTGGGGGGAAAGGTGGAAAGGGGTAGAGTTTGGTTTCTACCTGCCTATCACCATGCATGATATTCTTCTTTTCAAAGCACAAATGTTTAAGTGGGAAGGTCTACCTTTTCCTGTACCTGAACTCTTCTTCAAGCTGCCTGTGCATCAGCTGCAGACTGTGCTCTCAGATGCTCCCAGTATCTCTTATTTGGTCCAGGTAAAATGTTGGGATCTAAAAGTTTAAGGCTAGGTCTTTTTTTCCCACGTATGTCTCATCAATTACATTTTAAGAAAGAATTACTTTCTTGTGATTGTCAGTATTTCAATACCTATATTACTGAAAAATATCCAGTCCTAAATCCTGTTTCTTGCTATTTTGCTACTAAGGAGTCTAATTCAGCATTTCCCAAAGTGTATTCCATAAGGTATCCATGAGATACTCTAATACATTTTACTCACAAAAAAGATTCTGGGTAAATGTTTTAAGGTGCTACCTTTTCAGAAGGACATCTACATTTTTGATTAGATTAAAGCCCTAAGAGAAAAGACTTAAGCTCTAATAGGAAAGGTTTCCTTGGACAAGAGACCTATCAAGAGATGGTCCTCATGCAACCAGTCTGCTACTATATTTTCAGCAATCTCTATCTAGAACAGGTTTTGTTTTGTTTTTTAAGTAAGAGTTTGGGAATGGTGGGAATGAGAGCCAAAACTTCATTACATAAGAAATAAGAAAGGATAGGATGTGCATGTCAGAGACTGACATATTAATTAGAAATTCTAAAGACTCAAACTTAACACTATCAGCAGCACCAATTTCCTACTTAAACTGGCGGGGGAGAAATCAGATGGGTTCTATATAGGGCTGCCAACTAGACTTCAGTGTTAGCTGAGTCCAAACAGGAGCATCTGTTCTTGAAAGTAAGAACATCCATTGACATCCATTCTTTGTTTTTTAGCCTCTCTTAAATCAAGATGTGTAAAGCCATTAGGTGCCAACAAAACCCAGTTAAACCAGAAACTGTGAGGTTTTTTTTTTTTAAACTAATAATGTGTCCTTTATTTTTCTACAGCAACCTAACAGCCAAAGTTCCAATAAAAAATAGACAGCATTTATGGAGCATGCAACAATCTGCCAGGCGCTGTGTTAAGTATATCGTGCATTTCATATTATTCAAGCCCATGCAGATGCTTTTCCTGTTTTACAGAGAGGGAAATAAGGTTCGAGGAGGTTAAGTGGGGTCATATGGCTAACTGGGAACAGGCAGAGTCAGACGTCAGACCCAAACCGACTCAGGTCAAAGCCATATCTCCTAACCTCTCCTGGGTTGTGCTTGGATTTCCCACAGAGTCTATTTGCTTCTTCCTATCACTCTTGTGAATTCCTGCCTTTGGAGATGGAAAATTCAGTGGATATTTCTAGGATAGGAAGGTGAAGGAGACATGTTCTCATTATCATTTGGATTTGTTTCATCCCTATTATAGTCTAACTCAGATCCAGATTCTGGAGACTTCTAACACTTGCTGTAAGAGGGAGGAAATATCGTTTAGTGGATGAAGCATGGGTCTTGAGACCAAATAGACCTGGGTGCAAACCTTAGGTCTGCCACTGACCAACTGTATAACCTTGAGCCAGCGGTCAATCTCATTAATTGTTGTTTTTCTTATCTGCAAAATGGGTTAATAGCATTTATCTTATAGGATTATTGGCAGGATAAGAGCCAGGGTTAAGTGCTTAGTAAATGATTGGCATTTAATAAATTATACCTATTGACGCACATTTACACACCATACACACTCCTATCCTTTTATGGGACTCATAATGGCAAGTCTATCTAAAATACCTGGGAAGAAGCAAAATGAGAAAAGCCCTGATGGATTACATGGTGGTGATTATTCTTAATATTTCTCCCCAGAAGACTGAATAAAAGTTATTTTATGCCTATGTTCTATTTGGAAAACATTATAAAACTTTGAACAGACAACGGTGCTGTGATAGCACAGTGCTTACCAAAGCACTGTATGCTTTTCTGATAAAGATATAACTTTATTGCCCTTTATGTACTCTCTTGGCTAATACGGTAAGCAAATGGTAGATAATTTGAAATACCTTTACTACCATTTATAGTGTCAGGACATACAACTTACCTTTAAAAATGCAAAAGATTCATTGCAATGGAAGGCATCACTTATACATACAAATGCATTTGTAAAACAATTCACAGTGCAGAGAGGATTCATGATCTGAGATCTTTCTTTCACCTTTACAGAAATGAAATAGGATCTTTTTGCTAACTGCATTCCAGGAGGAGCTAGCCAGGTCAACAGTACATTTTGTGGGCAGGATGCCAGCTTTGTGATCTCATCTGCAGGGGCTTTTAGAAGGAAGAGGTGAAAGCTAAAAACATTATTTCCAAAATCCTTCTTGGAAAAAAAATGATCTGACTGGGTAGCAAAGATTCTAGAGATACCTATGCCTTTCATTTCTGGGGGCAGAACAATCCTGGCAAGTTGAAAGAGATCTTTAAGACTTAGGCCAAAGATAATGCCATTAAATCTTGATGGGGTTGTAACTTTTTGTTATAGATGTTGCAATCTTTCAGTGCTGCTTCTGCACAGAGCATGAAACTATGTGCACAGAATCATTTGAGAAGATTTTTAAAATTTTTTTTATTTTTTTAATGTTTATTTATTTTTGAGAGGGAGAAAGAGCATGAGCAGGATAGGGGCGAGAGAGAGGGAAACACAGAATCCTAAGCAGGCTCTGGGCTCCAAGTTGTCAGCGCAGCCCAACGCAGGCTCAAACCCACAAACCATGAGATCATGACTTGAGCAGAAGTCTGACGCTCAACTGACTGAGCCACCCAGGTGCCCTGAGAATGCAGTGGAATCAGCGAAAAGAGGCTGCGCTTACAAGACATGTCTTCTAGGTCTGGCCATGTCCCATGTTTGATCTCAGATCTACCCTGCCATGCCTTTGATCTTTATCTACTAATAGGTCATATAAGCTGTTTGGACATCACGATGTCCCAGGCACATCCCAGTTCTAACTTTCTAGGGATATATAGTATGTGCACAATCATGTCTCAGATTAATTAGGACCTGCTTCAATTACACATATCCAAAATACTTTTACATTTATAATCTCATGTTTAAGCCTATCACAAACCTGTGAAGTAGAAAGGACAAATACTTTTGTTTCATTTAACATATTAGTAATTTAGACAAATAGAGATAAAGTTAATAATGGTAGAGCCCAGATCTCTTGACTCTCCTTTCTGGGCTCCTACACTAAGTTAAACTGGATTAATCTTTTGGGATATGCGTGAAAGGGTATGCAATTGGATTCTTAGTGGAAAAAGATAACTGAATAACTTATTTAAATTACTATCAGAGTAGATGAAACACAGTTCTATTTCCCTTGTTGAGATTTGCTTTTGATTCCCTCTGTGAAACAGATTAGAATATTTTGTTAGGATTTAAGAAATACACAAACCCAGAAAAGGTACATCTCATATTCTTTTATATGGATAATTTCTCCTGAGACTATTTTACATTCAGAAAATTCACTTGATTGTTACATTCTAAGGTTTGTGGCTTAAATGCCATGGCATCTTAGCCTGACTTTTACTGGTGATATTTGTGGTTATCATTTTCCACTGTCATCCTCTCCCATTTCCTTTTGTTCCATAGATATGGTTTGATTTATGAATGAAGGCATTTTGATTCTTTAAGATATATCTTGCTGAATTGGTTCAATAACTTGTTATTGGAAAGCAAATCCATTAGGGATTATTTGCCGCCTCCCTCTAAAAAGAAATCTCTTGTTGAGATCAATCATTTATTCGTCAGCTGTGCCCCATTTCTATATGTTATGAGGATATATCCACATATTTTTATTTGTTAAATATGCCCATAAAAGAATCCAACCTGAAGATCCAGGTTTAAGACTGCTTCTAAAATTTGGAAATTAAACAAGTGTCTTCATCCATGATATTAAGCACAAGGTTATTCAGATTCTGGCTACACTTGTAAGGCCTTTAATATGGATGCAAAATAAGATGGCGGGCCAGACTGAAGGAGGCTTAAGACTGAGAAAGGAAAGTGAGTTTGCAGATGCCCTTTCATGTCCCAACTTTGATGATCTCCTACTTCTTAGTGGAGTCCTCTCCCTTTGTCACTCTGAGAGTTCTTAGTGAAACTTTGGGGTCGTACCCCTAATCTCCCTGGGAGCTCCCTACAAGGTGTCATTCAAGCCAGCTGCCTCCCGCCTGCTTGTTTCCGAAGCCGGAGTGTTTGGTTGCATGTAGTCTAACTTTTTACTTTCCTATGAAGAGTTTGTGTTCATTTGCATGAGGGTTAAGGTTTCCTGTCTCGAAAACTGCGAGTTGTAGTGGAGAACTGCTGTATCTCCACCCACCTTCAACCACATTTTTATCATCGGGCGCCTCTTTGCTGGTCAAAAATAGAAGCTGTCCTGTTCCTTCTTGGCACTAACATAGAAGTGTCACGGAAAAAATGGAAACATTTTGCTTTCTATCTGCTGTGTATGTTATTATTCATATTCAGTCATCATATTGAGTTGGATTCTTTCCTTCCATGTGGCAGACACACTGTAGTGCTTCTTTTTTTCCCTAGAAAATAGAGCTTTGATTCAGCTGTTGTCTTTCCCACCACGACATTTGGCATCTGTCTTCCCTTCTGACTTCACATCATAAACATCTGGAGAGCTTTGAAAAATACAGATCTTGAGTCAATAGGTCTGGGGCATTTCTGGAATCTGTCATCTATAAAGCTCCACTGGTGAACCTTCTACTCAGCCAGGTTAACAAGCATGTGTGCCGGGAATCCCCCAAGACCACACACAGACTCATTGATTCTCTAGGACTTGTGGGACTCAGCATATAGTCCTACTCATATCTGGGATGTATGGCAGTCAGCAAAGGGAAAAGGTGCATGGGGCAAAGTCTGAGAAAAAGCAGGCCAGAGCTTCCAGGAGACTTCTCCCTATGTAGTCACCCAGGATGTGGCATGGAATTCCTCTGGCATGGAATTGTGGCAAATGTATGGAATGTTCTCTACCAAGAAGCTCATTAGAGACTCAGTGTCCAAGATTTTTATTGGAGACTGGTCACCCTGGCAACCTCTGCTTCGCATGATACAAAATTTCAAACTCCCAGAAGGGAAACGGTTCAGCATAAACCACATGGTTTATACAGTTTAGGCACAGTGAGCCACCGTCACCAATCAGGGAATAACGGCAACTCTCCCCAGATCCAAATTTCCATATGCCAGCTAAAGACCAACCCTGGAAACAGACCTTTTTAAAAATAATAGTCTCAGCTCTGGTATGTTAACCTTTTTCTATATAGTGTGTTAGCCAAGTTTTTTTTTCTTTTAAGTTTATTTATTTATTTTGAGAGAGAGCACAAGTGGAGGCGGGGGAGGGCCGAGAAAAGGAGAGACAGCATTCCAAGCAGGCTTCATGCCATCAGCACCAATGCCAGATGTGGGGCTCGAACTCACGAACAGTGAGACCATGACCTGAGCCAAGATCAAGAGGCAGATGCTTAACCAACTGTGGCAGCCAGGTGCCCCTGTTAACCAAGTTTCTATATTGAGTAGGAGGAGTCCCTTCCAGATGAAAATGGAGATCCAGGTGATGAAGTATGAAATCCTATTCCTTAAGGATTTTAATAAAATTCATGCCATGGGAAGCAGGCCGTACATGCAGGATATGGACCACTTGATTCTTCATCTCCGCTTGGCTCTTGGCTCTGGTCTGGCTTAGAGAAGAAGGGATAGATCACAGAGACAATGGATCAACATGCGGGTAGGTGCTCACTTACTTTTTATGTTCTGCTCCCCTTTCCACTTTTCCAAATGTGATTATTTCTTTAATTTTTGGAAAGATACAACATGAGTAATGAGACTGGATAATCAAAAAGCCACTTTCACATCCAAGTCATCAAAAGCTGAGAGTTATATGCTCCCCTCTACCCCCGCAGATCTTCAAAAAGACCCTATAATTTGGAACTCAACCTCATGGGCCACCAAGAATATGTGTGGGTCACCCAGGAATATTCTTAGGCATACGTTCTTTGTTAGTAATACGTGATATGACATTTTAATTTTCCATGGCCAGAGGCATTTCCCTGCGTCTACAACCTCCCCAGATTACCTGGCAGAATAGAGCCGTCTGCTTTCAGACCTGTTGATGGCAAAATTCAAAGAAGGGAGATGATTGTTTATTCTTATGGGAAACTTCCAGATGGAGACTAGAATTTTATCTGAACATTTCATTATTCAACTGCATTTCATTATTAAACTTGCACATTTTCTTCCTTCTAGAAAATTAGACTTTCTTTTAAGTTCATTTCTATTTCCTCTTCATTCAGTTCACTTATTCAGGTGAATAGTGGAACAGCATGTACCTTGTACAAAGCCCCCTTTGAGCCTAATAATGACAATCATTATTCAGCATCGCTTTTCAGGATGCAAAAGCTCCTTCTTCTTGGACCTGTTTTTTTGGTGTAATTTTAATCACTTCTGCCATTTTTATCTGACTTTTCCCATTTCTCTATAACCTTTGTAAAGGTATGATTCCCAACATTTGACTCAACATTTTTCAACCCCAACATACTACAATCTTATATGTGTATATCTAAATTCTCCATAGAAATTATTGGAAATTATGTATATATTTTTTAATTATTAAAAAAACCATGAAACACATGTTCAAATGTTCCCTCCTTCCTTAAAGTCATTGGTACAACACATAAAGCACTGTGACCATATAATGGCATATAGTTCCCTGTATAACTTCATTTTAAAAATGTATATTAAGAAGCAAGGATCTTTGGCAGTATATGTACTATGGACTGATCAAAATTAATTGTGGGCCAGCAGCTGAGGAGAACGCTCTGTTAGAAAAATGTATTTGCCTGGAAGAAGGACCACATCTCAATCCTGGTTGTCTAACTCTCCCTAACTATAGGTTGTCCCAGAACATTCCTGGCACTGAGAGCCCTACTGTGCTTTTCTCCTAATGGCACCCCCTGTATTGCCTATTGTTTTAAGTTCATTGTAGTCTATTGTAATCTCTAGCTCTTTTGTGCTATGTTCATTTCTCCATCTCTCCTTATCTTTCATTGGAAATTAACCCTCTGTCATTTGCTATTGAATATCATATACTACCATATATATGTTTTATATATTGAGCATATTGATACTCCCCACATCAAGGGAATTGAAAACCATATTTCCATGACTTAGAATTTTCTCAACCTCACATAGTTCCATGTCTTTGGAAAGTTGATATAGTTAGTCTTGGTAGTTTCACCCAAGAAATGTTTTGAATAAAGTGGGTCTTGGGAGTGATCTGGGTAGGTAGGATACGTGGAGCGGATCTAAAATTTTAGGAGTTTTTACGAGAACTCTGATGCTGTAGCCTACCTAAATTTTAGAGTGGTACAAAATTCAAGATGTTTCCCCAAAGTATATTCTCAAACTTGAGAAATACCATTCAACAAAAAAGAAAAGTGAATTCCAAACCACGAGCAAGGCTTGGAAGGGAATCTGGGATTTTCTGAGAATTGGATCTTTCAGTATCACCAGGCTTGGCCATTTAACTTAAGGCAAGTGTTGTGGTGGAGTGATCTCAAAGAAATATCCACTGTGCCCCCAGTGTTTATCTTCCTTGGTAGGAAATAGTAGGGGTATGTGTATATATGCGTGTGTGAATGTATCTGTGAACTGTCTGCAGTGGGAGGAACATGAAGATGTTAAGGGTATGAGCCCATTGAATTTGTGCTATGATATATACCTTTTCCAAATGGGATCTTACAATACACAGTCTACGGATGACTGCTTGATTTAGTGGGTGGCTAATATGGTATGTTTACTTCACAGTTGCAATTGTTACAGCTTTTTAAAAATATAATAATGCCTGAAAGGGGTTTCAGAACAGATATTTCCTTTTAAGCCTTTTTAAAAAAAAAATCACAAATGTCATTGAACCATACAACCATGTTCCACCTCTTTTAATTCCCTTGTTTGCATTTGAACATTGTGTTAAAAGCTCACTAGACACTGAATTGTGAAAATTATGAAATAGAGAAAAAGAATGAGAGCCTATGGTACAGGAGATTATAAAAGAGAGAAGCCATGATTTATTTCTGAAAGAAAAGGTAAAGGCATACATTAGAAAAGGCAGCTGGAGAATTAAAGATGGCAAGACTCTTTTTATGCAGGTTGAGACTGAAAAGAAGCCTTTAGCATAACACATTGACATTTCAGGGACCAGAAACGCAAAAGAAAAAAAACAAAAAAACCCCCAAAACCAAAAGCAAAAACTTCCGCACTCTTCCGCCATCTTGGCCTCTCTCTCATGGCACACTGACAAATCTCCACTTACAGTGCTGTTGCCTGAGCTTGACCAAGGAGCAAGGATGCAATAATGTGCTTCTTGTGTTTGAGTGAGAGTGGCTGGACTAAGAAAAGACAGCTCATCTGCAGTTTGCACGTAGATTCTGGAAGAAGTCCCACTGTTACTCAGAAAGTTCAGGACTCTGGGCCAACATTCTCCTACTCATGCAGGATACCTACTCAAAGTAGTCCAGCTAGAGGATGGGGGTTCTGAGCAAGGCCAAGCTTGCTGTAAGCCACTTGTTTCTAGATAATGCAGCTCATCATCTGATAAGCATCCTTCCTGGTCATTAGAGTATAGGGATAAGAGCTCCTCCTGGAAGGACGCAGGAGTTCTACTGCTGGGAACGTGGTACTCAGTGTCAGAGTAGCAGATAGAAATGGACTCAATTACGCACGTATTGATGGCAACAGTTCATAGTAAGACTACTTAGAATAAGTTTTTAAAAAATCTTCCATTTCCATCCCTGCTGTGGGGAAAGGGCTTTAGCATTGTTGAGGACTAGTGTACGTAGAATAGTAAAAGGATAAGACATATCAAATGGGAGAGTAAATCCCCAGAGCCCTTTCAGTTTGGATTCAGGGGAATCCATTGTATCTTAGAAAGAGATTTACATTTAATATTGTTGATCTATTAATGTTTTCTTCATTTACATTTTATTTTTTAGTGGTAGAACTTACTGGAATTTGGGGATGTTCTGCTGGGGTAAGAAATACTGTATTAAAAACTCATCTTGGTATTGAGTTAGGGTGGTGACTTCCAGTGAATTGACTTAAGCCCACATTTCATTTTAATCAAAAACAAAAACTAGAAAGATTTACTCCCTAAATAGGTAACAATGCATTTTATAAGCACAGCAGAGACTCAGCAAATAGCATGTATGATTAATTTAGAAACAAGCCCTGGCACTTGAGGGTTACTCAATACATATAATAGTTTCCTTCTCATCTTTTTTTTTTATATGAGGTAAATGCAGACCAGGGAGCCACTGAGCAAATAGTCAACCATGAGTAGGTTTGTAATCTTAAGCTCCACGGGGATGTCTTTGGTAAAGATAAAAAATAAAAAAAAAGGAATGACCTGTTATTTCTATTACAAGAGTCTGTAATGCTAGGACTTCTCTACACAGCTTAAATAATGGGTAAGAGAATATTTTTTGAGGAGAAATGCTCAAATGTTATCTAGTCACTTGTAGCACTATTAGGTTAGCATGCACACTTGGCTTCAAATACTGTTTGCATCATTACTTTGTTCTTTTGAAGAACCATGCCATGCAAACAATTCAGTGTACTCTCAAAAATACATGTAGTATGCCCAGTAAAATACATTGGCTAGCATAAAAATCAAAGGAAATAGTAATTTGGAATATCTGTCAACATTACTGGGATTTTGAATTGTGAAATAATCAACAATCCTGCCCATCTTATCTCGGAAGACAAACTTGAACTTGTCACTAGTTTTCATGGTCAAGTCACTATAGTCAACATTATCCCCAGAAATTTCAATGCTGGCAAAGCTGATCTTCCGTTTAAAGCTGGAGATGGAGCTGTTGATGATGTTAGTGATATTGACTTCTTCCACTTCTTTCGCCGCCGTCCCCTAGATCATAGACAGCACAGTTAGCTTAAAATATGCGCCTTAGCAAAATAAATAAGCAGGTATTTACATAATTAGAAGCCTAAGTGTGAATAATAAGGTTTAATCGAAATTGTCATTGAGTGCCTCAGTAAGTGGCTGTTAAGCCAGACTTGGCAGTCCACTTATCCTGCTTATAGGCACCTATACCTAGGTCCTCAGCTTGTATAAGGGGAAGAATAACCATTGCGTCCTATTGATATGCAGAGCTGTGTGCTAAATGCTCAGGCTCTGAAGTTAGGTGATCTGGATCCAAATTCCATTCCACCTCTTGCTATTATGACATTTTAGTCACCCTAATCCCTTTAAAACTCAGTTTCCTTGCCTACAAAATGGGGATGATATTAATACTTACATCATGAGATGGATGGGCAGATTAAGTGGTATAAATTATGTGAAACATAATTAGTAGGCATTTGACGAGTCCCATTCTGCCTCAGTGAGGAGCAATCAATTATAAGATAACAGAAATCAGCAGTGTCTAAAAGTCTCTGCCCCACAAACAGAAATAGTGATGCTCCCTACCATTCCAGGGAGGTGTCCTTCTCCAGTATGCCTGGAATGGCATAGCATGTGGGTAGTGTAGAGAAGTCAGAGAGAGCGGAGTTTGGATCCTTGGCCAGGCTACTGACTAGCTGTGAGGCCTTAAATCTCACTTCTCTGAGCAGCAGATTCCTCACTAGTAAATTTGGAATAACAGTGGTGGCCATCAAATAGGCTGTTGGGTGGACTAAATGAGAGGTTTAGCACATAGCCACTACTTTGTAGTGAAGCCATTCTTATACACACAGAAAAATAAGGGCTTTCTGGTGTCTTCTGTGAAGGATCTTAGTAATTCTCCAACCCCTTTTTGCCAATCTACCAAATTCAGACTTTTTTTTGGTAAGTAACCATTATCCCCTTAAGGAAGCCTATAGAGAACAAAATAAATGAAATCCATATTCTTCTTTGGCTGGCCCATAGGATCATTTGCCTTTGGTACTTGGGGAATACAACTGTGTGAAAACATTGCTCACAAGTCACACACAAGGGAACAGGCAACTTGGGGCTGTTCTGATTCATTTCTGATAGCCTTCCTGGGTTGTTAGGGCCAAGGGCTTGTG
>NC_043705.1:89546329-89669559 GCF_006229205.1 Suricata suricatta
AAAAAAAAAAAAAACCTGGTAGAAGGTAAAAAGAAACAAAAAAAGGACCTGTTACGCCAGTTCTTAGAAATCCCCTGTTGGAGCTGCTTACCGATACAGGTTCTTGCAGGAACAGAATCGAGGGAAATCCAAAACGAAACCCAGGATAACACCACCAGGAAAGTGGAAGGAACATAGGTTTCCAAAATGAAATACAGGACGTTCCTCCGAAGCTCAAATTGCAAGACCAGTCGTGTATAATTTCCTGATAGGGTAAATAAGAGACAGGAAATAATGTCTGCTCACCCAGTAGAGTGGTTTCCCTTCGGGATGTTTAACTTAGCTACATTCACATTAAGCTCTCTGATATACACCAAAACCTAATTAAGCATGAACTGTCATTATAGCTTCAATGAAAGAAATTGCTATTGTATAGAATGCGATTTATGGGAGTCCTGGAATTCCTACGCATGGTCCTTTTCTTGTGCCATTCTCCATCACAGTATTCCTATAGCATTATACCTGCTGGCTTCCTTGACATCTCCCTCACTAGACTGGCAGCCCTTTAGGGGCCATGTCAGTACTGGGCACGGAGCAGGTATTAGTGCCAGGCCCAAACCCTATGGCTCTACCACACTGTGGAGGCATTCCTGGGCCACACAGGGATAAAGTAGAGAAGAGATGGTATTTTAAACTCAAAATGCAACCCAGTTATTTTGCTTTGGTATAACGTGTCTCCCAAATTACCTGTTTCCTGCTGTGATCTGGTGACTAAGGTGAAATACCGTTGGATGGTGTACTGAGCAAGGCGCAGGTTTTCCAGCCCACGCACGGAGTCATTCCCTCTCAGCCAGCTGAACTCCACATCGTTCCCATCGTAACCCCCTGGCAAGTCAAACAGTGCCCTGGTCAGTGCAGGGAGGCAGCAGATTGAACTCGACTGGAAAACACTACAATACAGGGACAGCAGGAGCTCTGTCTCAATGGTGCTAAGTCCAAAGGATGATCCCATGCAAAACTTGGCATGATTTCTCAAGTGCAAGTGCAGTGTCTACTCAGGATAGAATGAGCTGCTAGGGCTATTTGCCATCAGTTGAAAACCGGTTCTATGCTAAGCATTACATAGACTTGGTAGACGATAGGCCTTTAGAAGTGGCCATTCTCATTATTTAAATGACATTTGTTGAACTCCTATCTGTGCACACACACAGCTCTATGCGATACGGTGCCTTTCAGGACAGTCTAGCAGCTCTGGAAGTGTTCTCAACAACTTTGCAATCAGTCTGTTCTTCTTTCCATATTGGCTTAAATGCAAAAACAAAAACAGAAGACAAGAAACCTGCCACTACCCACTTTATTGATGTCTGTTAACATAGGCATTTGATAAATCTCAAAGCCGTTTTACTAATATAGTCCATAATAGTAATAATAGTTACCTTTTATGAAATATTTATGGTAAATCTTTTACACATTATGTCTCTACTGTTCTCACAGACTTGCAAGGTAGACATTTCTATACTTCTTCACTGAACTTTTTTTTTACATTTTTTTGAAATTAGGATGGATGTTAGAGTTATATATATGTACAAATATATAAAGTAGAGCTTACAATTTTTCCTAAAATGTTATTCAATAAATGCTGTGCCTTAGAATCGAGGAACTGTAATATCTTGCCCATTTTATACATGAAAATTCTCAGATTCAGAGAATTTGCCTAACTTTCTCAGGATAGCAGGGCAAGTTAAAAACAAAGTCAGGATCATACCTCAGGAAAGTCTAAACCCAAAACTCATAGATGATGATGGTGATGATAATAGCTATCCTTTAATGAGCAATGACATTTCTAGGTGCTTTACAATGTTTTCATCTCATTTAATCCTCAAAATAACTCTTTGAAAAGATAGATGAGTGATTAATAAGCACATGAAAAGATTCTCAACATCATTAGCCATTAGGGGTAAGCAAATCAAAATCACAGTAAGATACCACTTCACACCCGTAAGAATGGCTGTCATGAAAAAGACAGACAATCACCAATGATGAGAACATGGAGAAACTGGAACATCCCAGGTGGGACCATAAAATGGTGCAATTGCTTTGGAAAACAGTTTGGCAGCTTCTTGAAAGTCCAAACATAAATTTACTATTTGATACAGCATTCCACGCCTAAGCATCTGCCCAAGAGACATCAAATCATGTCCACAAAAAGCTTGTACACAAATGTTCACAGTGGCATTATTCTTAATAACGGCAGGGTGGAACCAAGCCAAAGGGACTTGTATTACTTGTACTCTTTCATATGCAATAACGAGGAACAAAGCAGTAAAAAGGAACAAAGTACTGATCCATGCTCCAATGTGTATGGGCCTCAAAAACATGCTAAGTGAAGGAAGCCAGATGCAAAAGACCACATGGTGCACTAATTGCATTTATATGAAATATCCAGAAAAAGCAGATCCATAGAGACAGAAAGTAGATTAGTGATTAACTGGGGGTAGGGTGGGGCAGCGGCAATGGGAGAGACTGTAAATGGGCACAGGGATCTCTCGTTGATGGAAATGTTCTAACAATGAAATGTGGCAAATGGTTGCATAACTGGGCAGATTTGCCCAACATCTTTCAATTGCACAATTAAAAGGGCTGAATCTTGTGGTATGTACACTTTACTTCAATAAAGCTGTTAAAAGATAACTTTCTGAGTCAGATAGTATTATTTTCCGTCCTTCACAGATGAGGAAACAGGTCTGGAGAGGTTAGTTCTACTCACCCAGATTCACAGCTAGTGACAGGAAAAGCGCAGTGATTTTGATACCCTCAATCTTATTTTTAAAAAAATTTTTAATGTTATTTATTTGGAGGGGGTGGGGCAGAGAGAGGGAGACACAGATTCTGAAGCAGGCTTCAGGCTCTGAGCTGTCAGCCCAGAGCCTGATGTGGGGCTTGAACCCACGAACCAACCTGAGCCGAAGTTGGACGCTTACCAGCTGAGCCACCCAAGCACCCCGGTACCTGGAGTCTTAAACATGGAACTGTACTGCCTTAATTTTCCTAGGCTACTGGGAAGAGGGATGCCAGTGTTGAACTAACATTTTGTTAAACTTTTAGCTTGTACTATCCATTGGTTAACAGTGGTTATATTCCCTCCACAGGACAGAGAAGTGGTCACGGGGTCTTAGAAGATTTCCAGGTAAAAATGGTCTGTGGACTTTCTCTCAGAAGCACTCCCAAATATTACTGAAGTTAGCTGTCCAAATATGCCTTGGATTCCAAAGAAATACAAAAATAGCTTTAAAAAGTGACTCGTACAAGCTTCTACCTGGACATTTTACCTTTACAAGTATTAAAATGCTCACAATCATGGCATTATCATGACTCCCGTGGGATGGTAGCAATTGTTTTCTAGGGATGATGTTCAGGGGGAAAAACCCTCTGTGAGGTTTCTGTACCCAAACAACTGCTAATAAACACTCAGTGAAAGCTTCCTCTGTTCACTGGGGACGGTATTTGTGCAAGCAGAGTGCTGGAGTTTCCAGGAGAATCTCACTCCAGGGATTTGAGATGAGTACAGCCATACATGGAGGGCAATTACTTTTTCCATGTGGGGTTGAAAATGAGTTCTCTTATGGATATCCTCAAGTTTTATTCTTCCCCCAAATAGCTGTATTGCTTTAAGTAGGTTTTGCATGCATTTAATCAATAAGGTAATTAATCTGCCTGTCTGAGTCTTTAATTAAATGTCTACCTTTGAAAAATGACTACTGCCTCATAATGGTTGTGCTTCTTGGATGTGGCCCACGTGTGTCCTCATGTAAGAAATGCCCACTGATCTCCAGTGCTTGACTGTGGTTTTTCCACCTCACACAAGCCTTCCCTTGATGCGTCGATAACTCCTATCTGAGTCATTCTTTTCCCAGGACACCTGTCACAGGTACCACTTTCCCAAGTTTGGTGGGTATTTCAGAACAATGGAGATTACTCAACAATGCCATTTGACACACATCAACTTAGAATAAATGCTCATTCTTCCTCATAAATTCCCAGACTGTAGTTTGGATGCCCATTACTGGCATCACTATAGTAAAGTATACACACACACACATACACACGCACGCACGCACAACACCAAACAACTTCTTTTCAAAGTTGGAAGCAGGTGCAATGAATGCCAATGATTTCTTGGAACACTTGCCATTTTTAACCTCTGCTGTGTTCTTTCTCGGCTTCTCAGATTCTGAGTCCCACTCCGTATCCAATTAACCCCCATTTCCTCGGCTGTCCTGTCTACTCTTAGGCAGAAATATTTAGTGTTGATGCACAGAGGCCCTCCCCAAGGGATGTCATATTGAAAGGTTTGTTACTGAAAGGTCTCTAAATCTCTCTGTATGAACACTCCGAAGGGCTGAATCAATTGGAATCAACACCAAGAAGAGAAGGGCCATTGTGTATAGGTCTCTCTTCATGAATAAGCTGATCTAAGTCACCCAGGAAAATCATCTCATGGCCCTGCAGGATATATACTTACAGCTTTCCAGTTGCAACTTGCATGTCTGTGTGTCCATGGGGTATTTGGACAGGTCCATGTTACAGGCAACAGTCGTCGTGATTCTAAGAAAGGAAAAATGGGTTCAGAAGGAGTGTTGTGAGGGAAAGTACACATTCCCTGTTAAGGGCGACTTCACCTTGACCCTTACAGTGAACGTGTGACTTGGAGCCTACTCAAAACATTCCTGAGCTTTTCTGCCCTAAGTGACACCTTTGAGATGTGGTAAAAGCTGGGCCGCAGCGTGGAGGAAGCTGGGATGTTGGCAGTGAAGGGGCAAATGTGCAACACACTGCAGAACAGAATCGCTCATTGGCTTGAGATGCGTTTGCATCCAGGTTTAAAATTTAGTCTTCAGGACAAACCCACGAGGAGCTAAAACAGAGATTCCAACACCACTGTCACCACTTCACACAGATTTGGGCTTGCCTTGGCTCACACAGCTCTTAGTGGCAGAGCTGGGGCTGGTTCCCAGGTACCCTGACTGTGCAGTTCTCAAGGACCTTGCCTCCTGGGGGGGGATCAGCATTTGCAGAGGAAATGGAGGATGTTGGAGGGTCCCAGGCACTGTGGCTCGTAGGGACCATCACCCAGGGACATTCAATTAAACCTCAACAAAGCCGTCATAGTGGAGACTTGAACTGGCCCACCTTTATCTCCCTTTTTCTTCAGTGTCACACGTTTTTATTAAGCACCATCATTGAGCACTGTGCTGGGTTCTCGGGGAAAGTGAAGCCATGCATTCATGGTGCCCACTTTGAGGAAGCTCCCCACTCTCTTAAGGGAGACCAAGTAACAACAGTTACTATTTATTGAGCGCTTACCCTGAGCCAGTCCCCAGGCAAAGTGCTTCATGTGCATTATCCCTGTGAATTGGTACAACAGCTTTATGAGGTAGGAAAAATCATTCTGCTTTTGCTGCTGAGGAAACCGAGGTTCAGAGAATTCTGCAACTTGCGTAAGGTCACAGAGCAGGGACAGAACCGGGACTCGCCCCCAAATGTGTCTGATTCTAGAGCCAGGCTGTTTAACATCATCCATAATTTGTAATCCTTGCACAGGACAGATTATGCTATGTGCAGAATACAGATAGACACCTCCATGCGCATGCACGTACACACACGGGAAGGGTTAGTGTTGTTGGAGCTGGGGGTCAAGGGAGAGGTCTCGTTTAGCATCTTGAAAGAAGGGTTGGGGTTTTGGCTGGTTTTTGCATAATTCAGTGTAGCTGAGGAATGTCAGATGAGCAATCCAAAAATTCAGTTTATTGGTTAGCTCAGTCTTTGTTGCCTTCTGCAACAGCAGGCCTCCTGCTTGGGATTTAAGAGTATTCGGCTCCTGACCTTCTCCCCGAGGACTGTGGGAACATAAGGTTTGCACGGTCCCTGCACATGAGCCTCTGATGGTGGGCTGCTCCTTGCAGCATCTAACACCTTCCTTATTCTAGCCAGCCAGCCTCTTGATGAAGCTCCACTGGCTGGAAGGGACTTTTGGCCTTAGGGACTTGGAGAAGAGAAAGAGGGAGGCTATGGCTGCAGACAGAAGGCTTGGGGCACTGCCCTTTGATTCTCTGTACAAAAGTGACTCAGACGAGTAGAGATGCATTCTGCAGCAACTATAGCTCCACTGAGTCCCCTGAAAGGGGATATTTTTTATATTTCCTCCTGCTGTTCCCCCTTTTCTCTTGCTGACTTCCTTTTACTCTCTAAGACTCCCTCAGAGTTCTGTGAAAGCATCCTCTAACATCACCCCAAACCACTAAGTCATGCCCCACCTCCCTGGGATTCTGAACTTCCTTTCCTTATCCACCTGCATCAGGACCACGTCTCATTCAGCTCTGTATTCTCGGTGTCCAGAGCAGGGCCTGGCCCCGAGCAGGCATTCAGTAGCTGCTTATTGAGCCATACTGAACTGAGGGAGGGCCCTTCAGTTGTAGGGCCAAGAATCTAGGAAGGCAGGGGCATGAGAAGGGTGGGAGGTTGGGATGCTTCTCTGAGAGCCGGTCAGAAGTACCCAGGATATATTCATGCCTTTTCTTCCAGCCATTTCCCTGCAGCCCCTCCAGTCACCTGAGAGCGTACAGGACTGTGCCATTGGAGAAGAGGCGGATGAGCCTGTTTCCCACAGTGACGTCATGGAGGAAGGACTTCTTGGACTCCACAATGTAAGTGTCTGGCACCCAGAGGAACTCCACGAGGCGCGCATCCAGAGTGAAGCTCTTGTTGCCTTCAAATACCAGCCGCTGGTCCGTCCAGCGCTGTCTGAGGTATATGGTGGCTGTGTAGTCCTGCGGGGGGGGGGGGGGGGCCAAGTAGTGGAAATGGATGGGGGGGGGCAAAATGGAAGGAAAGGGACCAATTCTTATTCCCCTCTCCACCTCCACTTAGGTCAAGAGTACATACTATGATAGGCGTTGGTGAACAAAGTCTGTTTTTTTTAATGTTAAAAAATTTTTTGTTAATGTTTTTATTTATTTTTGAGAGAGAGAGACAGCATGAGCAGGGGAGAGTCAGAGGGAGAGGGAGACACAGAATCTGAAGACAGGCTTCAGGCTCTGAGCTAGCTGTCAGCACAGAGCCTAATGCGGGGCTTGAACCCACAAACCATGAGATCATGACCTGAGCCAAAGCTGGATGCTTAACCGACTGAGCCACCCAGGCACCCCAGTGAACAAAGTCTTATTCTTGGGAGAGCAGCCTGTTAGCAGTAAGAAAACAAAGTACCTTATCTATTCTAGACAATAACTCTTGCTGCCAAAAGGGAGCCCCTTATGAGCATGTTTAGGACCTTAACTTACTTGCCTTCTATCATAAAAGCCCCACCAATCAGTTGAAAGTTTTGTTGAGCTAAGTGCTCAGGTTGTCCAGGATTTACCCGGAATGCACAGTGGGCCCCCTGGCAACCTGCTTTTCTGTGTCAGCGTGTCTTTACTGGGTTTTAAGTGAGAGGACAGTGGAAAGAAGTCATGCGATTGTTGGCTTTCATCAGCTTAGGTTGTCTTCGCCCTGGGAGGGGCCGGGTGATATTCAGGCTTCCTAGTGCCCTTTGATTCTCTCCCCGGTTTTCATCCCTCGCCAAATGTACCCACTCCCCTCCCTCATTTCTTCCCTCCTGGCCTTTGAATCCACTTTCCTTTTCAGAAGATCTGTTTTGCAAGAATTTTCCACTGTCCTGAGTTTTGGGATAGGTTTCCAAGCCTCTGCCATTCTAAGTGCACGGGGTCTGCGAGTCTCTGTTCTGGTTTTTGAGTAGCTAGAAGGTGTATCCCCATAAAACACAAGGAGAGGTTCTCGTCAGGTGGAAGGTGAAGGGGCCGCACTTACCATGTTACTCTCTGAAATACTAGAAATGCTTGCAATGTCCAGAGTCAGTGCTATCTGAACTGGTTCTCCTAAGAATGAAGGGAAAAAAAAGGAAGGACTTAACATAGAAACACAAAAACATTACATTAGCACAATGTTTTAAAAATTATAACATCACAAAAGTAACATTCACTACTGGGAAATTTTAACCACTTTAGAAGTATATAGCGCAAAAGGTGAATTTCTATCCTCCCCTCTGTCCATTGTGTAGAATGGAAAAAGGTGTATGAAAAGCATTTGTATAAAATGTGCACAAATATATAAATAGCTTAATGTGGAAGAAAGACCACACTATGCTCATTAGTGCAGATTTTGAAGGAGGTAGCTGTATTTGCTACTTTGTTTTTTTTCCCAATGTTTATTTATTTTTGAGAGAGAGAGAGAGCAGGGAGGGGCAGAGAGAGAGGGAAACACAGAATCTGAAGCAGACTCCAGGCTCTGAGCTGTCAGCACAGAGCCCAACCCACGGGCTGTGAGACAGTGACCTGAGCCGAAGTCAGATGCCTAACCAACTGAGCCACCCAGGTGCCCCTATATTTGCTACTTCTTACTTGGAGGATTTTTCCTGTGTTGCTTGCAAGGGACAGATTATTTAGAAACATAGTAAGAGATTTGGCAATTGTACAGAGATCTTCAATTTTTCCTCCCCTCCACTAAGTAAATTTACCACAAGATGGCATTCAAGACTGCTCACGGCTGAGCTCTTGCTCACCTCCTGATGCTGTTACTCTCCAAAAACCTTAAACGATATAGAATTCCAGAACCTTCCCCCATGCGATCTGGTATACAGATACTGGGCAGCAAGCCGAACTTCTGAGAGTGCCAGTGTCAGCTCTGGAGACCGGGGCCTCGGAGCTGCCATTCTCAGAAGCCAGGCCAGGGCCGTGTATGCCTCAGACAAGACGTGGAAGAAAAGGCCAGGAGTGAGGAAGATGTCGGTCTACAGCTGGGAAAGGTTACCGACCCTTTGGGAACTGCAGAGTTCTCACAACAAGCGGGGATCATGCTAATGACAGCCTAGGGTCTTGGAGAGGGCCGAAGGAGACTCGGCGCGGGGCGACTTCTCTGCAGGACGGTGGCAAGGGGGAACACATGTGAAGCGCCTGCCCAGCCAGATGTCTGGGAGGCACCCACTAAGTTATCTGTACAAAGCTCCCAGGATTGTGTCCATCACAGAAGAATAGAGGCTCAATAAATGGCATTTGCCTACCCCTCTTCTCCTTAGTCCTCGCTAATTCTGGAAAAGGAACAACTTAACTCACCAGGTTAATAGCTTAGCATTCACTTGCACTAAATAACTACGGTGTGTCAGGGGGCTGCAACCCTGCATTACCCAGGAAGAGGGGAGGTGGAATTCAAAGGAAGCTTAAAACCATCTAATAGGTAGGAATCAGACAAAGCGACCTACTTATTCACAGAAGAAAACCAAGTCATAGACTATAGGTGGGAATTTGGAAATGGAGTTTTAGAACCAATGCGGTTAAAAATCATTAAGCAAATGCTTGGTGTTAACACTTGGTGGAAGAGTGGGAGGTCTTTGAGGACAGACTGGGGAAGGTGCTGAAGGAGAATGGTGCTAGGTGGCTTTCTGCCCGTCACAGCAGAAAACGAGAAAAGGAGCTTGGAACCAGAGTGTTTGAATCCCATGCCCAGTACTTCGTGGCTGTGTGACCTTGAGCACATTGCTAAGCCTTTTTGTGCTGCAGCGCCTCACCTATAAAATAGAGCTTCTAGTGCGTCACTATCATGGGTTGGGCTGGGAAACTTATAGGATCTATGTTAAGTGCCTGGAGCACAGGGGCAGAGGGTCAGTGTTATTTGCTCTCCCTGAGGAACATGGAGAACAGAAAACACACGGAAGTCCCACCCCACTGTGCTATCTGTTTACTTTGTTTCTAATTAGGCCAGTCCGGGCCTTGCTTCAGTTGGCTTCGTTATGGACCAGAACTTGCTTTCTTCCCCTTGAGTTATAAAAGTAAGCTGTGCCACCAGAGGGCAGCTTCCTCCTAGGAAAGAGGTCAAAGCCAGTTCCTGGACGGTGTTCTTAGGGCTTGTTTACAAACCTGTGCTCTGTCTACCTCATTCCCTGAAAAGCCCTATGGAGGTCTTTTCTCTTAAGGACCTCAGGGACCTAGAGCTGGGTGGACAGACATTACAGAAGTCATGGCCACCCCACGAAACTCCAGGCTGCCACATAAATGTAGGTTCCTTTAGGAGATAGATTGCTAAGGTGTTGGGGCTTCTGGCTTCCCCTCTTTTTGACTAAGGACTGCTTACCCCCTTTTCACCCCAGGTGGATCTGGGCCTCACACTCCTTGGGTTAATCCACGGGGGAGCCAACACCAAAAGGGTTGGGTCCACCCCAGGTTCATTGCCCAAGAATCTTGCCTCTTGTGGACCTACGAGCAGGCAACAAGAAGGGCAGTATCCTGGCCTCATTGCTTGGGGGTTGGGAAGCAGAGAAACTGGACCTCACCCGGATGTACAGACTCACATGCTTGTCATTAGTGTTCTGCTGGACCTGGGAAAACTAGGGGAGGTTGAAGCCTGCCGAGGTTTGTTAACGTAAGGACCTCAAATCTTAATCGTGTGGCCGTGACATGGTCTCTCTGATCTCTAGCTGAGGTGGGGTAATTGGCCCAGCTGCTGTACTCTGAAATCTATCCGTGCACTTGCTCTGAGGCCGTGCTTCCTGAAGGCTGCACCCCACCAGTGACTGAGTGTGGTGGGGATGCGAAGGCACACTGTCCTGGGAGGCACGGAGATAGGAGACTCCCCTGATGGGAAATTCGGCTCAAGGACTCCCTGGGGCCTTTCCACACACACGTAGAACTGTCCTGCAGTCTACGACCCCTCCGTCTGACCTTCCTTCCCTCCCTTTCTCCTTCCCCTGGGGTCAGCTTCCCTCTCTTCCCACCCCACATTCTGTCATAGATACTGCCCCAATAAATATCTTTCATGGATAATTTCCTTTTGGTGTTGGCTCCCCAGTGGATTAACCCACGAATCCTGGATTTGACCAGAGAATTTTGTCATGTGAGGGGAGGAGCAGGCAGGAAAGGGGATTAGAACAGACTGCATCCTGATGACGTGGCAGACGCCATGCTTCCTATTCACACACTTCATCTCCATCAGTCCTCTCTGTGAGGCGGAAGATGTATCCTCACTCTGCAGCGAGGGGACTTAGAAAGCTAAATCTCTCTGGCAAGCAGTAGAGCCAGGAGCCAAATGGAGGTTCATTCAACTCCAAACTTCTTCCTACCACTTCGTGCTCTGAGACCACAGAGAGGCTGAGACTCTGTGAGGAGGTATGTGATTGGTCTCGTCCCCTCCCTCCTTGCCTCATTCCATCAAGAAATACTAACTGACCTCTGGCTATATGCCAAGCACTGAGCTGCTGCTAAGGTTAGTGAGGTAAATTTAGTGAGGTAAATAAAGCAGGACTCCCTCACTGGGCTGCGGCCTAAAGCTGTAAAACCAGTGACAATGATGGTATTGCCAAATAATGGCTAGGATTTGGAAGTATGTTCAAAGTAAGGTATGAAGAATGGGGACAGGGCCTAGAAGAATTAGGGCTGGCTTCTCCAATGAGGAAGCCTTTGATCAGCGATATAAAGAAAATTGGCATTTTGCCAGGGAGGGAATTCGAAAGAAGCTGTTCTCAGCAGATAAACGGTCTCAGCAAAGGCAGGGGACCAGGGAAGCCAGGGAGGTGAGGGAGTGTTTGGGGCACACTCCTGACAGGGCACAGCGGGAGGAGCTGGGGCAGGCCGGGCTGGGAAGGCCCTGATGTGCCATGCAAAGGCCTTTGGGCTCTATGCTGAGGATGCTGGGACATAGGCTGGTATTCTGAGCAGGAAGAGGACCCAGGCAGGTCATCGAGGTGCCACATTTGGAGGTTAGCCTTGAGTGACCAGGCTGGAGACAGGAAGACTAGGTGGCGTGGTCCTTAAATAATGACACTGGAAGTAGGGGTAGAAGGAAGACATTGTGTAAGAGGTTGTCATCTGGGAAGAGGATTTCTTCATCCTGCAGGTGGGGAGGCAAAGCACGTTCTTCAAAATAGTGGGGGAATCAGTGGCTGTCTTCATCCATCAGTGCTCACCCTTAACAGGGTGCAGACCAGAAAATGGAGTCGACTAAAATCTCCCGAAACCCTCCTCTGCGTATTGTCTCTGTTCTCCTTCTGTTGAACTGATGTACTGGACAGAAAGGATGACCTACCGCCAAAACTGGGCCTGAGAAATTTATTATATCCTGCTGTGAGGTTCTCAAAGCCAGGCAGGGAGAGCTTGTCACTTCTGCTGACCTCAATGTTGAATTGATTCCCTTGGATGCACATCCTGGAAAAGAAAATGAGTGTTGTTTATTGTGAATAAGCATGTATGCACCTAAACTTGAGCTTGTGTTTGCGTGTATGTCTGTGTGTTGTGCTCAGGAACCAGTGGTGACTTTCCCAAAGAGAAATCTCTAATTTTCAGCTGCTGAATTAATATGTCCTTATCCCATTCTGTTTTATTACCTATTTGCCATACCTCAGAATGTTGAGGTAATTTGGGAACCACCCCAACTGTCTTTAGGAAAAAACCAAGGTGGGGTACCTGGGTGGCTTAGTTGGTTAAGCACCTGACTCTTGATTTTGGCTCAGGTCATGATTCACAGTTTGTGAGATCGAGCCCCGATCAGGCTCTGCACTAACAGCACAGAACCTGCTTTGGATTCTCTCTCTCTCTCTCTCTCTCTCTCTCTCTCTCTCTCTCTCCCCCCTCCATCTGTCATGAGCACATGCTCTCTGTCTCTCTCTCTCAAAATAAATAAGCATAAAAAAAAGAAAAAACACAATGGCTCATCAATGTATGACCATTTTGGAGGCTTGAGTAAATGGCAGAAAATTGTATTGTCTGGGTGTGTCAGGGAGGCAGATGGACTAGTCTTTGCCTTGCCATTGTTAAGAAGGAAGACCTACCACCTTCCCACCTCGAGCACATACTCAACGCAGTTCAGACCAAGATCATGGTAGGGCAGCAAACTCACCTTGGGGTGAAGAGACTCAGACACACAAATGTCAAATGGAGACTGTATTTCATGTTGACGAGGTGCTCGTGCAGAGAGGGGCCAAAGTAGGAATCACCTGGGGAAACAGACAGACAAGGCGGGACAGATGACCCAAAGGGCCCTCCTCCGCCAAGCCCAGCTCCTTCCTGTGGGTCATCAGCTGTAGCAGCTTTTCAACATGTGCGGGCAGCAGTCTTTTCCCCATCATTTGGTTATCGCTCTTGTTCCCTGCATGCCTTCCCGGAATGACTCCATTTTAGAAAGTGGCTCACCAGCTCCAGAAATGCAGCGGGTCCATCCTGGGCTGCGTATTTGGAAAGCTCCAAGGCTCTCCTTACTCTCCTTATCCTGACTTCTCCAGAAGGATACCCCCAACTATGCACTCACCCAGACCATGCCGTTTATCCTAGGGTCTAAGTCTATTAAGCAAGTCATGTAGACAGGAAATGAAAACTTCCCAATAATAAACAAACACACAAATAAACTTCTCAAGCACCATCCATGTGCAAGGAATACATTAGATACTTTCCCACGAATCTTCTTACACCATGCCACAGTGCCTTTGTGAGGTGGGGTAGGTTAATCCTGAACCGGGATGAGGAAACAGAGGCTCACAGAAAGGTCACTGTGCTAGTGAACGTCAGAGGAGACTTTGAGTCCAGGGCTGGAAGCCTGGCACCGCGTGGTATTATTGGCTGCTCTCCCAACCTCCCAGACCTGCTCCCTGGGGGCTCCGAAGCCGTCCAGCTGGTTGGGTGAGCATGGTGTATGCATGCGTGAGGACCATCAGGGAAGACATGGCCCAGGGGCCCGGACTCCTCTGACGGAGGAGCTGACAGCCAGGCAGGCGAGCCTGTGACCTGTCATGCTGGTGACAGCAAAGCGGGCGTTCTCGGGTGTGGCTCCGGCCGTGTGCCAAGGCAGGCAGCCCCAGGCTGGCTCATCCCCTCCCCTGGGACAGCCCGTGTCAACCAGGCTACTTTAAAGAGGCTAGCCATCCTGGGGCTTACAGTATGATTTGGTCTTTAATTAACTAATATAATTTTACTTCCAAAATGAATACCTGCTCGTTGTGGAAATGAAAAGAAGATAGAAATATAGAAAGTTGAAAGTTGAAGTTCCAATGTGTCATGTAGGTTTACCAATTTAACAAATGTACCGCCCGGGGCTGGAGGGTGGGGAGGAATGTGATAGTGGGGAAGGCTGTGTATGGG
Organism: Suricata suricatta; assembly: GCF_006229205.1. Taxonomy (NCBI): domain Eukaryota; kingdom Metazoa; phylum Chordata; class Mammalia; order Carnivora; family Herpestidae; genus Suricata; species Suricata suricatta. Next base: position 89,560,480 of record NC_043705.1, read on the forward strand.
GTGGGGGTTGGGGGCTCAATTTTGTTATGAGCCCCAAATTTCTCTAAAATATATAAAGTCTATTAAAGTAAAATCTCTTCCTCACTTCCCTCTAGTCTCACACCTCAGAGACAATTGTCTGTTAACAATTGTTTTATCAAGACATATATATGTGTGTGTGTGTGTCTGTGTGTCTGTGTGTCTGTGTATGTACATAAATATGAAGAAAATACTTAAAAAGTAAAATTGGGGTGATAGCATGAACTTTTTGCTGTTTACTTTTTTTGCTTAATGATAGCAAACATTTATTATATACTTAATGCATACTTGCACTCTGCTAAGAATCTCAGAAATTCTTATAACTCATTGAAGTCATTACAACCATTCTCATTTTCCCAAATAAAACAGCTGAGCTTAGGGAAGCAGATCTAAGGTTGTACAGCAAGCATACAGGCAGGCCTGAATCCACGTTAGCTGACCCAATCCCTTTTGACCCCTACACCATGACCATGACGCAATGCTCTTTTCCGATGTCAGAGACACCTCTCCATGTCAGTTCCTACAGATCTGCTTCATTCTTCCTAATGGCTCAAAGTATGAACATAAGATCAATACACCAACATTTATAGAACACATGTGCTGCTTATGGTACCAAGTTATTTCCACATTTTTTACTGTTACAAAATCAGTAATGAACATCTTTGTACACGTGTAAGCTCCTAAGACTCTGCACTCTTTCATATTTCTCTACCTCAGCCCCTTCCTTCTCACTCATCTTTTGCTAAATTGACATTATCAATCCACCAATGATCTCCTGCAAACTTTCTTACTTTAGTTCATCTTCCCAGTCTCTGTCCATTCCCCTGTCCCCAACATCAAGGTCAACAGGGTCCACACAGTGGCTCCCATGCCCTCTATCCTTTCATTCTATTTTCCAAAGGCTTACCAAGCTCCTTCTGGCAATCAGACATGTAAGATGTATCCACCTGAGCTCCGATCTAGTGAGAGAGAGGGAGTGTAAGCAGTGATGTGACACAGTGTTCCCTGTGACTGTCCTATAACAGGGGCTGAGGCAAAGGATACATGGTGTGTAAAGGAAGCAAGTGACAAGCTGCATTGGCGGAGGGTGGGGCAGTGCCAGGATGGAAGTCATAGAGAAGGTCACTAGATTCTTGAAGAATGTGTTTGCATTTGCTGAGTGGACAAAGGAAGGTGGGGCCCTCCGGATGCTGGGCAAAGATGTGGAGGCTTACCCACCAACACTCTCCTACCCACGTGTGCTCCAGCTCTGCCCTCTAGCCCATGGCCATCTGTCACTTATTCCTAATCTGGTCTGAATTAGCTTCTTTCTCGTTTTGGGATATTCCAAATTCTTCCTCTTCCTATATGAAATTGAACTTTATCTGGTAAGTTGGGGAACAATCTAGCTTCAGCTCTAAGACCCCTATTGAATCGTGTTTTCCCTGTGCCCAGCCCTACGTTAGGAAGTGAGATTGTTTGGGCCTTGAGGCTCTGAATCTGCTCCAAGGAATCTCATGTCCTGAAAAGCTTTGCCCACACCAGACCTGGAAATGTGAGCCCATCTGACCCCGCTTACCTTGTCAGGGTGCTGAGCATGTCTCATTTTATTAAGGAGGAAGAGAGAAGGTGAGAAAGCCCTCCAGATGCCCCCAGGTGCTGTAGGTGCTGTGCTTGGTGCTTAATCATATTTAATTCTCATGACCATCTGGCCCGGTAGGTAATGGTTTCAAGAGTTGAATCTCAGATTGGTGAAGGGATTTGGCCAAGGCCACATAGGAGTTAAGTGTCATGATTTGAATCCAGGTCTTCTTCCAAAACCTTGTTCCTTGCACTGCATTTGGCAAGAGGACCCCAGCTCCCAAAATTAACTAGATTCCACTTGACTCTGGTCCTTCTTGCACCACATCCATCTCTGGTAGAGTGCTGCATCCACAGTGTGTCCCAAATGGCAACTGCACTGGTGCCCTCACTGCTCACATGGCAAAGGAGCCAATCATCAAGTGATGATTTGTGTATCCACCTGCCTGAATGAGGCTCCAGCCACCAGGGCTGATACAGACTCTGAGAGTGGCATTTGGCAGAGCCACCCACTGAGCAACCAGAGGGCAGTGCCCGAGGTTGTCCCCACAGCTACAGGGGACCTGGAGATTCCTGCTGCATCTAGCCCTTCTCACCTGCTGGGAACACGGTATTCACGATGTTCCCAGAGGCTCCTGAGTAGGACATCTATGAACTCTTCCCCTACTCTGAGGGGCTTTCTGCCAAGATCCTCCTCTACTTGTAGAAGAGAGCTTGAACTTTGAGCTGACACACCTGAGTCATTGAACCTTTCACAGTCTGGGCTTTCCTATCTGACAAACGGGAGCAGAAAGCACCCGACAAATATTAATTTTCATTCTCCTCTCCCTTCTGCCTCTGTGGGGACTTCATTGACCCCACCATAACCATGAGAACCCAAAGCTCAGTCTCTTCCTATACCCCATGCTGCCACCCATGGTGTGAGCTGACTATAGTGCCCTCAAGAGGACACTCCACATGGCATCACCTCCAGAAGGACAGGGTCACACACAGGACTTCAGGGTCACCTATGTGGCAGATGGCAGCTTTCTCTGGATTGGCTCTGAGAAGCAGAGGTAATTGAAATACATGCAGGTTTCTGTTCCCATTCCCAGAATCCCCACCACACAAACAGTGAGCCCCAAGTGTCATACCCTGGCCTCCTTCTCACGCAGGTACAGTTCACTGGCTTCTGTCACTTGAATGCAGATGGAATCATATGTTGGGAAGCAGAAGTGGAGGCCAAATTAGGTTGAGATAAGGAAAGGCATTATTGCCTTGGGCCCGTCTTAAGAAAATCACAGCAGGTGAAGTTGTGTGGTGGGGGCCTGGTCCGCAGCGCGGAGGGTAAGGGGGCTCTAGGGTCAGGTGGGAGGAGCTGTCCTCTTGGCTCTGGGCTGACTCTGAGACTGTTATTATTTCTCCCTGAGGTTTGGTTTCCTCTGTGAAATGGGATAGTAATCAATAGTTCTTCAGACAATGGTGAATAGGTGCTTAGCAAATTCTAGGCCCAGGCCCCTCCACTCACTCCCAGCATGGCTTGTATCTGAATCTCCTTCCCTCTCCTCTTTCCAAGTACTGGAAGGACCAGCAATTCTCTTACCAGAAAGCTGCTGAGGCTCTGTTAGGGCAGGTCCTTCAGGCCTTCAGGCTGGGCATTCAGGCAGGACATGGTCTTCTGGATCTCTGAGAGTTTCCTCATCCTCAGCCCTGACTCCTTGGATGCAGGCACATGGCCACTCTCCGACAGAGTGGCTCTCTCCATGGGAGAGACAGAGCTGTAGGACTGGATAGGCAGACACATGAGTGGGGCTTCCCACAGCTCCTCCCCCTGGGTGGAGCTCTGACCTGGTCCTGGGTGTCTGTGGGAATCACCCTGCTCCGGCTATGGCTACAGGCTGCCAGGAGTTTGATTCTAAATTGGTGTCTCAACTGAGCTCCTGGACCACAGCCAGAAAAGAATCTTGAGATCAAAGACCCATGAAAGTCAAATACAATGGTGACTGCACCCAACATGCCTGGAATATGAGTCCCAGGTTCTAACTTTTGAGGACATCTCTATCCAGTTATCATGGAGCAGGAGTTAGCAGTGTGTATGACCTTGGGCAAGTCACTTTAACTCCCTAGTCCTCAGCTTCCCATCCTGAAGATAGAACTTAACCATTTCTAAAATTCTGATTCCTTGTTGTGCCTTTTAAGAGCACCATTGGAACTAACAGAAAGCCTAATCTATGTAAAAGGAGACTTGCAGATCTGAGGACATCATGCTTTCCATGCTGGGAAGTTTCATAAAGAGACCTAGGGGCCAAGGGAATGGAGAATAGGAGGCTGAGCTAGCCAACCCAGAAAGGGGTGGGAGGGACTGGCTAGATTTCTCCATCTCTCCTCCTTCACCATCTCTGTCCATCACACAGAGGATTCTTTAACTCCCTGTGAAGTCCCTTTAGGAGCATCCATCTTCCATACTCGATCAAACGTCCTAACAGAGCTGTTTCAAGAGTGTGTATGCACCCCTGAGCTCTCCCTGTCACCATAGCCAGTGGCTCCGAAACTTACTCCTGGTTCCAGCCCCATGGGAAGGCACAAGGGATTCCCCGGAGGCTTGGCTTTGCACCCTGAGAGAGCCAGGAGCCAGGAGTCCGTCTGACAGAGGGGCCCTGGAGAGAGCAGAGGGCTGTGGCAAGAGGCCCTGAGGTCCTCCAGCCCTCCTGACACCATGGCCGAGCTCCTGTCCAGACCCCTGCTGGTCTTGGAGGTGAGAAGGTGGTGAGACAGGAGAGAGGTAGGTGAGGGAGCAAATGAAGCTCCCAGGAGTACAAGGAGGTAGGACAGAGCAGGTGGGCATTGGCGTGCAATGTCCCATAGAAGCCTCTGGTTCCAAACCAGTTTGTTTAGTGTGCCCCAGAGCCTGGCCTGCCTTGTGGACATTTCTGTGAGTCTGAAGAGAAAGCTCTTTGATCTCTCCGGAGAGACTTCCCTCTCACCTGGGAACCCTGAAGGCGGCTGAAACAGGAACGGCTGAGGGGCTGGTTTCAGGTTCTCCATGAATGGAAAATGGTTTGTGGCTTTTCTCAGAGTTTCCAAGATGTTCCCACATAAAACAAAGGCTCACAAGTAACAAAGACAATTCAGAGCTGGGATTGGTGGTGGGGGCAGGGTGTCCTGTGACTCAGGAACAGTGAGACTTAGATGAAAGGACACAGGCTGGCAGGGTGGCTTTTGGCAAGTTACTTAGGCCTCTCTGGGCCTCAGTTTCCATTTTTGACTAACAGAGAAGATGGTTTCTCGCAGTGTTGTTGAAGAATTCAGCAATGGCAGGTGTGAGGGACCATCTGAAGCTACCTGGCATGTCGCACCTGGCACACTGTAGGGACTCCCTAAATTGTTCTCATCTTGATGTTAGTATCTTCTCAGGTTTGTACTTCTCTGTCCAATACTCCATCCCAGTATCTATCTCTATTTATCATGAATTTATCATATTTCTCATCACTATCATTAATTTGTCATCTATTATCTATCTATCTATTATCCATTTATCCTGTATTCAATCTTCCCAATCAGATTGTTAGTGCTTTTATTGTGTGAGTCTGTATTATCCTTCTTTGTGGGTATCCAGTAAATATGTTAATAGACTGATTATACCTGGGGTCTGGACAAGCCAAACCTCAAGTTACCAGAGTCACTATGATAAGGGGTTTTATTTCCCAGTTTCAAACAATGCTTCAATCTTGTGCCAGCTTCTTAGATTTCTTTCAGAGCGACTGAAGGAATAAATGCCCAGAGTAGGGAGTTTCCATAGAAGCCAAGTCCTGCTACCAGTGGTCTTTGCCTTGCTCCTTGGCTCCAGACCGCCCAGCAGCCTCTGCACCAACCAAGACACCTCCAGTCTCAGGAGGTCTGAGGTCAGTGGTATTTTAGGATGTTCAGCTATGCAGACACACTGCCCATAGGTTACTCATGCCGGTGTCCGCCTCCTACACCACATAGCTACACACCCTCCTAGAATGTGTCCCAGAAAAACAAAGGCCAAAGAGGGGGAGTGTGTCTTGCCTGGTGCATCAATCACCATGCACACAAGATACTAATAAATCATAATAATGCCGTCCATTTACACGGTGCTTTGCAGTTTTCAGAGCCTTCATTCGTGTCTGTGCATCGTCTTATTTGAGCCGCATTATAATCCTGTGAAGCAAGCAGGGTTCGTTCCTTTATTTTCATTTTGCAGATGAGAAAGCTGTGCCCAGGGTCACATAGCTACTAAGTATGGACTGGAACCCAGGTCTTAGGATTTTGATGTCTGTTCAGTGATTTGGGGTGAGGGTGGGGAAGAACAGAGGAATAGAGTTCAAGTGAAGCAGGGGACAGAGCCAGCCTTCGGATCTTCCTCAGGCCTGGGAGGCCATGCTGGGACAAGGCCACCAAGCACCTGAGCTTCCCAGGAAATGGTGTCTGTCAGACTGAATACCCCAATAACCTGCCGGCGCAGCTGGAAACTCTAGACATCCTGGATCTCCTTATTCCCTGTCCCCCGCCCCCCATCAATACCTGACGGATCCTCACCCCAGATACCTTCTCATTTATCTTGTTTATCTCGTCTGCATCTCCTCACCTCAGAGACTGGGATCTCCCAAAAGAGGCCTGCAGGCACCAGGCCCTGTGCAAGATGAGCCTTTGAGGTGTGGGCAGAGAATATTAGAATTTCTAGAACTTCAGCAATGGGAAAGACATTGCATTTTCTAGTATTTACTATGTGATAGGTACTGGCCACTCCCTGCTCTGTCAGTCAGGCCATCTGAGGTCATGTTCCAAGGTCACATGCTGACCAGCCTGGCCACACTGGCCTGAGACAGAGCAGGGGCTCAAAACTTGGAGGGCTTGGCACCCACTCCTTTGCTTTCTTTGTAACTTGACCTTCTGCAGGGCAAGTGGGTCAGGTTAAATAAATTTATGATTTGTTTTCACTAAATAAACCCTGAAGAAATAGATACATGGCTTAAAAATGAGTCCCTCCAGAAGAAACTACTTAAAGGAGATATAGCATTAATAATGCAAACAGAGGCAAACAGCAAGAAAATGGTAGCATTGACACTTGGCCTACCTAATGCCCAGCCTAATTAAACATCTTCCAAATGAAGAGTTTGAGTGGTTTTCAAACCTTCTGGTTAAAAACATAAACAACATAAGATCAACTGACGGACATCAAGAGAAGATGATAATTTACCGGCTGGATTCAAACAAAAGCCTTTGTGTAATTGGTGTGGAAGACAGAAACATTAATATTTTAGTGAGCACAGCCAATGAAGCACTTTTTTCATTTGGATGTCTGTACCTTACCAAGGTATCTTTTTTCAATTCTGAAAGCTGTAAGAATCAAGCATCAAAGTAATTTTCACTTAAAACCGGATCTTCTAAATACTGAACTGCAAAATGTTAATATGAACATAGCACAAACATAATAAAACATCAATCACATCGCACTCACTGAAAACATAAGCATTCATAAGAATTCCTTTCAGTGAAAAGGGTTTTTTGGGTATCATTAATGAAATAAAAGCCTTAAAAGTAGTGTCATTTTATCCTTGGCTCATTCACTTACATCCTTCTTTCTATGTCTTAACTGTGGTATTGTGATTTATCATGTGAAATATATATTTGGTCTCCGTCCTTGTTACTGGCCCAGAGCTAAAACCCTTGTGACTTTACCTGGGATGAGAGTCAAGCTATGTCTTTTGTTATGCTAGTGCAGTGACTTTTGGACCCTCCCTGGGTCACCTACGGGTGGGGGCTGGTGGCCAGAGGAGGCCACCAGGTGATTGGACCTTTAGTCCCACCCACTATTTCCAGGGAGGGCAGAGGGGCTGGAGGTTGAATCGACCACTGTAGACTAATGACTACATCAATCATGTTTAAGTAATGAAGCCTCCATAAAATCTCAACAGGACAGGGTTCAGAAAGTTTCTGCATTGGTGAACACGTGGAGGTACAGGAAAGTGATGGGCACGGAGAGGGCACGGGAGCTCTGCGCCCTTCCCCATATCCTGCCTTGTGCATCACTTCTATCTGACTGTTCCTGAGTTATATCCCTTATAATAAACCGGTAATCTTATAGGTAAAATATTTCTGGGTTCTGTGAGCAAATTAATTGAGCCCAAGGTCATTAGAACCAAGGTCATTAGAGCCTCTGATCTACACACTGGTTGGTCAGAAGCACAGGTGACAGACAACCTGCCCTTGTGATTGGCATCTGAAGTTGGTGGTGGGGCAGTCTGGTGGGACTGAGTCCTTAGCCTGTTGGATCTGATGCTCTCTCTGCGTAGATAGTGTCAGAATTGAGATGGATTACAGGACATCCAGATGATGTCAAACAATTGCTTGGTGTGGGGAAGAAACCCACACGTTGGAACTGAGTATGGAATCATTACTTACACCCATGCTGTATTAGGACATGAGACATGTATGTGATTTCTAAGTATATTGAGGGTATAGAGTCAAGAAAATATGGGGAAAGTTGGGCCAGGAACCGGAAGTTACTGATTATTCTTTCATCTTCCAATTATATTTTATCTACCACATATCACCAGACTGATCTTCATAAAAACGCATAGTGGGGACCAAATTGCTACTCTTATTTCTGCTTTCTGTTGAACCCCCTCCCCAAGAAAGAATGGCAGCCCTAAAAGCCTTCTGGGACTGGGTAGCTGACTTGATGGAAGAAAAGGGTTAAATGTAAGGCATGGTGAGAGCAGCAGCAAGCTGGAGCGTTCTTTGCCTTAAAATATTCCAATCTAAAAATTTAAACCCTGGACAGGCAAGAGAAAACCCTGCCATGGCCAGGATGGAATTTGTAAGCTGACATCTCAAAACCCCTGAGGAGGTCAAGGCTGACCTTGGAAAATTTTCTCCATCTCTCCAGACAGATCTCTTGCTGCTTGCTCCCAAATGGGTTCTACACAGTGGCCATTGCTAATTGGTGCTGATCTTGGCCCTATACTAGTCCCTCTTCCTGGCCAAGTAAGCCCCCCCTGACCAAGCCTGGTTCTAATGCCACTCCTCTGTGGAGCAACTTGACTTCTCCTTCCCAGAGCTGCCCTCACATGTTGCTCTTATTGGGTTTTACTGTTCTCAACATATCACTGAGTTGCCTGCCTCCACCATGAAGCTGGGTGCTCTCTGAGGTCAAGTCCTTGTCTTATTAATCAGTGCATCCCCAATACCAAGGTCAGTGCCTAGGTCACATGGTGGGCAAGTCTGCTGAGCCAATGAATGCGTGTGAACAATGGTACCTGTATGCTGGGTAATAGCAGTGCATTATTAACTCTAGTGTTTGCCTCTAATTTTTAATAATAATAAGCACATGCCTTCTCCTTTCACCCCTCCGCCCTCTCGCAGCAGCTCCCCCGCTACAGTGCATACACTTTTGGACTTTATGTGCTTAATGGATGGGAAGTAAAAGAAATGGCAAGTGGTGAAAGTTTCTTTCTTGGCCACGTATCTGCAGTGGAGACAAAGCCATGCAGTGAGTCTTACAGTGCAGTCTGCCCAGATGCGCCTGAGTCAGCTTTACCAGGAGTGCTTATTAAAGATGCACATTCCTGGGGCGCCTGGGCAGCTCAGTTGGTCGAGTGTCCGACTCTTGATTTCGGCTCAGGTCATGATCCCAAGGTTGTGGGATAAAGCCCTGTGTTGGGCTCTGTGCTGAGCGTGGAGCCTGCTTGGGATTCTTTCTCTCTCTCTGCTCCTTGCCCCATTTGTGCACTCACGCTCTCTCTCTGTCTCTCAGACAATTTTTGAAAAGACGCACATTCCTGGGCCCCTCTCCTGACCTACTGATTAGAAATCTCAAGAAGTATGGCTTAGTAATTTGAATTTTGATAAGATCCCCAAGTAACTTTCTTGGTTCTAAAATTTGAGGACTGCTGCGGTTGGGCAGAGCTCCCGTTTCATTCACTCAGTGATGCAGTGAAGTCACAGTACTGGATACCTACCTTTTCTGAGCCCAGCACGGTGCTAAGTGCTGGTGGAACACTGCTGACTCACACCTGGTCCTTCCTTTTTTTTGAAGCTCGTGGTTTAGAAGTGCAGGTAGACAATAAATAAGACACATATTTAACTACAACTTGTGATAAGAGCTCTTAGGGCCACTGGGTGGCTCAGTCAGTTGTGTCTGACTTTGGGTTCAGGTCATGATCTCATGGTTCATGAGTTTGAGCCCCCATCAGGTTCTCTGCTGTCAGCTTGGAGCCTGCTTCAGATCCTCTGTCCCCACCTCTCTCTGTCCCTCCCCCTGCCCTCAAAAATAAACAGACGTTTAAAAAAAAAAAAAAGAGCTTTTAGGGAAATAAGCAGACTATCACAACAGGATTTATAGAGAGGGCTGGCCAACTTAGAGTGACCCTACAATGTCCCTTTGATATGGGAAATTGAAGCTGATCCCCAGAGGATGGGAAGGAGTTGGCCATGTGTCAGGAAGGCAAGGGAAGTAGGAGGGGGCTGGGGGGGCCCCTGTGGGTGAGCCACCTGGTTTAGGGAAAGGAGTCTTGGGGAGGAGAGACTACGGGCTGGCCTCGTGTCCTCTCCAGGAACATTCCCCTCTCAAACACTTAGAAGCTGTCATGTCTACAGTAACATAAACCCTGGCTTAGACTTGACCCTTCACGTCTCCTGGGGTTCAGCCAAACTCTCACAGGCTTCGAATTCTGGAAGCCAGGGAGGTTTCACTCATTCTCTCCGACCCTGGCTGCTTTGTTCTTTTTCTCAACCTCTTCTCTTGAGCTGCTGTCACTGGTACCTTTAGAAGACTGCCAGAGCTGTATTGAAGTATTAAAGACCTCAGAGCTCACTCCCAAGCCACAAACACAATCACTGGCACTGTTGGCCATCGGGCAGGTGGAGAAAGGTGGGCTGGACTGTGGGGAGGCAGTGTGCCATGAGGACGGACCATCCACGCCCCTGCTGGGCACCCTGAGAAACCATCCCCAGGAAGGTGGCTGGAGGAAAGAGTTGTTGCAGACAGTGTGTGCTATGCTAGCAACGGAGCTTCGGCGGGGCCAGGACAGAGCAAGCTCTCTCACCCAACCTCTGCCATCACTTTCCTGTAAAAGATCCTGCGGGGCACATCCAGTCTCACCCTTTTCCCTGTACTCCACACACAAAACCAAACCCAAAACGAACCCTTATGTCACTGCCAGAGAGTCAGGCCATAGACGTTACCTTAATTTGTCGAAGTGTTTCACTGGTCAGTTCCCAGGGGTCCTTGAAGGTTGCCTATGCTTCTGAGCCTAGTGTGACCTCTCACTGCTTTGAAGAGGTCCAATGGAATAAAAACTATTGTGACGGGAAGGCACCTACCTGAGCTCCTGAAATATCTTATCTCCCTAAAAACTTTGCTTCATAAAGAATTGAAAATTGTTGAAAGCCCTTTCCCCAGAACAACTAGGAAATATTGATTCTTGTCACCCCAGATAAGAAGTCTCCGCTTCACACCTAAATAAACAAGGTCACAAAAACTGTCATATCCCCCATCTATTCTCCTCAGGCTCATTTATCTTTCCTAAAAGTCATTTGTTTTCCGGTAAATGCTCTCTCCCCACCCTTCTAAGAGGCCACTTTTCTTCTAGAAGTGTCCTTCTCCCCACCCCTTCCCATATTAAAATGGCATATAAGCCCCAATTCTAACTGCCTCTTTGAGTCACATTTCTTTGTGAACTCCCATATATATGTAAGTAGAAATCTGTCTTTTCTCTTGTTAATCTGTCTTTTGTCTGTTTCATTCCCTGGCCCCCAAACACCTTCACAAGAGGATACAGGAGAAGTCTTTTCCCCCCAGTAGCTCCATTTCATTTACCACATTGCTCCTGCCCACCCAGGATTTCTCGCCTCTTCCTCAGACCAGGAGTCTCTCTAAATGAGAGGGGCTGAGGGTCTGTTTACCACAGAGAGATGAGAAGACTCTGTGATGAGGTCATCAGAGCCCAGGGTGCTGGGGGTGGTTTGGGATGAGCAATTTCCCTTTACGTGACGGAGCCAAACAGAGCATAAGCATTGGAGTCAAAAGTGGATTCTGGGGGCGCCTGGGTGGCTCAGTCGGTTGAGCGTCCAGCTTCGGCTCAGGTCATGATCTCACAGTTTGTGGGTTCGAGCCCTGTGTCGGGCTCTGTGCTGACAGTTAGCTTAGAGCCTGGAGCCTGCTTCGGAGTCTGTATCTCCCTCTCTCTCTGACTCTCGCCTGCTCTCCCTGTCACTCTCTGTCTCTCAAAAATAAAAATTAAAAAAAACATTAAAAAATGTGGGTTCTGATACCTCGGCCCTGATCGTTCCTACTCTGTGATCTTGGTATATCACCTAATCATCTTGAACTTCAGTTTTTCATCTGTACAATGGAAATAATAATACCTACTCTGTGGCTTCAGCATAGGTAGTATACCTTGCATTATGCCTGATGCACAGGTGGTGCTTAATAAATATTTTTAATCTGTGATTTCAGACCCAGTGGCCAGTTGCACCTCCTTGGTAGCATTTTGTATTATAAGATGCTGACATGACATGCCAGGACCAGAAAGTTGCCAGCCCCAAGGCACTAGAAACAGCTTACATGGAAGGGATCTTTGCAGTTCCTGGATGTCAGCGTTCTGCAGTGCCGTCGGCCCGCCAGGGGGGCTCCAGAGCCCTGGAAGACGGACTGTAACAGGTGTGGGTTCACTTCACTGACCTTCAGAGTGGCTCATCGCCACCCTCAGGGCCAACCCAAGTGTGAGCTGCCTACTGCCACAGCTAATTTTTCTATTTTCTTAGAAAGTTAGGATAGGGGCACCTGGGTGGCTCAGGTCATGATCTCATGGTTTGTGGGTTTGAACCTTGCATCAAGCCCTACACTGCTGGTACAGAGCCTGATTGGGATTTTCTCTCTTTTACACTCTCTCTCCCCCTTCCCTGCTCTCTCTCTCTCAAAAATAAATAAACTTAAAAAAATCTAGAATAAAATTTGAGAGCCTACCATGTGTCAGGTGCTCCTCTAGGTGTTGGGGACACATCTGTGCACAAAACAGGCAGTTTCTCCTTTCCAGAAACATACCTTCTAGTGAGGAGAGGCAAACAATGTAAATAAATGCATATCATGTAGATGCCAAGTCAGGTAGAGATAAGCATTATGAAGAACTATAGAGCTAAAGGGATGGGGAATGGTAGGGTCTGTTTCAGATGGGTGGCCATGGAAAGCCTGTCTGAGGAGGTGACATTAGAGGGAGGCCCAAAGGAAGGGATGCTGACCCGTCCTGGCTCCCCTCTTCCAGCACCATTCTCCATCGATAGTCTTTCTGTGATTCTCCTCCCATCAGGTGACTTCCCTGCTTAAAGATCTTTCAGTGGATTTTTTTCTAAGTAAAGCCCTTTGGGCATGGCATTCAAAGCCTTCAGGGTCTGGCCACAAAGATTCTTTCCATCTCTCCTTCACTCTGCAATTATCAATCCACACAGAACCACTTACAGTTCTCCAAGTCTCCCTCTCTCTCTCTCTCTCTCTCTCTCTCTCTCTCTCTCTCTCTCTCTCTCTCTCTCTTTCTCTCCATCCTCCCTCCACTACCTCCTCCTCTCCCACCCAGCTTTGCACATGCTATTCCCTGCAAGGAACATCCTTTGTCCTCTTCTTAGTCTCCCTTGGACCAATCCCTACAGGTCCCTTGGAGTCCGTCTTGTCCCCACCAGGTTTCCCCCTTTCCTCTCTGCTGACCACTACACCATAGCAGCTCCACTCACAGCGTCCAGTAATCCAGAGAGCACAGAGGACATGGTTTGTATCCTGCCTGCCCCTACGCCAGGTAATGAGCTCCTAGGGAAATTACCTGCATCCATTTTTAATGCCTGGCATAGGACTGGACACTTCATAGGCATCAAATGAAATAATGACTAAGGAGAAGAATCCATTCTATTAATTCTCCCCCACTTTAGCGAACCGTTTCCAGCATGGCATGTTTTATGTCCTAAGAAAACTACACCCAGTCTCTTTATTTCAAGCAGTGCCCTTTTTCTCCCCACTGTCTTCTTACGGGTCCTTTCCACTGTTGTCCCCATGTTCTCCCGTTCTGTGCTGTCTCCTTCTGGACTCACCTCTGCAGGTCTGTGTCTCCAGTTGTGTGTTTGGGGCCCAGACCTGCACATCTGTAGCCCTGCTCCAACTCCTCCCCGCTGACCCAGACCTTTTTCCTGATGACCTAGAGCTCACATCTGGGATCCCCAATTTGAGATGGGCTGTGAATCCTGGTTGGCTAGACCTGAGGCCACTTTAAACTAGGAGGCATTTGCTGAGCCACGTGGAGCTGGCCTGGAGGCCACCCGAGGCCTGACAAAGACAGGCAGTGGAACTGTCCATATCACTATGACCGCAGATCCTAAAAGGTCACCTGCATTGACCTCCCTGACTGGAGACTGTGTATGGCTTTGGGGATTCCTTGGCCACCACCTTAGATACATGGCCCTGCTTCACCTTCGACTAGCTTGGACTTTAGAAACTTAAATACTCTGACCTGATGTTTGCTTAATTCACTACTTTGCCTTGAACCTGGTGACTGGACTGTCTGGTTATTCTCTTAACAAGAGACCATATACTCATATACGAATTTTTTTAAGTTTATTCATTTTTTAGAGAGAGAGGGAGAGAGTGAGCAAGTCGGGGAGAGGCAGAAAAAGAGAGAGAGAGAGAGAGAGAGAGAGAGAGTCCCAAGCAGGCTCCTCACCGTCAGTGCACAGTCCAATGCGGGCCTTGAACTCATTAACCTTGAGATCATGAGCTAAGCCAAAGTCAGACGCTTACTTGACTGAGCCACCCAGGTGCCCTAAAAAAAAATCTTTTTAATAAAAAATACAAATTTCCATTAGACTTGTTCCCTGAGGTCTTCCAGTCAACTTTCTTTCTTTCCTCCTCCTTGAGGAGGCAGAATCTCAGGGTTGTCACTTCCCTATTTGGCGGACGACTCTTCGCAGGGGCCCTCAGGACTTCCTGCTGGAGTCACGGCCAGGGTCCTAAGCGGGGGCAGTGGACCTCACGCCCGGGCTCTCTCAGAACTGGCCTGCCCAAGCCCCACTGCAAACCCAAACCTGCTTGGGTGGGAGGAGGCTCCCATTTTTCACAGGCCGCAGACTCCAGTGCCTTTCTGAGGCCCGGCTACCGCTGTTCTCTTAGGAGAGAGGCAGGGGCCAGCCTCGCACAGCAGGGACCTCCAAGCCTCCTTCCCAAACACCCACCTCCCCGGCTCTGCCTCGCTGCCACCTCTGTGACGGAACGTGTTCATCATTCGTCGCTCAGCACTCTTCATTCTACATGGACTCAAAAGTGTTTATCAGGTGCCTCTCATGTTCCGGGTACAAAATAGACACGGCGGGTCAGCGAATGCCTTCTGAAAAGGGGGCACGTGGGAAACATTGTCAACTGTTGGGCCTGTGGTCTCTCACAGCTCCTCAACTCTGCTATTGCAATTCAAAGAAGTCTCGACAGTACATCCAAACACGCTCGTGGCTGTGTTCCAATAAAAGTATTTATAAAAAGGAGGCAGCGGGCAGGATTAGGCCCATAGGCCATGGTTTGCCAGCTGTGATTGTTCTACATTTTAGCACCGCTTCATTGCTGTGCTGTCTAAACACTGCGATTCTGTCAAACACCAGCACATGAGAGCTGAGAAGTGCCTGAATCCTCAACAAAACAAAGTAACACGAGGGGCGCCTGGATGGCTCAATCTGTTAAGCATCCAACTTCAGCTCAGGTCATGATCTCGAGGTCTGACGGTTCGAGTCCTGCATTGGGCTCTGTGCTGACAGCTCAGAGCCTGGAGCCTGCTTCAGAGTCTGTGCCTGCCTCTGTCTCTGCCTCTCCCTCTGCTCTTGCTCTGTCTCTCAGAAACAAACAGACAAAACCCCCAAAACCACAAAGTAACATGAAACCTTAGGAAAGTATATTTGATGAATAAAAACTGAAATGGTGTCCAGTCCTGTTAAAATGGAGATTCGAGGTTTGAGTGGTAGAAGTGAAGGTAATGGGACATGAGAAAAGTGCGGCTAGATTCTGTCTGAGATGGGAAGCGGGGTTCAGCAAAGGTGACAGAAGAGGTGACACCCCAGCTGGAACTTGGAGGGCAAGTAGGTATCAGAGGCAGGAAAGGCATTCTAAGCAGAAGGAACAGCGTGTGAGTACAGGCAGGGGCTGGCACAGTGGCTCAGTGTGGCACAGGCAGGGTGGGGAAGTAGGCAAGGCACGCCTTGGCCATCTTGGGGTGCCATGCACTGGAGTCTGGACTTCGTTTTATGGGAGCGGTGGAGGGACACGATCAGACCTGTAGAAAATCCCTCTGACCGCTGTTTGGTGGAAAGACTGCAACCGGAGAGCCAGGCCAGCGGCCCAGGTGAGCCCAGATGCTGGCCTCAGACCAAGAGTTTGGCCCGGACCTGTCCCTTGCCCAGCTGTCCCTCAGACGTAAAAGGACGGAGGTCGAAATAGATGATCTCTAAGGCTTGTTTGCTTTGCCCAGGGTCCCGGGGGTGGGGGTGGGGGATTCATCTTCCCTGGGATGGGGATGGGAAGTGTGCTCCAGGTACTGGGGAGGACACAAAGTGCTGTGCAGGCAGTTAGAGGAGCACCGTGATTCTGGGGGCAGTACAGAGACATAAAAATGACTGGGGCACCAGTCAGTCTCCGGGAGGCTTACGGGGCGGCTGGAAGACACTGAACGCTTTCTAGTGAGCAGAATGAGGCCCGTGAGATCCGCCTCCCATCCCTGAGACACTGAGCCAGGCTGGGAGCCTGGTCACCATTCTGAAGGCTGAGAAGCCTGTGCATGGCAGGCACAGCCGTCCCCTGGCGTCATCAGACCCCCACTCCAGCTCTCAGCCGCACCATCTCCTGCCTGGTGCATGCCAACTTCTGCCTAACGACTTCCACCCTGACAGCCATGTTTCATCTCACGGGGTTGACCCCTCCCCCAGTCTCTCCATCCCCCTGCCCTGCTCCTTTCCCTTCTCTATCTTATCTCCTTCTACGACCCTCCATAACCCGGTCATTTACTATATTTATTGCTTATTTTCTCTTCACTGCAGAATGAAAGCTCCCCCTTGGCAGGGGTCTTCATCTGTTTTGTTCCCTGATGTTGTCCATGGCCTGGCACATAGTAGGAAGACAGATTTGCTGAATGAGCACCAGTAAGTCAATACTGTTGTCTCTTTAGGATTCCTGTCTTATGAAACTCAAAACCAAAGAGCTGGAATGCCTTGCTCAAGGACATGGCCAGCAAGTGGCTGACTGACAAGGTGGTGTCCCCTCCACCAGGCCTGGCTGAGCTCCAAGCTAAAGTGGGCCGTGAGAGATGGTCTAACCTCCAGGGACCCACTGCCCCTTCCTCAATTGGGCTGCCTCAGCCCCATGGGCAACTCTCAGAGTCCTGTTCAACATCCCCCTCCTCCTGACTGAAGGATACCCTTTTGCTAAGGAGATCTGCCCTACTAAGAGCCCTTGAACAAGAAGATGCTTTGGGCTGTAGTAGTTGGTTGTGCTGAATTTTCTCATGCTCAAGGATGTAGATGTTAGACACACTTGACTTAGGGTCATGGGGAGAGCAGAGGCAGGTGGAAGGCAAGGGGTGCAATTTGGCAGAGAGGTGAGGCTTGCAAGGAGCAGCTAATTCTGGGGGTGCCTCAAAGACCAGTCTTCCGAGGTTAGAGAAATCAACCCAGCCCATTTTTGCCACAGGCGTGCCTTGCTCCCACCCTCTTTCCTTGGATATTATACCTGTGTCACTCCAAGCTCAGCCTGAGAACATGATGTGGTTTTCTAATCCCTCCAACTTGCATTTGTTTTATAAACATTCATGCAGCCAATTCGGGTGTGGCTGTGGCTGTGGTCTTGCCAGACCTCTTCCTGGGCCACCCAAAAAATACCACCCTCTTGCTACTGCCATTTCACCAACCTAGAATGCTAACGAGGTGCCAAGGTCTCCAGGAAGGACCCTCACCTGTGGCACCAAACTGACCCCATTTTCTCCCCTTCTTCCCTTCTCTGTTCTGCTGTCACTATGCCCCAAATATACCATGTTTGTTCATGCCTCCCTGTCGTCACACACCCAGTTGCCTCTTCCTGTATCACCTGCCCTGCTCTCCCCACCCACTGAACTGCTCCTGGTTCTTCCAGACTCAGTGCTGGCCTCTCCGGGAGGTCTCCCTGCTTGCTGACCCTCCACACAGACACAGACACATACACATACATACACACACACACTCTGTACACAGATGCATACATACACACCTTCCATATACACACACATGATTACACAAAGATACACCTCACACCCTATTCACACATAGACACCTTAAGACATCTCAGTATCTATACCCTTAATAGATACTTAGATATCCATTACCTTCTTCCTCTACGTATATACACACCCATGTTGTCTTCCAGATACCCCCACTCACATACGCAAACGTACCCCAGCTTCCTGCACACACATTCACACACTCCCAGTGCCCTCTCTGCCATCCCCCGACACACACAGCAGCTCGCCACTCCTTCCTGCTCTGTAGCGTGCCAGGCACGGCTCTTTTAGTAGGTCCCATCCTGGGCTGTGGCTGTCTGTTTCCTGTTCCTCCCTTCTCAGCCAAGAGCCCTATCTGGCCAGTGGGATGGTCACTTCAGAAGATACTTTAAGGCAAAAACAGAAGTGCCCGGGCCAAATGATTTACCGGAAATATTCTGGCTCAACCTGTCCTCAGGCGAAAGGAACACTAAATGAATTTGAATCAATGGGTGAAAGCATCTCTTATTCTCAAAGGTCATCTTTATGAGGTTGCCAACATGCTCACTAATTCAAATCCTTTCTTCTTCCTGTTGGAGTCTTTCAAGAGCTTTCCCCAATCCTCTTGCCTCCATTTTCTCCCATCTACTATGCACTGCCACAGCCCTCTTTCTAAAATGCAATTCTGGTCATGTCACTCTCTGCCTCAAAAGCTGCCATGAGCTCCCTATTGCCTCTAGTAAGGTTCTAAATTGCACATTAATCCATTTCACACCCTCAGGGGTCTCTCCCAAATGAATTCCCTAGTCTTACTCCCACTACAAGCTCACTTTCAACATGCTGCACCTGTATCCCAACCACACCAAACATGTCCTGCCTTTTCTGCACACCACGAGTCTGCTTTTGCTGCCACCTTCACCTGGGATACACTTCCTTACCTGTTTCCCCCTCTTGAAAGCTAACTTATCCTTTAAGACCTCAAATGCCTCTTCTTTCCAAGAACCTCCAAGTTGGACTGAATCTCTCTGTCCCAGAGCACTTGGCCCCTATAATGTAGCAAAGTGCAAGAGTTGATTTGGATGCATGTTTATCTATTGAAAGCTCTTTGAAGTCAGGGGCTGTGTGTTATTAATTGTGGCTCGGAATTAAAGAAAGGGTTTTCTACAAGATCTCTTAGGAACTACTGATGCTGGCAGAAGAAGGTAGGGGCTCTGTGATGGCTGGAAACCCTCCACAGCCGCACGCTTGGGGCATGGTGTCATGGTCAGCTGGGAGAAGACCCGGGGACGACACTGAGGTTTTCTGGAGAGCAGGTTCCGATGGCTGGAGAAGCCCACTCCAGCTGCTGCCGTTTAATTTTCCCATTTGTGAGGACCAGGCAGCCTCTTTCCTTCCTAAGCCTCTTCCTCTTCTGTCTGACTTCCATCTCTGGCTGTTCTCCAGGGGAAATTTGTATCTGTAATGGTGGAATAATTAGCTCCCAATCCTGGCCTGCATTAACCTTGAATTGATGGTGTCAGCTAATGAGGGAGGGAGCAGAAGGGCCCAGGCATTAGGGCGCCTCTAACTGAACTCCTTTTTCTAGGGCCTGGCTTGAGTTGAGCCACAGCTAAGTGGCACGTTTTCACTCGCAAGCAGTGGAGATCATTATAGGTTTGCCCACGCTCTGCATCCTCCATTTCTGTCAAATCTCCCTACCCCTAAACAAACAAACAACAAATTAATTAAACAGTGTATTTCTTCCCACAAAGATACCTTTACTTGTGGACTTCTGGTTGTCCTGGCAACAGGGAAACACAAGTCATAACCCTTGCTTAGTAACCGTGTGAACCTGGACAAGCTGCTTGGTTCATTTTGAGTCTGTTATCCATAAAATGGAAGCAATTATAGTATCTACGCCATAGGATTCCTGTATGGATTAAATGACCTAATATATATATATATATATATATATATACACACATATATATGTGTATATATATATATAGGTGCTCAATTATAGGGCTGCATTCCATAATGGGAGCTGTTGTGACTATTATTTGGTGCAGGTGAGCCCTGTGACCATGTACCCTCTCCGCACCCCAGTTTCCCTTTTTCTATAATAGGGCCTGAGACTCCGTCGTCAGTAACCCTCAGGTGGAATGCTAAGATGCAATAGGTCTTGGGTCTTCCCCCCTCACCCACCCTATTTATATACCCGATCCTGCTGCTGTTTCTGTCACTTGGAGTCTCACTTGTTCCCATGTTCCACCGACATGGAAGATTTCTCTAATAGTTGTCATAATAATAGTCCTGGTGACATGATGATGGAGGGAAGTGATTTTCTTAAGAGCTTCAATGGGAGCTGCCCCCTGCAGTTGGGAGAAACCTCCACACGTCACCAATTGCTTCCTCAAATGGCAGCCAGCTGTCTCAGTCCACACCGTAACCCGTATGTCAGTACAGTGTTGTATAATCTGTGGAGTTTTCCATCTCTGTGATCTCAGTTCACCCTCCCAACAACCTTCTGGGGTAGCTGGACTAAAATGTATCAATCCCATTTTATAGATGGAACGTTCACTCATGCATTTGCTCATTCACTTGGTGAACATTGAGGGAACACATTTTGTACGAGTGGCCCCAGGATTGGCATGTGTGGCTGAGCTGTCACCGCTGTATGTGGAGGCTCTGAGACAGTGTTCAAGGCCATCCTGTGCTGGGCCCAGTGTGCCCTGTGTTCTGGGGTCAGCCCATGTCACTACCCAGTTCCCGGCACTGAGGCCCTCTTTGATAATCACTTCTAAGACAGTGCATCAGTGCAGGCAGCCCCCTTGGGTTTGTCTGCTTCACCCCAACCCACCTGTGGAGCTCCCCCTACTCTATCTTTATGGTACTTTGTGGGCTTTTTAAATGTTTATTTATTTTGAGAGAGGGAGCTAGCGAGAGAATGCACATGAGCAAGTTGGGGAGGGACAGGGAGAAGAGAGAGACACAGAATCTAACACAGGCTCAGGGCGTCAGCACAGAGCTTAACGCGGGGCTTGAACTTACAGACCATGAGATCATGACCTGAGCTGAAGTCGGACATTTAACAGACTGAGACACCCAGGCGCCCCTGTTCATGGTACTTTGTATGCACCCCCATGGCCACATTCACCACATTACATTGTAACAATTTACCTACACGCAGACTCTTTACCTGCACCTCCACCTCCCCAACTTACATCCCCACTCATACACAGAGCCACTAGTTGGGAAATTTGGGAGGTCAGGGGAGCCTCCTGTCATCTCTAAATCTCCGGTGCCAAGCCCAAAGCCTGGCACAGGCTCAGTAAATGTTGAGTGGATGGAGTAATTCTGAGTCATTCCTCTCCCAGAGTGGTGTTGGTATCTTACACTCTCTGAGTGTAGCGTGGTGAGGAAGGGGTTAAGTAGCAGAGGTGGAGAGTGCTATTAAAGACAGAGGAGGGACACTGGGCCTGGTACCTCCCTGCTTCTCAGGGGTAGGTTGTTTTAATACTAGATGAGACGCCTCTTGTTTATAGATGGTGGGTAGTCATTAAAGGTGTGCGTACCCTTCCCCATCTGTGCCCATACTCTTTCCTCCCACAGATACTGGGTCAGGAAATTAGAAAGACAAAAAGCAGCCAGGCCACTTGCTTAGAGGAGAGGAAAGGGGATTTGCACTGAAGGTCTCCCAAGGGCCAGGCTTTCTCATTACTAAGTGATATTGTCCCCACTTGATAGGTGAGTTCACAGTTCCAGTGTTGAAGGAACTCAGCCAAACTGACACAGCAGTTCCAGCCAAGGTGCGATTTGACAGGAGAATGCCCCAGCCCTCCTTGAGGCCCTGCCCCACACTCAGAGAACCTGGAGAAAGATCCAGAGGGAGACGGTCCTGTCAGGCCGTGAAGTGGGGTAACTGAAGGTTGGACATGTAGTCGGGGACACTGTAAATGGCTCCAGGCACCATCGGGCACTAGGGAGATGGGTCTTAGGTAAAAAATAGACAGGCCAGGGGTGCCAGTGTAGCTCAGTTGGTTGAGTGTCCCGTTTTGGCTCAGGTCATGACCTCACAATTTGTGAGTCCAAACCCCACATCGCAGAGCCCTCTCCAGAGCCTCTGTCCCCCTCTCTCTGCCCCTCCCCTGCTTGTGCTCTCTCAAAATAAATAAAACATTAAAAAAAATAGGTGAGTTGGGAAAGGGAAAGGTTTGGAATAGGTTATGTTGACCCTGGGAAGGGACTGATGTCTCTATAGGCGGACTCTGCTTAGTGCCTATCTGGTATTATTTTACCTGTAAGTAGTTACTGAGCTCATGGAAATGGCCAAGAGGTAGGGACAGTCAGGGACACTTATCCTGAAGGGACCACCATAGAGGGGCAGATGGGAGCTTGTCTGGAAGGACCCTGAAGTGAAAGCCCCAAAAGTCCAGTGAGGGAGAGGGCTGCTATGATGGTGTAATGGGGTGATGGTGTGTGTGTGTGTGTGTGTGTGTGTGTGTGTGTGTGTGTGTGTGCAAGCATGCATGTGTGTGTGCACGTGTGTGCGTATTTTTTCTGGAGCATAACCTGAGTCCTGTTCAGTGTGGTTCTCTGGCCCATTGTATCAGCTGCAGTAAACCTTCCTCCACCTCAGTGGGCTCCATGTGACCATTTGGGCCCCATGTCCCTACCCCATAGGGGCCATTGTTTGACCAGCTCTTGGGAAAGGCAATTAACACCATTTTCCATTTACCCAAGAGCTGTGTTGTCTGGAGAGGCGTCTCTGGTTTTTGGGAAAGTGACTGGACTAAGGGCTGGCCAAAGGCCATGTGGTGGGGACCGCCACCTGAACGCACACAGTGCCGGCACCCCCCATCACCTTCTCTGCCCAGCAGCCAGGTTGAGGTGTAGGCAGATCTTTAGGGTGATCAAATGACCTCCTGGTCTCATCCCCTTTCCTTTGCTTCTACTAGGATTGACTCCAACACCATGGATCCTGCAACCAGGACTCTTAGGCTGGGACTCTGGGGCTGAGCCCAGAATTAAAGCAGGTTGCCTGCCCCCCCTGAGGCAGTGCTGACACCATCCTGCACTTGCACTCCACCATGACTACCTTGTCTCTTCTAGCTAATAGTGTGTGTAGGGCTCTTCATCGATTATGAATGGTCTTATCCAGCAATTAACTGACAGGCTAGGAAAGATGCTATTTGAATTATCTCTGGTTTCTTCATTCTCTGATTTAGGCAACAATTATTTATTAACACCTACTCTGGGCCAAACCCCATGTGAAGGACTGGGGAGTTAAAGATGTATAGACATAGCCTGTCCCTTCAGGGTTTCATAGTCAGATGGAGGGGAGAAAGTTAAAAGCAACCCTCTGACCAGGGCAGGAATTATTACGGAGAAAGATGCCCAATGTGCTGGGAGAAGGGAAGAAAAGGGGAGGACGACTTCACCAGGAAGGTAACAGCTGAACCGACTCTTGAAGGATGGATAGCAAAGGCCCTTCTGAAGGAGGGAGAAGGGTACACAAAAGGCCTGCGGTTGTGAAAGGGAGAGTGTGTCCCAGGAAGACACCCAGGTGGGGGACATGAGGCGGAGCGTCCCACGGTGGGGCTGGTACTTATGGAGAGAATCTAAGAAGTTCAGACTTGATCAGAGGGACAACTAGGAGTCAACATAGGATTAATCAGAGAGCCATCCACTTGGTGTAGATAGTGTGGGAGTGTGGCACCTGCGTTAGAGGAGAGCTCTGGGGTCTCATGGTTGGTGCCAAGTGGCAGGAAGGCTTAGGAGAGGAGACCCTCATTGCTGGGGCTGCAGACTAATTGTGGTTGCCCGCCACACTCATCAACTCTGCGGATCGGGTAAGAAAGTGTAAACGACTCAACCAGCTTCAGTCCCTACAGCTGAAACACAAGGCAGCACTGAACGTACATCTTGTCTGATGAAGGACAGTGTGTAATAGTTAACAAAAACAGAGCCTACATTTTCTAGCCAATACACAAATGCAGACATATATCCATAGAAGTTTAGAGCAGGAGGGTCCTAATACATCTTTCCATTAAATTTTGTTTTTCTTGTGGGTTTCAAGACTAAAGATCCCCCTCCTCTGCCTCCTAGCTTTCTAATGATCAAAGATCATCCTTTGTTTTAAAGGTGAGAAAACGGAGACCCTGAAAATGTAAGTGAATTGCCCCAGATCCCACTGTGGTCAATGGCAGAGTGAGTGCAGGACACTCAGGGGGACCGGAGAAGGGGAGGAGGCTGTGATTCCTACCCACCCCAGGTAACGCTGTCTTCTACTTGAATTATCTGATTCCCAGGGCCAGAAGCTACTATTTGCCACCCAGGTTTTTCCAGCTTCTTCAAGATCAGTCTTCAAGAACCCAGGAAGGAGGGGCACCTGGGTGGCTCAGTGGGTTAGTTGAGTGTCCAACTTTGGCTCAGGTCATGATCTCGCTGTTTGTGAGTTTGAGTACTGCGTTGGGCTCTGTGCTGACAGCTCAGAGCCTGGAGCCTGCTTCCGATTCTGTGTCTCCCTCTCAGTCTCTCCCCTGCTTGCACTCTGTCTTTGTCTCTCAAAAATAAATACACATAGAAAAAAATTAAAAAAAAAGAAAGAACCCAGGTAGGAAGAGCAGGACAGTGGGAGGAGGGGAGAAAGTATCTTCCTTCTTGCGTTGCTGCCCTCACCATCCAAGGACCCGGGTGGGACCCCAAAGGCAGGCTTCTTCATGAAGCATCTTAGTGGGGGGTCTTAGGGGAGGACAGCATAACAACTAATACAGGCTGTCTCTCTGCTGCCCTTTCATGTCAGAGAAATTTGCAAAACAGGGAGGCAGCCATTCTTTTTTTATTTTAATTTTTTTAAATGTTTTTAAATTTATTTTTGAGAGATAGAGAGAAACGGTGCAAGCAGGAGAGGGTCAGAAAGAGAGGGAGACACAGAATCTGAAGCAGGCTCCAGGCTCTGAGCTAGCTGTCAGCACAGAGCCCGACGTGGGGCTCAAACCCACGAACCGAGATCATGACCTGAGCCAAAGCCTGATGCTTAACCGACTGAGCCACCCAGGTGCCCTGGGAGGTGGCCCTTCTTGCCCCTCATAGCTGGGATCCCCCACTCCGCTGCCTCAGTGTGAAGCCTTTGCTGCTGTTGTGGGGCCATCTCCGCAGCTGCGTTTAATATGGAACTCACTAAGAAGGATGGATTAACTTCTCTCTCTCACTCCTATTTAGCATTCCCAGCTTTGGCAAATGAAAATATGGGACATTCAGTTAAATTTGAATTCCAGACAAACAACAACTACTTTTTTGGCAAAGTATGCCCCCAGTATTGCATCAGTTGGTGCTTTTTCAAAATTTGAATCTAAACAGGAGTCCCATATTTTATGTGGCAACTACTCCCACCATAAGGAAAATGGCCCCACAGTCATTTTCTCTGATCGAGAGCAATTGCTTGCACTTGTTTTTGCCGTGATGCTCTGCTTTGAACTTGTTAACATAACTGGTCAAAATGGACATGTGCCGGGGAGTTCAGATGTCTGCACTTCCAAAAGAGGGTGGGAAATTGAATCCAAATATTGCTATCTCTGATGATTCATCATTAATGGTGTTTGTACCTGATGCCAGCCAGCTCTTCCTTTCGACTGAACCACTGGATCAGATTAGTGGGAAGAAGCCAGTCACTTGCATTTACCTGAGCCCAGGTAGCACCTTCACTTTTCAATGGGTTGTTTTGGTGTTTGGAACTATTATGGTTATATGTAAGTAAGCCGTGGAAAATACCTACTTGAGGCCAAGGCCTGTCTCACTCTGTAAATCCTGTCTTTACTGACTGAGCAGAAAAACTGTCCATACCTGAGAGAGGGGATACTCCCTCCACCCCCGCCCCCCGTAATTTAGAACTGAAGTAGCCCTTTGAGAATTACAGAATACAATTCATACAAAATGAATGGAGGAAATCATCTACAGACATTATCCGAGAGGATGACAGAGAAAGCTCAAACTCCAATAGAAGGGACCCGGGTAATGCCTCCTGGAACAGGTCCCACTGTGGAGTTGTGACTGAGGACACTGACAGACGCATGTTCTCTGAAGACCGTGAGAGTTCCCCAGAGGGGGGGGCCAGCCTGGAGCCTTGAAGGAGGGAGCTCACAGACAGAGGACTCGCCAGTGTTCATCTGGGACCTGCCAAGGGAAAGAGGCTGGACTGTGCCGGAAGTGTTTTCAGGTCACTGGGAAGATCTGTCTCTTGCTGGAAAAAGCCTAGTTCCTGAGGCTTCAGCACAGCGCTTGGTGCCCCTGGGGCCCCCCCATGCCACCATCTCATCTCTCTTGGCTTTTCACCAAGAAGTGATGTTCTGTTTATAATTTGGCTTCCCTTTTGAATGTGTTTGCAGAGATCCCAGCAATGACCTTGTAGCCTAACCCTTCTGGCTTCCTCCCCACCCTCCTTTTCTCCTTCCTTCTTTTCCTTCTCTCTTTTTCTTCTTCTTCTTCCTCTGCCTGTCCTTTCCCCCCTGCTCCCTGTCTTGTTTGTCTTCTTCTTGTTTTTCTTCTAGTTGCCTCTCTCAAAGTGAATTCATAAAGTGCAGTGAATTCTAGTGTTTCCGTGAGCCCTTGTGGGCATGGGAGTGTAAGCTTGTTCCCTCGGGGTCCCTCAGAGCATTGGCAGGATCAAGTCGCCCGACTGGTAATGCTGGGGTCAGGCCCTGGAATGTAGCTGCCACACCACAGCTACCACACCACGGCCACCACACCATGGCCTCCACCCCTGGCCCCAGCTCAGCTCAGCGGCTCACCTGGCAACGTCTCTGAGCTGTTTTTGAACTGCAACACCCCTGGGCAAACATGCAGTCAGTTTTGTGGTTTATCACCAATCCTGGTTCTAATTATGTCTGTAAATACTGCCTGTATTTTTCCAGAGGCCTTTATCCTATTTGTATAAATTCTTCAAACATTTTTTAATGTTTATTTATTTTTGAGAGAGAGGGGCAGCGGGGGACAGAGGATCTGAAGCAGACTCTGTGCTGAGAGCAGAGAGCCTGATGTGGGGCTGGAACTTTGGAACCGTGAAATCATGATCTGAGCCAAAGTAGCACCGCTAACTGACTGAGCCACCCAGGTGTCCCTTATTGTATGAATTCTTATAGACAGACACAGGTCTCTTCTGGAGTGAAGGGCGTATAAAGAAATGCATGGTTTAACTGGAGGGATGTAATGGAAAATATCTAGTTAAATACTATTCTTAAAACAGGAAAAAAGAAAAGGCTAGGGGCACCTGGGTGGCTCAGTTGGTTGAGCGTATGACTTTGGCTCAGGTCATTGATCTCACAGTTAGTGAGTTTGACCCCCACATCGGGCTCATAGCTATCAGTGCGGAGCCTGCTTCTGATCCTCTGTCCCCCCCTCTCTCTGCTCTTCCCCCAATTGTGCTTTCTCTCTCAAAAATAAATAAAACATTAAAAAAAGGCTATTCTTCTTCAAGTGACCTGAGGTGGAGGAAACTGAGCAGTAGAGAGTGCTATGTTCCTGTGTCAAAAGCACCCAAGACCTTTGGAAAATGGGCCCAAAACCTTTATATTAAGTAACTATTCACGGCTACTTCCCTTGGCAAGAGGCCAACCGGCTAACCCTCCTGCCTAGCTGTTTGCGACTTCAAGTGCGTATAGAGCAGGTCACTCTCACGGTCGCCTCTTCTCCATCGTATATAGTGTGTGATGAAGCTATGCGTAGAGACTGGGGCTCTCAGGGTAGGTGGGGTGTCACATTAAATGCCATTGTTCTCCTTCCTGGAGATTGTGTTTGCCCCGTTGACACTGAGCCAAAAGGAATGTCCAGAGTGACATTTCAGGTTCCTCTCCTTTTGATTATATTTTTGGGTTTTGTTGCTCGGGAGGCTGACTTAAACAATATAAGAAGGAGGTAATTAATTTAGTTTCAAGGAAGGTTCGTGCATTCATTACATAAATATCAGCAGAGCACCTGCTATGTGCCCAGCGCTATAATCCCCTTCAGCCTAACAGGAATGCACCCGAGAAACAAACAGGTGTTTGCTTGCTCAGTGGCATTGTGTGGTTGGTGGCCCGGGCCTATGTCTTGTTGTGCACATTAGAAGTACAGGTCACCACTAGGTCGTGGAGATGGGAATGGAGCTGAACAGAGGACAAATCTGGGAGGGGAGGGCAGGGCAGGGCTGATATGAGAGATAGCTGGACCTGGGCAAGGATCCCGGATCCCAGGATTTCCCCCAACATTCAGATCCCACGCCCCAAGACAGTATTTGTAGTCTATTATCTGCATCGTATGGTTTTATCCAGGCTAGCAAGGTAAGGGGATGAAATACCAGATATAGTATCAGGAGCCAGGAAGGCCACGGAAATGGGGAGGGCAGGGTCAAGTAAGACCGTCAGGATGACAGAAGAGAAAAATCTCTCCATCCCTCCACTTATTCATTCATTTGCTCATTAATTTATTCAGCACACATATATCAGTACCCCGTCTGTGAAATACAAACATAAATAAAACATGCCACGTACCCTCAAAATGCATAGAACCTCATGGGGGAGAAAGGCAAGGCCATCATGATTGGGCCTTGCTATGTGCAAAACATTTTCACACCCACCCCTACTCTCCTCAGGGTGACAGAAAGTGGGCTGGTGTCATTGCACACACCGTGGATTGCATTATAGGAGAGAAAACCTGAGCTCCAGGAACCTAAATCTTTTATAGTGGGCAGTAAGCTTGTCTGCCCTTAGCTTTGGAGGGGACCATATCTGTCTTGTGAGGTCATTTGCTTTGCAAACAGGCTTGGAAAGATTGTCCATAACTAAGATGATGTCCCCCCTCATAAGAGGTACAGAAACATGAGAGACTCCTCGAAAACTGGGTCCCAACCATGATCAGTTTTATGCCTTCAGGACGACAGCTTTTGTGGAAACAGAGAAGAGGAAACTGAGGGAAGTCCTCAGCCTTGTACCAAAGCAGACTTTCACCCTCCTCCGGCAGGACTCAGTCCTGCGCTATGGCCACGGTGGAGCAGGTAAAAGAAGCTACCAGCAGAAGTGGGGGTGGAGTCGGGCACCCTCTTCCCCGGACAATGATAGAGGCTTTGTGTTGTGGAAAACATGCGGAGTCATCCTATTAGCGTCTCAGGGCAGGTATCTAAGGAGAAAGACCATCTGGCCTCAGTAGGCATGCGGGAGTGTGCTGTGCACAGTCCTATGTGATGATCTGAAGGAAGGAAATTAAAATCTGTTCAGGACCTACTGTGTACCAAGTTCTGTGATCAACATTTCATTTCACGTCATCTCATACTAACCTTTTTTTCTTTTTTTCTTGTGGTAACGTACGCATCACATAAAATTTACCATTGTAACCGTGTAAAGTATACAATTCAGGGGCATCAAGTCCATGCCACCATCACCATTACGTGGTTCCAGAGCATTTTCATCACCGCAAACAGAAACCCCAGATCCACGAAAGCAGTCACTCCCTGTTCCTCCGGCCCCCTGCAGCCACTACTCCGCTTTCTGCCTCTCCGGGCTTGCCTGTCCTGTATGTTCACAACAACCATTTGCTGTAGGTATTGTGATCCCCATTTTATAGGCCAGGAAGCCATAGCTCAGAGAAGTTCCTATCTTGTCCAAGGTCACAGAACGGACAGGGGACGGGATGTGATGATGGGTTCTCCGCTGAGCCCCCCAGGTAGAGAAGAAAGGTCAGTCACTCCCAGGCCCTGAGGAGCACGCCCCTGGTTAGCACGTCCAGGGGGAGGAGCAGGGCAGAGGAGGGCGAGCAGCAGTCCAGTGCACCAGACCTGAGTCTGGAGGAGGCAGGAGGGAGAGGTGCTCCAGGCTGAGGAAGGTCCAAGGGTGACATGGGGTAGCCACTCACCAGTAGAGCCAGGGCCCCCGCAGTGGGAGGTGCTCTCTGCAAAGGTGGTGCCCGGAGCAGACGCAGCCCCCCTGATTCTGGGGAAGCTTCCAGCATAGCAGGCTGTGGCCTCCATACGTCAGACCTAACGGCTTTGTTCATCCGGGTGAGGCCACCAAGAGAACGCCCCAGGAGGCCAGCTGGGTTGAGTTTCTTTTTCTCCAGGGAAACCCAGACCTGTCTTTGGGCGAAAGTCTCTCTGTCAGCTGCCAACACCCCCAGGCTGTCTGGGGGGCTGAGAGACTGAGTCGAGTTCACAAATGGCCTCCAGTCAGAGACAGCTGCAAACCAACGCCTCCCGGATCACTGTGTGGGCCTTTGTTCATTTCCTGGGAACGCATGAGGAGCTGGGTGAGGGTGCTACACGCCCACGGCAGCCAGGCCCTTGCGGCTTTGCCTCCTCTCTCAGCTCTGTGGGGTCACGTTCTGGGCCTTTACCCAAGCCTGTGGGATTCGGGAGCCCCTTTTCTTGCTTTGGGGTATATGGGAGGTATTTGGGTGCTCCTTCCTTATTGCTGAAACCCAAGAGGACCGTGGTCTCTTCCTTTGGGGAATGTTGGCTTCTCATCTTCCCAGTGCTGCCCACCCCACCCTGTCTTCCTGGGAAGCAGAAGAGGGTGGGTGAAGAGGGGTTCATCTAGGGTGCCCTGATTCATCCTCGGTGGAGAGGACCCTCTTCTCATAAATCTCTCTCTCACGGGGGTATGGCATCCCTTGGCCCTGAGGCTCCTCAGAAGGGTTAAGTGTTCAGCCAGGAGAGCCCGTCCAGATGGGCTGTGCTGTGGCAGCTGTCATTAGGGTCCCCGAGGGCCTTTGGGATATGATCTTGACAGCATCTGGCTGTGTCTGAGGCCAGTCAGATGAGCTGGGAGGTAAGGCATGTGGCTTCCTCCTGGCAATGATCTGTCTGTCTGTGAATGTGACCCCACAGATGTCTGTCTGTCTGCCTTGCTTGCACAGTGCCTCTCTACAAGGGATTTCCACCAGCAGCCTGAGTCCATGGGTAAGCCTGCTCCTTGGGGTTAGGGGGCTGGCCCTACAGTGCCTGGTCAGGGTGAGTGAGAATGAGGGTGGCAAGGTAGGCACAGGAGACATCTGGTTGCCAGGAAAGATGGGGTGGGCACCTTATTCCCACTTGGCAGGGCTGGCATGGAGACAGAACCCAAACTGGGTTCACCCAGTGCTGCCACGTGTAGCCCTGTGAACTTGCATAAATCCCTCTGCCTCAGTGAACCTTTGCTTCCTCACCTGCGAAAGGGGGTAATACCCACCCTACTGAGTTGTTGTGAGGCTTAATGAGAGAATGAATGTGAAGTCCCAGTGGATGGGCAACTGACTGGCCCGGGGGCCTTCACCCACACCCAGGAGCCACCTCTCTTAGAACAGAGTGGGTGACAAGAAAAGACATGGCTGATGTCAGGGACTGTGTCTGTGGTGCTGTTCCCACTCCCGAACACTGCGGTTGGGTGGGACCACCCATGGAGATCACCAGCACCAATCCCCATGGCCCAGGTTCCAAGAGGGAAAATGCTCAGCCTTAGGTTGGGTTGTCCAACTGTTGATTCTGCAGGAGGGCCAATGTCTCTTTGGTCAAGAGGGTGAGCTAGTCCTTGAATAAATTCCCTCTGACTTCCTGCATCTATGTGCATCTGAGGGAGGTGATTTTGGTAGCCTGGCTGGAACTGGCTTAAGGGGAATGAGAAACACCGTCTCTGACTAAGATTCCATTATTTTCTTTAGATATCCAAGGCAACACCACAGAAACCTCTGCATGAGACAGATCTGTGGGTGCGTGTCATTTGTAGCAACGGTCATAGCTAACACTTGGCGTGTGCCCACTGTCCCGAAAAGCTTGCTTGAAGTACACATTGCCTCCTCACAGCTCTGTGAAACAGGCGCTGTGGTTACTATTTGAGCTGGTTACAGTCCTTCAAGAAGCACAGGCCAAGATGCGGTTAGCTGGGCCAGGGACTCAGAGGGCAGGGTATCGGCAGAGCATAGAGGAGAGGGTTGCTGTAGGTCTGAGAGCTGCACAAAGGAGAGAGGACAGGAGAGGTTGGGCAGCAGAAGACAGACAGCAGTGCAGCTCTGAGAAATGCTCAGCAAGGCTAATGGGAGTCTCTGTGCAAAAGTTGCTCCTCAGAAGCTCTAGGTGTCGTGCAGGAATGAGCTGGAACTAATACGCCCTCCATGCTCAGACACTGGTTGAGCATGGCATGGACCAACAGCAGCCATCCCCCGACTCCCTCTCTCTGGGGGTGGAGCGGGACGGTCACCTCGACATTATTGCTTGACTCTGAACCCATATGCGTGAGGTGGTCAGGCAAGCTCTCTTGAAGGAAGTCTGACCAGCACATCTCCATGGCTGCCATACCTCCATTTTACAGATGAGGAAACTGAGGCACAGAGAGGTTACATTTCTTGTCCACAGCCCCATGGCTAATAAGTGGCAGAGCTGACACCAAAGTTGGCTTGGTTCTGAATCCACCTTTGTAACCAGCAGGTCATGCTGTGGGCTGTTACATTATTTGTTGATGTTCAGGGGAAAGTGCCGTTGTGTAAACCTTGGAATCAGGCAGACCTGCGTGTGTCTTCTCCCTCTGGCATGCGCTAGCTGTGGAAAAATTGGGACCGGAGTGTGTAAAGTACCTGGTACAGTGGCTAGCACAGAGTAGGTATTCAGCAAAATCCAGTTCTTGCTCTCATTCCACAGGGAGGCCACCAGATGTCACACAACACACACAGGGATAGAAAGAAGATGTCCAAAAACAGAGTGGTGGTGTTCTCAGTAGAGCTGTTTTCTAGAACTGCCCAGAGAATCTGAGAAACAACTCCCCAGTCTGTCCCCATCATTTTGACCAACACCTTTGGGTCAGGGCTGCTCAATGCACAAGGGCTAGTTACAAATCAAGCCCCTCCTCAACTCCTCCCTGATTACCATTTGCATGATGTAATCTCAGCCTACGGCTTTATTTTCATGCACGAGGTGGGGGTGTCAAGATCCAGCTTTCTGGATTGTTACCAGTGGTCCAAGGGTCCCATAAAGAACCAAGTCTAGGACCGGGGACCATGACCAGCAGGAAGTGGAAGCACTCCTGGGTGGTTTCAAAGACCTGCCTCCTGGTATCCTGGTGTACGTGAACTTGAAACCTGGGGGCAGCCTGGCTCTAGGGAAAGCCCAGTGGAGGAAGAAAAGTTTCCAGGTACTTAGTAGTAACATCCAAGGTTAAGTGCACTTCTCCAAGTTATTAAAACCTCAGCGAGCTGGTGAGAGAGGGGCTCACCTAGAAAGAATTCCCCAGCGCGTGCCATGTGCCGGTGCTAAACCAGGCAGTGGGTGTGTGGGAGGCGGGCCTTCTCCGCAAGGAGCTTGCAATCCTAGGGGACACGGACACAGCAACACGGAGCCGGTGTTCGGGTGGGGAGTGTGCAGTGAAGGAGACTCAGCCACACTCAAGGCTGGGAAAGCTTCTCACAAGAGGTGACAGTTACATGGGGTCTTGAAGGGTGAGGTGAGGTTTGCCCAGGGGCTGGGTGGAAGGAGCATTCTAAGAAGAGGGGCAATGGCGTGGATGCAGGAGACCCTGCAGATGAAGCTGCCCACAGCTTGGTTTAGTTGACTACAGACTCCTGGGAAAGAGGTGGCTGCAGATGGAGGGGGCAGGAGGAGGGGGCAGGCCCTGAAGGCCTTAAAGGACTTGCTAAGTAGGTGGGGTGGTAGTAGACACGCCATGTGGCGGCCTTCTTAGGGAGCACAAATGAATAGAATCAAAAACAATGACGATTACTGTTACATAGACACGACAAGTATTATGAGTATTATTCTCTTTTCTATAACTGAGTCCTTACTAGGTGCCAGGTGTTCTGCTAAGGGCCCTCCCTGTGTTAATTCCTAAGTTTAACACTGTGATAGGGATTATTATCAGCCCCGCTTTACAGGTGAGGAAACTGAGGCACAGAATGAGTGGTTGGATCGAGCCCCGGCTACGTGACCCGCAACTCCCATCCTCGCCTCGCCTCTGAGGTTTTGTTTTTACTTAGGGCTTGGTGTCAGAACGTTGTGAGAAAGACTAAGTGAGCATTTCAAAGGTTCTGTGATCTTGGGATATAAGGTTTCTGTCTCTAAGATCCAGGTTTCAAATAACACAGTCTGTCCATTGTTGATGTCGCCTGGTTAATGTCCCACTCTCTGAATGTCAACTATTATTCCCAAAAGACGGCCTGCTGACAGCAGGAATATTTCTGAGCTGACTGCTCTGTGGCACCAGGGTTGCCCCAGGCTCAAGATGGACAGGCGCTGGGACAGGCGCCAGGCCTGGTCCTGGGGTGCCCTCCCTATGGAAATGCAGCTGCAGCTACCCCCAGCCCCCCTCCTTCTGTCCTGGGGACATTGGCATTATTGACTTGACTCTAGGCCAGGCGCGGTGTCTGGTGGTCTACAGCCCTATGTCCTTTTAGTTCTAAGACCTTAGGAAGACTCAACATCTTCCTTTTTCAGATGAGGAAACTGAGACTGACGGATGTAAAGATCCTTGCCCAAGATCACATAGCTAATAAATAGCAGAGCTGGAATCCGAACCCTGTTTGACCTCCTATAAAACCCACTCACTTTCCCCCACACCATGCTAATCTTGTGAGGTCAGTTAGTATCGTATTTGCTTTGTAAAATGAGGAAACAGGCTCAGAGAGGTGGAGTCACTTACCCAAGGCTACACAGCAAGCACAGAGCAGCAGTGGGGTTGGAGCCCAAGCCTGTCTGACTCCACAGGCTCCAGGGACAACCTCTCATTCTGGTTTAGCCTGGACTTTGAGGAAGGCACAGGCCCTGGCCTCAGGAGAATCTTCTGTTCTCCAGAACCCAATCTCCAACCACAGCACCCACTCCTAGCTTTGTGGGTCTGGCAGATGGAGAAACAAGAGGGCCATTCTGCCTTTTCTGCTCCATCGTCCCATGGCCGGGGGTTGGAGGGGGGAGGGGGCCTGACGCTGCAATACCAGTGTGAACGTTGACTCAAACCCCAGAAGGCTGGGTCAAGCCCCTGCGCCACACTGTGGCAGGCAAGTCATTCATTATAAAGTGGGGGCGATGAGTGCCCTCTTGGCTTCTCCGGGGAGCTGGGAGGAGTACCCAGCAACGAGAAGGGCCAGAAAAGACTTTAAAATCAGCCTAGGGTTGTATGACCTCCTGGGCAGTGTAAGGGTCATTATCATTTTGTTGTTTTCTTCCTGCCCTCTGCCCTCCCCAAGCCTCCATTAGGGAGGACACTGTGCAGGCCTCCTTCTAGACCCGCAGTTGGTCAGCTCCCCTCGGGTGCCTGGTCTGGCGGGTCAGACGGCATTTCTCACAGTTCTCCCGCCCCCTGCCCTCCAGCCCTCCAAACCTCGGCCTCCCACCCCGCACAGTGTTCCCTAAGGGGGAGATTCCAGAGTGGATAACCCAGCTGCCTTTGTGACAAAAACCAAATGCAAACAGAGGAATATTTACTGAGTGCCTGCAACTTGCCAGGCTCTTGAAGTATTTAATCCTTGAAGGAACCCTCAGAATTTTTTCCTGTTTACTTTCAATGAAAGTGAGGCTCAGAGGGGCCATGTGCTTTGGGCCATGCAGGGGGTGGGGGCGGGATTCCAGCTCTGGGCTGTCTCATTCACTGGCAGGACAGACCCCTTCCTCCCTGTCATTGTGCACAGCCTGGATGGCCCCTGGACCATGTCTGTGGCTGTCTTTGCACAAGGCAGATGCCAGTCTTGAAAATTTGAACTGGGAGGGCTGACTCTTCCTCCAGGCTGCCCAGGATTTCTCAATCACCAGAAGAAATGGAGACCCTGGGGACAGTTCTGCACAGTTACCTTCTTTCCCAGCCCCATCTCAGCCTCTGAGCACTAAGTGCGCCTGAAGGAGCCCACCTGGGGGCACTGGGCAGAGGCCTTTGTCTAGACCTCTGCAGGGCCCTGACTGCCCTGGGCAGCTCCTGGGCAGGAAAAGAGGCTGCACTTGGGGTCACACAAGCCACTTCCAGCGGGCTCATCAACAACCAGTGTGTGATCTTGGACGGGTCTCATCATCTCTCTGAGCCTCAGTTTTTAGGTCTATAAAATGGAACCATATCCTCACCGCACTGCAGCATGGGAACAATAAATGAGTCAGGATGTGAAAGTGTTGTAAGCAGAAAGTTCTGGGTAGGACCTGCTGCATAATTTGCAGGGCCTGGTGCAAATGAAATGAGGCTGTTCTTGTTCACACATTATGAAGAATTTCAAGGCGGTGGTAACAGAACAGGACACCAGGTACTGGGCCCTTGGACGCGCGGGGCCCCGGGCCCACGCAGGTGTACTTCCTGAGGCCGGCCTTGGCCGGGGGTTAGGAGATGCCCGGTGAGTCCTTTTCTGGGCAGGGGCTCACCCTGCGGCCCACCTAGACCAGAGGCTTGGCGGAGCAGAGGGTCCCGCGGTACGTTTGGCGGGGCGCCTGCGCCATCTAGCGGCACCATGGAGAACAGCACCCGCCGCTCGCACGCAGCCAGCCTGCCTCCTGGGCCCAGTGGCCCTGCCCTGCTTGGGCCTGCGGGTGCTTCGAGGCGGGTGCTTCGAGGCTCCATGTGCGGGCCTGCGTCTCCATCCCTCCGCTCCAACCCGTCACCGCGTCTTCTGCATCGTGCTCCGGGTCTTTCACATTGCCCCACTCACCGGTCCCCTCCGGCCCCCCACCCCCTCCGGGTTTGTTTTTTCCAGGAGGTTCCCTGAGGTACTCACCCTCCCTTCCAGAGCTTTCCCCCTCAGGCCTCCCTGGTGGCCCCCTCTCCTTCCCTCCATGCCAGCCTGCAGTTCTGTCTTCCCTCAGCATCTCCTTTGAGCCCCCCTGAGGCTCTCTGCCACCTCCAGGGAAGGCCCATTTCCTTAGCCTGGCATCGAGGCTGTCCACCCTGGGGCCTGGGCCTGACTCTTCATTTGCCCTGTCCTGGCCTGCGCCTTGTCCTGCAAACATACCTTCGCTTCCTGACGCCGCTCCTGGACTTGTCCCCTCCTCCTGCCTGTCGGTCTTCTTAGGTCCCACCTCTGATTGAAAGCTTCCAGGACTGCTAAATCTTCAGGGAGCCCACGCAGTGCAACAGGTGTTGTTCGAGTCAGAGGCGGTCAGGTCAGGGGTGTGCATAGAGTGATTTTTTTTATTCATGAAGATTAAATGAAATGACTTATATTAGGTGTCAAAATGGTGTCTGGACCATTACAACAACTGAGTAAATGTTACAATCAGTATTGTTATAAGTTCTATATCCCTTAATTATCCCTTGGTCATGTGATTTCACCTCATTGAGCTCTTCCCATCTGCAAAATGGGGTTATTATTTATATTCCTATCTTTTCTGACTAAATGTAATTCACAACAGCAGCACTTTCTGCTTCATGGGAGAAAACTTTATTAATTATAAGGGATGGGAAATATACAGAATTAAACAATTGTCATTAACATAAAGAGGGAAAGAGGTACAGAGAGGAACAAACAAGGGTTAATACATCAAATCAGGTACTCCTGGGGTCCCTGGGTGGCTCAGTCCATTAAGCGTCTGCCTCTTGGCTCAGGTTATGATCTTGGCTTTGTGAGTTCCAGGCCCGTGCCGGGCTCTGTGCTGAGAGTACGAAGTCTGCTTGAGATTTTCTCTCTTCCTCTCTCTCTCTGCCCCTCCCCTGGTTGTGCTCTGTCTCTCTCAGATAAAGTAAATAAACTTAAAAAAAAATGACTTAACCATGCATACTTACAAGGTACAAATAAACGAAAGATCTATTGGAAAAGAGGCAAGGAAATATAAAAAGAAATCGGGTACTGACAACATCCAACCTCCTACCTGGGGAAGCCCCCCCCGTGAAGGGCCTGGTTGGATATCCTGCTGAGGGTCCTGGAAGAGCATCCTTCCCTCAGGTGAGGTTTTCAACTAACTGTTCCTGCCAGGGCCATATATGCGCTACCCATATGTGATCTACTATTAGTCATTAAGTTTGCCTAAGTGCAGTGCTGGCCAAGCTGGTTGTTTCTCTGTTTCTCGTATTATATCACACAATCTTAGGAGCCTGGGCATCTGCATATTTCTCTTCTGTCCCTGATCCATTCCAGGGGGCCAGCCTGGTTCAAGGAGGTGAGGCAAGTTAATCCCTCGGCGTCAGGAACAGAGAGGCCAATTCTGACCCCGAGGCCAGATGTGGAACACAAGCCAACTAAGCCCCTTTCCCCCCCTCCCCCCATGATTGTGTATGTGCAGCTCTGGGCAAACATGCATGAGGGGTCACACGAGTTCTACGCAGAACATTCGGTCCTTGACTTGTGAGGCATTGTATGATACTGGGTGAACATGGAGAGTCCCTCGCATACACGCACAAACTCAAACACCCAGCAACAGGGCAGCTACAATGACTGCCCTGAGCAGGGCATCTTTGAGGAAACCTCCCCATTGTGGTAACAAATTAAATATTCCCGGAGATGTGGCAATTTTGCCAATTTCATGCTGCATGTCAACAGGGAGATCATTAATGGTTTTGGAATTATCAGTAATATTAAAGCAACACATTCGAGGAAATTTCTGACATCCTAAGTGGTGCAATATTAACAAGTAATCTATGGTTGCCCTATTTTATAAGGTTTTTTTTGTGGATTGTTTCCCTTATGCAGACAGAAAGAGCGAATGTTCAATACATTAGTTGCTAAATGTAACCACAAATTATTTTCCTTTAGAGGAGTTGTGGGGTTGTTATGCACATCGTCCTGGGCTGTACTTGAGGTACTTGATGTCAAAGCCGCTGTGATGTGCTCATCGGAAGCAGCTCCTGTGATTCACCGACACAGACATAGGTCAATGGCACAGGGTATGATTTTTCATCACCAGCATTCATGACTTTTCCTGTTGCATCTCCTCCCCGTGCCACACCTTCTTCAGGGGTTTGACTTCTGTCTGGGCTTTTAGTTACCCAGACTCTGTCCTGGCTTCCAGGAGTCCTTAGGTGTACATCCTCTGTCTCCTTTCACTGCCCTCCAAAAGGGAGGGTTCCACCTCAGTTCATGCCGGGACTCCAGGCCATGAGAGGAACTGTCCAATCCAGTCATAGATCTGAATGAGTAGGGGTGGTTTCCCTGAATTGTTCTCTCTCCCTGATAATCAGGGTCAATGAGTCCCCCTAACACTTGAGGTTAACCCTGACCTTCGCATGATTAATCCTGAAGCGTCTGGTGGGCAGTCTGTGGGTCTGGTTTGTTGACTTACTATTTAGTCTTATTTATTTTATTTTTTAAAACAAGTTTTAAATTTTATTTATTTTTGAGAGAGAGAGAGAGAGGTTGTGAGAAAGGGGAACAGAGGACCCAAAGCAGGCCATGCACTGACAGCACAGAGCCTGATGTGGGCGCGAACTCATGGACCGTGAGATCATGAACTGAGCCAAAGTCAGATGCTTACCTGACTCAGCCACCCAGGCGCCCTTAGTCTCATTTCTATTACTGGATGTAAATCGACACCCACCGCGTCAGGTATGGCCCCAGAGGGGAGTTTGGTTTCATTTGATATTTTTCAGCAAAGCGATGCTGGGCTACGGCATTTGTTTACCCTGGTCGCTTGTAAATCAGGGGTTTTCGTTTGTCCGATTGGAGTTTTATTT
This sequence comes from Suricata suricatta, assembly GCF_006229205.1. Lineage (NCBI taxonomy): Eukaryota > Metazoa > Chordata > Mammalia > Carnivora > Herpestidae > Suricata > Suricata suricatta. Next base: position 89,599,844 of record NC_043705.1, read on the forward strand.
CTACCAATGAGTCAGTTATTTAAATTTTTTAATGCTTCTATTAAGTGTTGCTTCCAATTGGTTAAAGAGCCATTGCCCAGATCTTTTAGCTGTTGTTTAAACATGCCATTCATTCGTTCTACTAGTCCAGCTGCTTTTGGATAGTAGGGCACGTGATAAATCCGTTCAATGTTATAAGCAGCAAAAGCCTTTACTGACTTACCGATAACGTGGGAGCCATGATCACTCTGAATCTGTTTTGGGGTGCTGTAATATAATAACATCGTTTCAAATGTTTTCATGGTATTTTGTTGAGTTGCATGTGCAAAAGGACCCAGAATAGGTACCAACAGCAACACAATTATATTGACCTGCTTGGGACCATGGTAACAGGCCCATACAATCAATTTGCCAAGTTTGTGCTGGGAATTTTCCTCACTGGATTTGTCCTTTATACTGCTGGGGGGCCTCTCGTTTATGCCAAACTTGGCATATGGGGCATTTTAAGATAGTTCCTTTAATTGCATCTTGAGTGATAGGAACCCCACGGTCCTCAGCCCATCTGTGAGTAGCCTGTTCTCCCAAATGTCCACATTTTTCATGAGCCCATAATGCCAGTCCGTAGTCAGAGGATGGTCCCACACTCGTCACTGCAATGTGTGCTGAGGAGTCTGTTACTTTATTGGAGCTTCGTTCTGCAGAGCTGAGCATACCGTGAGCATACTATGAGCATCTACGTGAAAAACAGTGATTTTGGCCTTTTGTCCCATTGCAAAATATCTTCCCAGGGAGGGTGTTTCCCACATTTCCTTTCTGGTAGTTGTCTATCTGTGTTTTTTTCCAATGGACCATCCATACTATCAGTCCCTTAGCAGCAGGCCAAGGGTCAGTAAATATATAACATTGCCCTCCATGTTCATCCTTTAGGTCTCGATATAAACTTGCATATAGCTCAGCACATTGACTCTTCATTCCTTCTCCCTGAGTCTGAGAGTCTTTGTTTGAGAGGGTTATACAGTTGTTAGCAAAATTTAGCTCCTTTAACACTGAGAAGCTTTAACTTTAATCAAAGACTTGATAAAGATCTAACATAGAAACTGGTTTTCCAGGACAGATAAAATTTCCTTCTCAAGAGCAAACCAACAATCTAAGAAACATTGTCTTTTTAACAGAGAGCAAAGCAGAATTGTAATCTTATACCAGTGTACTTTTAAAATCTATTTATTTTCACCTTTGTCCATCCTGACCATACATAAAATTCCTTTCCAAAGAGTTTCCTTCACAAGCCTTCTGCAGCTTGCCTTTGCCTTTGGATTATGTCCCACACCAGTTCTCTCCAGTCAGTTCCAACTAAGAATAAAATTACTTTCTTTTACCTTCCACAAAAATGTATTTTTATTCTCTACAACTTTCTCACGTATCTCCCACTTTTCTATGTACAGTTACTTTTCTTATTTCTGTCAGTCTTAGAAACCTTAGTCTCCAGTGAAAACTAGGTAGTCGCCAACTGTGAACGTTTTCACCGGAATTCTTTAGACAGCAAATGCTTCAAAGCACAAACCACGTTTTTCCAACAGATTTAAATAGCCTTAGTTTTTCTTTGCCATAAGAAGTCAAAAGCACAAACCCATGTTGAGTAATCAATGCTTTAGTAATTTATCCTATTTGGAAAAGACCTGGATATTCAATGAATTCAATCCCATTTATCATGCAAGCAAAACTTAAAGGTTTCAGGTTACCAAAGACTTTGAAAGCTATCTTAACAATTACCCATAAAAACCTTGAGAGAGAATTAGCTATTACTTTAAGTCATCTTATTGCTACCACGTTGCAGAGATAACACAAGCTTATCTGAGCTTCAGCAAACCTCAACAGAATAGAAGTTATATATTTGATGCATAACTCTAAAGACAGGTCCATCTTAATTAAACCAACAGACCTAAACTAGTCTACATACTGAACTATGTTCCACTTCCATTTAAAAGTCAACCAACTTGGGGGCACTGAGAATGGTATTGAAACCGGTTATGCAGGCCACTCCCTAAAGTGGAGCAGAAACAGGAGAAGGAGGGGAAGGCAGAGAGGTGAGGTGCCTCCAAGAAGGCTGGAGGTAGATAAAAATCCAGGGGCCAGAGAAAGAGGTCTTCTGGTCCTAAACCCTGTCGTCTCAGACAGATGAGCAGACACAGGTTTGTTGTTGTTGTTGTTGTTTTCTACAAACAAGTGGAATTACACAGTCCAAGTCCATCTAGAGAAGACAGGGAATGTCCTGAAACAAAGGAAGTTTCGGCAGCTGCTTGGGAATATTCCTTCAAGTCCCCATCCTAAGGTGGACTAACCACAATTAGTTCCAATTATTATAGTTATTAATTCAGGAAATAAATGAGGGAGAGGCCCCCACATCTATTAAGAGGAAGAACAGAGAGAGAGAGAGAGAGAGAGAGAGAGAGAGAGAGAGAGAGAGAGAAGGAGTCAGCATCCCCTTCATCAGGGGTGGCCTGTTTCCTGCTATAACCTGGGCTCTATCAGGAGAGGAGATTAGAAGTGAATCCCTGCCTCACTGTCTCCCTGCCGCTCTAGGCAGCAGCACCCAAGAGGACAGGTTTGAACGGGGAGAACCTGCTTCTCATGTTTATGCTCATCGCTCTGGTCCATTCCCGGTTTATCATCATCCCAGGCATCAGGGTCGCAACCAGTCCAAAGTTGCCAGGGCTAAGTGAACTTTCCTGGTATTAACCTTTCTCTTTCTTCTCTTTTTAAATATTTATATTTAATTACCTGCATGGCAGCCTTTTTGGCCCCATGGTGATATGTGTGGACTTTGTCTGCCAACACAAATGTTCGGTGTTGTGGCATAGCCATTCTGGACTGCAAATCTGCAACCTCCTTCTCTAGTCTTACTTTTTCTTCCCGACACTCATCCCTATTTTCTGTGGCACAGCAATAGACTGTTAATAAGCTCCATCCCCCACGCTCCAGGAAAGCCACATGGTCCTTACCAGTAGCAGCCTAGAGGGCTGCCATAACTTGCGGAGGTTTAAATGACTTTAGTTTCATTCCTCTATTGTTCACATAACCCTGCTCTCTAACCTTCTTTTACTAGGGAACAAAACTGTGGGTCTTCCCAGCTGGGAATTTCCACATTCTGGTTTGAGTTTCCTTGTGGAAACAGTGTCTCGTGCATCCTGCCAACTTTCCAATTTTGTTCTGAAAATATGTAGTTCCTGATAGCTACGCTTTTTGTGTCATAGAGGAAGGCTTTATTAACTAGAAGGAAAGGGAATATAAGGAATTAAATGATTACAGTAAACACAGAGAGGGAGAGAAGTATAGAAAAGAACACAGAAGGGTTAATACTGTTACAGGATTCTTCACCTCAATACCTGGGGTTCATTGTCTCTCCACTTCAAAGAGTGAAGAGGTGGACGCAGAATAAAATGAGCAGCAGACTCATTTCTATGAAGTGAAGCAGAAGACTTCTCTTCTCCTTATTAGAGTAGAAGATCAGAAAGTAAGAATAGTGTTGATGGGGTTTTGGAATGGTGGGGATTCAGAGCTGAGGGCCAAGAAAGAATTCTTGAGAATGCCTTTGGTGCACAAAGGTGATTTTATTAAAGCACAGGGACTGGACCCGTGGGCAGAAAGAGCTGCACTGGAGTTGTGAAGAGCCATTGGTTTTATACTATGGAGTTGGGGGAGATAAAGTCAAGAGGAAGTTTCTTAAAGGGATTTCCATATGCTAAAGACTCACAGATTACTGGAGGCCTAGCTATTGTCAAACAAAGGTTGTTTTTCCCTCCGTCAAAGCGTTAACATTAAGGCAGTAGGGACTTCCTGGACATTAGGCTATTGATGAGATTGTCCTTTTCTTATAATGGTACTAAGATATTTGTAAACTGAAGGAGACTTTATCAGTTTAACCATTTGTTTTCCATCAGTACATTTGTTCTTGGGCATCCAGGAGTGCCTGAGGAATAGCCCACATCCCACCTTGAGTGGGGGGTGTGCTAGTTTGTGCTTGGCCCTCAACTTGCCTTATACTTCCTCATCAGTGTAAAAGCTTTCTTTGCTGAAAGGGGGCATTTGAAGATAAATGCCTGTGACAGTAGGCAAGACGCTTTGTTTTATAAAGTTCTGGTTGACACCACCATGCTCCTTCTCAGGTTCTACCCTTACTGGCTGGATAACTCAAGGTGCTGGGTTGTCCATTCCAGATAAGCTTGACTCCAACGTATGAGGAGTCAGACTATGGGCATACTGTCCCTCGTATGATGTAAGTTTTATGGTTTACTTATTTTAGTTAGGTATTTTGGTGGTCAGATTCCTGAGCGTTGTGTCTGTTACATTCTTAAAAATAACCTTACGCCTGAGAGGGTTTGCTGTGGTCAGAGTTCCCAGCATTCTTCCAAAAATACGTGTTTTTCCCCATCCCGGGACCTCGGGTTCTAAGCTTTCCCTCTCTGCCTATTTTATCCTATCTTTTCCCTATCATATTCCTCCTCTGAACATGTGACTCCTAACTGCCGTTAGGAACTGGGACGATGACCAATCTTAACTACTTCCTGCTGAAGGGGGGCGATGACAGGGGAACGGCAGTCAGGACAGGTTCAGAAGTCTCCCCAGAGGTCTGAAATAATGGGAGGGTGTTTGGAACATCTGGGCTAGCAACATCTTCTTGGATGTCTTGTTTTTCTGGCATATGCACAGCGTCTACAAATGACATATAAAAAGAATATCAGACCAACAAGCAACAACAGTCCAAGTGCAATGACTCCTAGAGAAGTAGCCACACCATAGGAGAGAAAGATGCATTGTAGCCATCCAAAAAATCTCTGGCATGTCAGGTCATACTTTTTTACCAATTTACCAATAGTTTTTCCTCCCTCGTCCATATTTGTTTGGATCTTGTGATATTGTTGATTAGAATAATTAAGGACTTGAATTAGTTCATGGTCCTCAATCCTCAATTCCTCCTTTGGCCATCCAGTTTCCATAGGAACAACCCCATGAGGCATATTCAATTCTTTTTCAAGGAAAGATTGATCTTCGATATCCAGATTACTATAAGTCTTGTTAATCTTTTCTAAATGTATTCGACCAACAGTTCCAGTGTTACACCATATCCCAGTATGATTTAGTACATGGTAGATATGCTCACAGCTAAAGCTCTCTGTGTCAGCTATTTCTCCCTGTTGACTTTCCCAGCAAAATTTTCCTTTACCCATGTACCAAATGCTATTGGTTATTGGAGTAGAGACGAGTGGCCAGACCTGAGTGAAATCAGGGTTCCATTTTTGTTGGGGGCACAGCCAGATTTTATTTCTCTCTTCACAGTTCAAAAGAGATACGGGAGCCCAAGCTGACTCATTTGGCATTATAGCCCATCGACTCCCCATTGGTGAAATCCTTGTCTGATTTAATATAGTCCCTATGCCTGCAAGCTGAACTATTGGATACGCATTAGCATGGTCCAGCCTAGGCACACGTGCCTTTAAAATGCAATGCCTCAAGCTACAGCTCCCATTAATAGTCTTCCATAACTTGGGGCTTCCATATATAGGCCATAACTTTTGAGTTTCCAGTTCAGCATTCATTAGAGTAGGCCATTGTCCCATGGCCACTTCAGATTCCATCTGTGTTAACATGGTAAGCAATCCTTCCTGGGTTAGAATACATGCCCTTTCCCAGGTTTGAGTTTGGAAATGTCTGTGTAGGGTTTCTCTGATCTTATTCATCCACTTTACTATGGCCTCATTTTCTTTTAAAAGAGCTTCCCATCCTTTACCTTCTTCTTGAAACAAAGTTCCTTCAACCTGGCCTATTTTTGATAAGGAATCCTTTTCCAAATTGTGTTGTTCCTCATTAACAGCAAATTCTGCTTGCCCCAATATGCCTGATCCTTTTCCTTGCCTTCCTATAAGGTCTCTTTTCATCATCCTTTTATTTTCTGGCCAATGCTGTTGTACCCACCATAGGTGTTGTTTCCATTGTAAATCTATGGACCGGGAACAATTGGGATAATAAGTATCAACCCAAAACCTCTGGGTGTCCCAAGTTAGACTTAACAAAATCCAGGAGACTCCCAGGTAGGCGGTGGTTTGGGTTTGCCACAAAGGTTCCCAAAGCTTTCCAGGTCTAACTGTGATGTTTTCTGTAGGCACTTGGGTCCACCACTGGACCTTTAAAAATAATGTGTGATTAGCTTTCCAGCCACACTGGCAGGGCAGGAGACTCTCTGGACAAGCAGTACTATGGCATATCACACACCCAGCCACAGTATCTCGATCTTCATAACCTGGGACCCTTCTAATTTCTTTGTCATCTATATCTATGGCAATGCAATGTATCATTTTATCTGAGTTATATAATTCCCTTCCAGTTTCATTATTGGGCAAAATTTCAGCCCAGTATTTATGGCTTTGGTTTAATTTTATAAATAAGTAACCTGAAAAAGGTTGGCCCTTAGGTAAATTAAGGGTATGGCTATTATCCCAATGCCAAATTGTAAAATTGCCATATTCCAGGTCATATTTTACAACACGGTCACCCTCCATAAAAGTTAGGTTAGCTGCCTCAACCAAAGGGGTCCCATCATTCAACCCAAATAGCGGTGGTGTTGGTGAAATACAAACAGGATGTGTTTCTGAACCCCATAGACATATTATTATTATTTTCCAATATATTGCATTACTTATCTTCATTCTGTGGTGTCCTTTTTTTGAAGATCAATTTAAGGCCTTCTCCTGCTTCACAACTTAACTCAGGCTCTGTGTTGTCCTGTTCTGATGGAACAGCTGAACTCCGGAGCGATGAATCCAGGAGTCAAATTCTAGTAGCTGGATGGCAGTAGGAATTGCCAGGATTACTACATGTGCAGCCTTCCACACTGGTTCTAAAGATGGGGGCGAGAAAGGAAAGGCTTTCATGAGTACCTGATTTCCTGGATCATATGGAGGAGGCCGGTCATCTCAGTCATCTCGGAGTTGAGATGCAGGTAATTCCTGAAGGATCTGATGGAATTCAGCCAAAGGAATTATAGAGTTTACCAAATCAAATACTTCTTTATCTGGTAGCAAGACATTAACAAGAAAGTCTTCCATAAAGAACTTCAAAAAGGTTTAGGCTTTCTTTATGGGGTATTTCTAATCTGAAGCAAAGTGATAGGAAATAGAATATCCAGTTCTTAATTGTTCCTTGGGCCAGTTTTCTAAGATGCTTTCATTGGTCTTTTCTACCTTCCCTGAGAACTGTGGCCTCCAGGCTCAGTGCAGATGATAATCAATGCCCAGAGCCCTAGATTCCCCCTCAGTTACCAAGGACTTACGGAGGGACCATTGTGGCTTTGAAGGGATTGAGGGAGTCTGAAACAGGAATAATCTCATTTATTAGTGCCTTAGCCACCTCTGAGGCTTTTTCAGTCCTGCAAGGAAAGAATTTGACCCAACGTGTGAAGGTACCTGCCCATAGCAAAAGATATTTATACCCTTGTGTTTTTGGCATATATGTGAACTCCATTTGCCAGTCCTCCTCAAGATAATTTCCAATTCTTAGAAACCCTATTGGAGTCTGCAGGTGAGAAAGTGTGTTCTTTGGCAGATTTCACAGGTTTACTAGTATATGGAATAGTCATCTAAATTCCTTTCTGTAAAAACTTTTTGAGCCATTTGTAGGGTTTTATCCCTACCTAGATGGAAAGTATAGTGTAGAGTTTCTAAGACCTTCTACTGGTCGGTGGCTAGTACATGAAGTCTGCCGCCCTCCGCCTGTGATCACCCTGTAGGCTGGGGAGTGTAACCTCGTTCTGATGCCCATTGGTTTTCTTCTGTCGAGTAGTGTGGCTTTTCTGGAGTTGTAGAGCCATCCAGACAAGGGAGGCAACCGTGGGGATAACCTGAGATCTGGCTGCCCATTTTGCTGTGGCATCAGCCAGCGTGTTTCCCTCTGATAGCTCATGCATTCCTTTGCAATGTGTTACCGCTATCTCTAAGGGCTGGTGAGCAGGCTATAAAAATCTGGTAATTTCCTGGTGATACTTGATAGGAGTCCCTGAAGCTGTTAAAAAATGTCCTTCCTTCCTTGTCATACCAGTGGCATGTAAGACTAAGAAGGCACACTCAGAGTCAGTGTAAATGTTAACTCTTATCTTTGCTCAACTCTAGGACTGTAGTAAGAACAACTACTGTGGTCAGACGAGCACTAGTTCCTGGTGGTAAGGCACCACTTCCCAGAGTTTTCTGAAGTCACCACTGCATACCCAGCTTTTCTGGAGCTTTGCTCAACAAAAGAACTCCCACCTGTGTATAGGGTCCATTCTGGGTTTTCTATAGGAGTTTCCCTTCAGTCTTCTTGGGCAGCATAAGTTTGGGGTATGATTTGTTGTATTAACTCCTTGCCTTCCTCTGGCAGGAAGGCTGCTGGGTTTAGAGAGGAGCAGGTCTGTATATGCACAGCGGGCTCCTCCAGCAGGGGTGCCTGATACCGCGGAAGGTGACGATCTGTGAGCCGGCAGCTGCTGTCCACCTATTATCCGTCTCTGGATATTGTGTGGGGGCACAGACAGCAAGGTCTTGCCCAAGGGTTAGTTTTGTAGCTTCAGGAATTAAGAAGGCAACAACCGTGACAGCTCTTAGATACACAAACCAGCCACAAGCTACCAGATCAAGTTCTTTGCTAAGACATTCCACTGGATGCTATACTGGGCCTCCTTTCTAAGTCAAAATGCCCAGGGCTACCCCCTTTTTCTCTGTTACATATAAATTACAAGAACTTGGTGAGAAGGCTCAAGGCTGGGGTCCCCAGCAAAGCCAGCTGAATCTTTCTAACTAAAAGCTTGTTTTGACTCAGTGTCCTATATCAGTAAGTGAGTATTTGCTGCCTGTGTATCCTTAATTAGCTAGGAAAGGGGGTGAGCTTTCCCTCCATATCCTGGTATCCATAAGTGGCAATAACCAGTAATGCTTAAAACCCTCTGAGTTGTCTAAGAGTTTTCAGAAGGGAATATAAGCCAGTAGATGAATTCTGTCTTCACTTAGCCTTCCTGTGCTTTCTGAAAGGATTAATCTTAGATATTTAACAGAGGTCTCACACAATTGGGCCTTTCTGTTGGGAGACTTCATAGTATCCTCCTGTTAGAAACTTTAAGAGGGCCTTGGTACCAGCCTGTGTACAGGGTACAGAAAGGGCACATAGCAAGAGTTCATTCACATATTACAGTGAAGTGCAGTTATCAGCTGAAAATTCCAGAAGATCTCATGTTAAGGCCTGTCCAAAAAGACGTGGACTATTTAGAAAGCCCTGAGACAACACTGTCCAAGTTAATTATGAAGCCAGATTGACAAGATCCTCAAAGGCAAACAAGAATTGAGAATCAGGATGTATTGGAATATAGAAGAAAGCGTCTTTTAAATCTAAGCCTGTAAACCGTTCCATATCTGGTGGAATCTGGGCCAGGAAGGTATAGGGGTTTGGACCCACAGGGCGGATGGGGACCACCGCTTCACTATGATGTGTGGATCTAGCCTTAGCCTCCATTCCCCATTCTCTGCTCCCAGTATTGGAGTATCACAGGGGCTGTTACATTTCTTTAAAAGTCGCTGTTTCTTTAGGGTTCCTATGATTTTTATTAGCCTCCCTTTAGCCTCTGGTTTGAGGATACTGCTTCCGGCATGGAAAAGAAGTGGGATCCCTAAGGTGTGTTTGGACAGGTATTGTGGGTAAGGTTCAGCCTACTTCTCCTTGTATGGCCCACACTCGTGAATCAATATCAGTTTCCATCAAGGGCAGGCAATTGCTTATCTGGCCTGGAGCCAGTAGCACTGAGGTCTAATTCAGTCACAATGTCCCTTCCTAGCAAGGGAGTGGGGCTCGCTGGCATTATCAAAAAAGAATGTGAAAAAATCAAGTCTCCCCATATGTACCCAGTGGCTGAGAGAAAAATTTAGTCATGAGTTTTCCAGAGACATCTCTAGTTACACTGCATTTGGATAGTTGGCTGGGAATGGAAAGAAGGACAGAAAAGGTAGTTCCAGTGTCAAGACAGAAATCAACTGGTTTTCCTTCTTTTCCCGGAGGCTCTGGGCTTCTGATAGGTAGCTGGTTTGGGGGAACCACCATAAAGAGCACTGGCACCCTCAGTCCATTTCAGGGACACTGGTTATTGAGCCCTCACAGATAGAGGTCCTCGGGGAACTCAGATCTCCCATGATTGTCTCCACACAAGGCCAAGGCTGATGGGTTTTGACTTCTGTTGTCCAGTGCCATGAACGGCCACACAAATGGCACTTGGTGCCAGGACCTTGGGAAGTCTGGTGTGACATGGAACATAAGGCTGCACCTAAGGCCTCAGATTTTTTTCTTAGGCCTCCGTTGCTGTTCCTAATTCTCTTCTTGATCTCAGTTGTAGCACACCCAACTGGTAGTTCTTAAGAGCTCCTCCAGGGTCCCTTCGGGGCCAGCAGCCAATTTTTGCATCTTCCCTCAAATATCTGGGGCTGACTGAGTGACAAATTTGTCCTTTAGAATCATCTCAACTTCAGGGGTGTTAGGGGAGATAGGCATATATTTAATGAGGGCCTCTCTTGACCTTTCCAGAAAGGCCACCAGTTTTAATCCTGTGTAAGACAGTGGCTAATTTAGTGTAATTTAAGGGGTTACCATTAGTTCTTTTTAATCCTTCCGCAATACAGGCTTGGAAATGGTAGTGCTACCATTCTCCAATGGGATTATCACAGTCCCAGTTAGGATCTTGGGATGGGACTGCCTGAGCTCCAGCAGGGGACCGGGAGCTCCCTGTATAGGACCTCCAGTCCCGTGATAATTAACCTGTCCCCATATCTCTCAGCTGCTGCCAGAACCCCACGTTTCTCTGTCTCATTAAGAGTCTGATTCCACAAAAGCATTATATCTTTCCAGGTTTATTCAGAAGCATACATACTATTCTGAAAAGCCTCTATATACTTATCTAGATCATCAGAAGATTTACCTAGTATCTCCTTTTATCTGTCTTACATCTCGTGATGAAGAAGGCACTTGTGATCTTGTCATAGTGGTGCCTCCCTGCGTCCCTCCTTCTGACACTCCAGCTTCTTGTAAGGGAGACATACCTGTTACGTGATGTAAGGTGTGCAGCAGGGAGCAGAAGTGCATGTTTTTAAGTCTGGCTGTATAGGTGGAGGACTGGAGGAGGAGGAGGAGGAGGAGGAGGAGAAGGAGGGGGTGGAAGTCCTCCTTCTCTAGGTCTGCTTTGGGTTCAGGCAAAGGACTTTTCATTATTTCCCTCCTGATTGCTGGACTTTCGAAAAGGTTGCCAGTAAGTCAGGACTGACCTTAACATTGCTTAAACATGTCTTGATTTTTTTCTTTTTAATTTTTTTAATGTTTTTTAATTTATTTTTGAGAGACAGAGACAGTGCGAGCAGGGGAGGATCAGAGAGAGAGGGAGATACAGAATCTGAGGCAGGCTCAAGGCTCTGAGCTAGCTGTCAGCACAGAGCCCGATGCAGGGCTCGAACCCATGAACTGTGAGATCATGACCTGAGCCGAAGCCAGATGCTTAACTGACTGAGCCACCCAGTCAGTTTTTCTTAAAGCCCAAAAACACTGAACATAGGGGACTTCTCCCCTTTTCCCCTCATGTTTGCAAAACAAGTCCAATTGTAGGATAGTATTATAATTGATATTTCCCTCTGGTGGCCAGGTTGCCTCCTCCAGTTTGTACTGGAGGAGTATTGGCCTTGGTTGAGGAAAAGGCATCCCTTATATCAATAGCCGGCCGGGAGAAACCTCGTCTCCCGGCCGGGTGTCTTGGCTGGCTATGTGACTGGCAGCCGAAAGCCCTGTCAGTCTCGCCCGGTGCTGGGATTGGTGGCTCTTATTCAGGCTTGACCCTACCTCCAAGAGCTGACCTGGTCTTCCCCACTTTCTCCTACCCCTCTGTTTCCCACCTGTGGGATTTTGGGGGTATCGACTGTGACCAAGTAAGACCCCCCTCCTCGGTTGTAAAAGGATGCACAAATTTTATTTTGGCCCAATGGTAATTTACATTTTGATCATAATAAAACTGTTCCTCTTTATAATTACATTTCAAAAGGCTGGAGAAAACTATTTTTTGTAAGAATAAAATCGGCCATGGTGGGGGCGGTGGGGGTACTAAAAGCGTCAATGTCAGGGTCTAGTCTCCTGTCTTTTTCAGCAATGCCCACATAAATATGTTCCAGCCATGTGGGTGTCCATTTTAAAGTATCTAGGTTGGGGGCACCGGGGTGGCTTAGTCGGTTAAGCGCCTGACTCTTGACTTCAGGTCAGGTCATGATCTCACAGTTTGTGAGTTCAATCCCCACATCAGGCTCCTCATTGACAGTGCAGAGCCTGTTTGGGATTCTCTCTCTCCCCCTTGCTCTCTGCCCCTCTGATGCGCTCTCTCTAAATAAATAAATAAATAAACAAACTGTTTAAAAAAGTATCTAGATTGGTACAAGTCGATACACTGGGCTAAGTGGAGCCAAACGGTTCCTACGTATCCTGGTAAAAGCCCTTCATGTATCACAGACGCCCATTCCTCTGGCAGAAACAACACAAATGTGGAGCATTTGGAGGTTGGCAGTGAGGACATCACTGTCATTTTCCTAGTCTTTGGACCAAAGGAGGGGCAATTTCTGTATGTCCATCAAACACGTAGTAAGTCCAGCATCCCGCAATCGATGCTAAAACACAGAGCCGGAAAGAGGAGAATTCCACCGATTACCCAGACGGGTGATCAGGGAGCAGGTTCTGCCAACAGCACTTTGGCTGTCCATCGAGCAGCCTTGGTTAGGCCCCTTCAACTGCTGTTTGGCCTCCCTGAGGGAGAAGGTTATTCTTGAAAGAAAATTGGGATTCCTCCACCCCGAAGCTCCCAACTATGTTGGGGGACCAGCTGGGAGGAGACCCAAGGAGCTTGTCACCTGAGATTTGAGACTGGCAGCCACTCTATTGGCTCTTCACTGGCTGACAGGTGAACATTGTTTGGCTTGAGAGTTTTAGTTAGGATAGAAAGAAAAGAGGGGGTGACGGCTGCTCTTTACTTACAGTCAGAAGATGTCGATGTCCCAGGTGAGCCCCCAAAGAAATGTTGCAGGATTCTTTACCTCAGTACCCAGTTCGTTGTCTCACTGCTTCAAAGAATGAAGAGGTGCACACAAAGTGAGCAGTGGGCAGAAGTTGACGAGAGCATAAGCTCTAGAACAGTATGAAAGTTCTCTGCAGAGAGAGGGCATTGACGGTGAAGGCCTACGACAATAGCCAAGGGTCTTTGTTTTAGAAAGTTCCAGTCATCCCCCCTTCCCTCCCTCCTTGTTCCTTCTAAGGTCCTACCCTTACTGGCTAGATCGCTCCAGGCGCTGAGTTGTCCATTCCTGATTGGCTCCAGTCCATTGTGTGAGGAGTCAGTCTGTGGTCAGACTGTCCCTTGTATAACCTAAGTTTTTATCGTTTACTTATTTTAGTTAGGTATTTTGATTGTTGAATTCCTGAGGGGGAACCGAGGGGGAGTAGGTATTGTCTGTTACATTTTTAAGAGGAACCTTACACCAGAGAGGGTTTGCTGTGGTCAGAGCTCCCAGCATTATTCCAAAATAGGTGTTTTTCCCCACCCAGGGACCTCAGGTTCTAACCTTTCCCTCTCTGCCTATTTTAACCTATCTTTTCCCTATCAGAATACATCAAATCGGGTACTGACCATATCCAAACCCTACCTGGGGAAGCCCCTCCATGAAGGGTCTGGTTGGATACCCTGTTGAGGGTCTTGGGGGGAACATCCTCCACTCAGGTGAGGCTTTCAACTAACCAGTCCCACCAGGGCCATATATGCACTACCCATGTGTGATCTTCGGTTAGTCATTAAGTTTGCCTAAGTGCAGTGCTGGCCAAGCTGGTTGTTTCTCTGTGTCTCTTATTACATGACACAGTCTTAGGAGCCTGGGCATCTGCATATTTCTCTTCTCTCCCTGATCCAGTCCAGGGGGCCAGCCTGGTCTGGCTCAAGGAGGTGAGGCAAGTTAATCCCTCATGGTGTCAGGAACAGAAGGGCCAATTCTGACCCCGAGGCCAGATATAGAACACAAGCCAACTAAGCCCCCTCCACCCCCACCCCCTTCATGATTGTGGACGTGCAGCTCTGGGCAGAAATGCATGACAAGTCACACAGACAAGTTCTCTACAGAATGCTATCCCAGAGGATTGTTACAAAACTAAATGAGGTGCTGCCCAGAAGATGCTAGGCGTGTAGGAGGTGATTGACAGAGGTGGTTCTCTCCCTTCACAGCATGCTCTGGATGTCATGAAATAGTCCCCTTCCATAGCTCCTTCTTAGTTATCCAAAGTGAGTTAGATCTGGTATGCTCTGGAGGCCAAATTTCTTCCCAGGGCACTTAATCTTTTAAGGCCTTTGACTGATTAGATAAGGCCCACCACATAATGGAAAATTACCTGCTTTACTCAAAGTCTACTGAATTAAATGTTAATCACGTATACCAAATACCTTCACAACAACAGCTAGAATGGGATTTTGTCATGGTACCATGGTCTGGCCAAGTTAACACATAAAATTAATCATCACAGTGGGCTAATATTTATCATGTAAGGACTTCTCTCCTTGATAGAATTCATGACAGTCTTTCTCCAACTGTTCCCAACCATATACTTATTCTGTGTTGACATTACCAGTGAGAGGCTTTGGCCTCTTAGACTGGGTAGGGAGTGGGAGGTTAGGAGATAGGATTGGATACTCTTAATTCCTAGTCCCCTGCCACAAAATCCTTGCTCCTTTTCAGGCATTCTAGTCTGCATAAGGGGCCTTGGCTGGGCTTGGGAGGAGTGCAGGAGGGATGGGACTGGATTTGGCAGCCTTCCTGGTATGGATGGGAGTGATGTGATGTAGCTGGAGACACTTGGCCGGGAATGAACTGGCCAGAAGAAACACCAGGGAAGGCAGGATGATGAGGCTTATTAATGCCAAGTACTTCATGTGGGAGTTGGGGGTCTCAGGTTGGTAGATAGTCCGTGAGAGGTTGGTAATGTGCCCTAGGATACTAGACCAAATTTTCTTCAACAGGTTTAAGTTGACATGGAATCAACTACACATATTTAAAGAGTATAATTCAATATATCTGATACATACTAATGAAACCATCACACAATCAAGAAAGTAAACACATCCACCACTCCCAAAAGTCTCTTCTTGCCCGTCGGTAATCTCTCTTGCCCCTTCTCCCTGCACTGACCCTCCTCATCCCCAGGCAACCACTGATCTCCTTCCCCCCCTATAGATTAGTTTGCATTTCCCAGAACTTTACATTAATGGAACCATACTGTATGTACCTTTTTTTTTTTTTTTTTTTGGTCTAGCATCTTTCATTAGCATCATTTTTGGGATTCATTTATGTTGTTCTGTGTGTGTCAAGAATTCATTCTTCTTTATGGCTGAGTTGTATTCCATTGTATGGGTATGCCACAGTTTGTTTATCTATTCACTTGTTAATGGACAGTTGACTAGCCTTATATGTTGCCACCACTTGCTAGTGGGGAAATGCAGTAATAGAGTTTAGTGCCGAGGTTGCAAATTGGTGACCCCTGTGCCAGATGCAGGTCTTACCCTTGTTTGGTCTGGTCTGTCTGCTGTCTTTTAAATGTTGAACTAGTTAATACAAAAGTTGGGGGATTTCATGAGCAAATCCAGATGTTCAACCTGAAGAATGGTCAGGTCTAATAACTGGGTCCATTCCAGCAACATGGCAGCAATCTCGAGAGCTACAATGACTGCCTCCTTGACACTGGGCATGTATTCTTTGGGTTGCCACTAACTTCCTTTTTTTACTTAATTAATTTATTTTTTTAATGTTTATTTATTATTAAGACAGAGAAAATCAGAGCATGATGGGGGAGGGGCAGAGAGAGAAGGAGACACAGAATCTGAAGAAAGCTCCAGGCTCTGAGCTGTCAGCGCAGAGCCTGATGTGGGGCTCGAGCCCACGAACCGTGAGATCATGACCTGAGTGGAAGCTGGATGCTTCACTGACTGAGCCACCAAGCGCCCCAGGTTGCCACTAACTTCTTTCATTCTCCTGGCTCCATAATTGTGTCGAACCCGGCAGTTCCTGGCTTAACAATTGAGTGCAAGCAAAAGTCAGAAAGTCTTGTGTTCAAATTAGTCTGTCACTAATTATTAGCTATTTGATCATGGCCAAGTTACTTAAACTCTCTGAGCTCCAGTTTCCTCATCAGCAAATGAGATTAATAGCAGAACCAGCCTCCGGGTAGTGAGAATTGAATACATGTGACTTATTTAGCATGCAGCAAGGGCTCAGTAAATGATATTTAATATTCTTGTTATATTATGATTATAAAGTAGATGGCAGGGCAGTATAGTAGATATGATACTGGGCTAGATTTCCGGTCTAAGCTCTGCTACCACCCAGCTGCCCAGCTATGGGCTTCGGTTGCCCCATTTATTATATAAAGTACTAGGGGATCAGTTAGTATGTGCCAAGTTGCAAGTTGCAGAAAGTTCAATTCCAACTGCCTTAAATAATAAAAAATGAATTTATCAATGTATGCAACACAAAGCACTAAAGGTACATGTAGCTTCAGGTGAAGTTTGATCCAGCAGTTTAGTGACATCATTGAGTCCATTTGTTTTATCTCTCTACCTTGATTTCTGTGGTATGATGTTCATCTGTAGATTGGCTTCCCTGTAGGTTACAAAATGGTTGCCTGTATGTTCGAGGGCCATGTGCTTATTCATCCATGTCCAACAAGAAAGAGTGACTTGGTTTCATTCTTTTTAGTAATAACTCTAAAATGCATGCTGTTTGCATTGGCTTAGGTTTTAAGCTACCCCTGAACCAGTTGCTGTGGCCAGGGGCATGGGAGAAAATGGCTGGCTTAGCATAAATCAACTGTTCCATTTCTAGAACTGAGAGTGCAGTCAGCTCCCCAGGGGTTCATGGGTCTCTGAAAGTCCACTCAGTGGGGCTGGCTGCCCTAGGGTTTCCCCCCGATCTTTAGCATCTGGAGTTTCTGGTCTCCAAGCAGTCACTGGACTGGAGTGCAGAGCTGGTGGAGGTCTGGGACTTAGACTGGGCTTTATTTTGATGTAGAGAGACATGCTTATTTCAGCTCCTCTAAGAAAGCATATGGGCTTCTTTGCACATGTCCTTGGCATCATTCCCTATAGAGGAAGAGTAATTTGGCTTGAATTCATGGACTTGTTTTCATTGCTTTTTACTAACAGATTCATGGCAGCTGCTTTCCAACACCTTCTGGTGTTTGTGTATCACTAGAGCTAGTTTTAGGAATAGGTGGGGAATGGTCTTCCTGCTCTCTAAGAAATGGAGCTGGGCATACATTTTGGAGCATGGAATGCTTTGAAGCCCATTTTCAACTGCGTGGAGAGGTCCCTCCATGTCTTGGGGCATCATTTCTTCATCTGAAAAGCAGGTGCCTCCACTACCTATCTCACAGAGTTGTGAGATTCAAGTAAGATATCCATAGACAACCTGGCACTGCACTGGGAGCCTCTCTCCAAGGGGCCTTGCTGGCCTCTGCTCAGAGGATTTGCTCAGAAATGTGATGTTAGAGAACCATAGGATGGGTTGTGGTGAGATTCTATATTTCCAGACATGATTTCCTTATTGGAACAAAGGATATACTCTTGAATGCCTGAGCAAGAAGTGATTGCAAGGTTAGGCCCAGTTTTCTGTAACTGCCTGGCGATCCTCCCGACCCCTGGTCCACTCAAGATCACATCAAACTCAGCTCAGAGGAGCCTTCCCTCCCCACCCTGTGTAGAATACCCTCCCTCGCCACCCCAGTCACTCTCTACCATGTCACATTGCATTCTCTTCATGTCACTTTACCGAAAACATTTGCTCTATTGTCTGTTTACTCCCGCTAGATACAAGGTTCATAAGAGCAGGTCACATATCTGTCATATTTATCATTTTAGGTTAGCTTTATTCATCATTTTAGGTTAGAAGCCAACACTGACACATGGATGAGGGGTCCAGTAGTTGATCTGGGAGGGGATCTGAGGAAGCAGTGGTAGGACAGTACGGGGAACGAGAGAGGGGAGGGAAGGAGGTTCAGTAAGGGGTCCACTGTTGAGCACATTACTGCTGTCGGCTATCAGCACTCAGTTCTACCTGCGAAGTCTGGGAGACAGTATAGAAGTCACCCTGGAGTACTTCCTGTGGAAAGGAGGTGGGTCTGGGGTACTTAAACACCAACTCTTATCAGCCATTGGTTAAGGGCTGCTCCTGGGAGGGGTTAACTACTTGATTCTTCTGGCCTGCCCTGGTCACAAGCAGAGTGCAGATGTCCTTGTGACAGTGAGTTACAGAAAAGGTCACAAGCATTTCCAGGTGGCATGTTTGAATCCAACTGTGAGGTAGTGGTGAGTGTCAAGGGTGTCTGGGTAAGACAGCCACAGTACCTGCTGCAGGCACAATTACTGGCAAATGGTGGCAATTTGTTAGACGATTCAGAAGGAGCAGGATCCCTCCGGAAGGACAAGTGGGAGCTAGGTGTTCCAAGCAGAGAACCTTGTTTCTCCAATGTTTCTCCATTTTCTCTCTGAATGTCCTCCAGATGCTGATTTTCCTCTTGGAAGTTGGTGCTCGGGACTGAATTGTGTTTCTTGTGGCCTGGCCAGCGCAGGGAGAAGAGTCCCAGCCCTTCCACTGGTCTATTGCAGGGGCTCTTAGCCCTAGGTATACACTGGAATCACCTGGAGAGCTTTTAAAGCACAGAGATCCTCAGGGCTCTACTTGTGGAGGTTCTTATTTAGTTAATCAGGGATAAGGCCCCCTGCCTTTAGCACTTCAAAAATTTCCCTTCTCTGCTCCCCCAAGAGATTCTGATATGCAGCCAGAGAAAAGATATACTGGTTTAGACCTTATATAGGCATCAAACACAGGCATCTGAAAAGATCAGAGGTATTCCTAGCTTCAGGTCCCGCTTGATCCAGCAGCTCATTGATCTAATTAAGATTTCAGTTTCTGGTGTGTTTTGTTTAAACCTCTCTGCCTTGCCTTCTGTGATTCTGGTTTATCTGCTCTTTAGTTACTGGATAATCCCTCAGAACTCCTAAATCACTACCATCATGTCCGAGGACTGCATGCTATCTCATTCATGTCCAGTAGAAGAGAGACCATTTTTGCCTCTTGTTCCCAGCACAAATCTTGTGATTCATGCTTTTTAGACTGGCTTAGGTATCAAGAAAATCCCTGAACCAAACGTTGTAGCCAGGGGGATGGCTCCGATCATGTGCTCCATTCTTAGCACTGTGTTTGGTCAGTTCCCCATCTTAGCTCTGGATGCATATTATAATTCCCTGACCAGATACTAAAGAATCTCAATGCCTAGGCCTCACCTGTAGAGATTCTACCTCAATTGATCCGAGGTGGGGCCCAGGCACTGGCATTTTTCACAGTTTCCCCAGGTGACTGTGATGTTGAGCCAATGTGGAGAACCAGGGCCTCGACATTGTAAAGCCTCATGATGGAGGTTCAGACCCCACCTAGGAAGGGTCAACAAGTACAGGTCCTCTACTTGGGCCTAAGTGTATGGGTGCCTTGCTGGGGGCTGGCCACACGTCTAGAAGCACTAGATGACTGCATAGCAGCACTCAGGAAGCCCGGAGAAACAGAGCTGCATCCACTACATTTCCATCCACAAGTGGCGGCAGCCAATGGCAATCTCCCTGGGAGCATTTCATGCACATATGACATGTGGTGGCCTGCTCTTGCTGGTGATCTGTGAGCACCTACGGCTTTCCCCTTCACTCTTTCCATTTTCTCATCTGCTATTTGGATTCAAAGAATACCCATGCCCCTTTGAACTGATTGCAGATGAAAGAAATGCGTGTGTGGTACCTTCAGTTCCTTGCCAGGAGACAGAATCCCCTAGCAGAAAGGATCCATTATAGAGTGGGGAGAGTTTAATCTCTATGGAGCTGTGCCACCCTAGGTAGGTCCCCTTACCTCTGAGTTTCAGTGTCCAAAGCAGTAAAATGAGGACACTATCTCCCAGAATGCTCTACCTGAGCATGAAATGAGATCCTGTATGGGAGGCCCTGGTGCAGCACCTGGCACATAATAGGGGTCCAGTAAATTGCCTTCCTTCTGAGAATGTCATGGCTACCTCTAATCTTTTTAAAGTGATGTCAAATGGAGAATCTAAGACATAGTGTCCAACATAAGTAATAATTTGTTGCTAATGGGCTGAAGCCACTTGATTACCCCTTGGGCTCCAAGCCCCTCAGCAGGGGGTCCCGGCCACCTCGTCATCTCTGTATCCCCAACCATACCGTATGAGGCTCCAGACTCTCTACACCAGAGGGTCTAGAGGGTGACAACCTTGTTCGAAGGAAGGCATTGTGAAGGGTCTCATCTCAAAGATGTAATTACTTCTAGTCACAGTATTTGCTTTTAAGTGGGATATTTACTTGGGGGCAGGGCAGGGTGGTGCACTGACTGGCACTGGGTGTGGCACAAAACAGTACTAATAACTGGATGCCAAATGAATGGACTGGCCTTCTCTTCTCACAGCTTACTCTCCTGTCCAACGGAGTTGCGAAAGAAATGAAGATTAAGAGTGTAAGAAATAGTTCTGTTTATTGATTAGAACATGGTATAAAATTACAGCAATTTTCAGGCATTCTGGGCTTTCTGGGAGGGGCATGCAGTGCTGGGCTCTAGCAGGAGATGGAGTGAGGGCATGGACCATTGGGCATTGGCTCTCTTCCTGGGCACATTAAGGGACTTGCATTACCAGCACAGATGCCAGTGTGAGAGAGAATTATTGGTTCTTGCCTCTGGAAACAAAGGATGTGGGCAGTTTGTGTCACCAGACAATGCCATGCTTAAGAATTCAGTTCTAGGCTACGTATGTGAGGTGCTGGCTCTCCCAATCTAGTCATCTGCAGATTCATATTGTTCTGTATAATGCTCACTCTTCCCACTGAAAGAAGAGAAACAGGCACATCGGTTTGGGAGGCCATCAGAGGATGGTGTGCATTTGGCTCAGGTCATCTTGCTTCCAGACACATCAAGGTCTGCTGGAGGCAGTGGGCTGGGGCACGCAAGCAAAAAAAGTGTGCACTAGTGTTTAAGCTCAGGCAGAGGGACCTTCCATAGGGCAGCGGTGTGAAGAGGTGAGCATGCTTCCAAAACAAACCCAATTTCATCTTGTCTCTCTCAAGAAGACGGAGAAGGAAGAGTTGGCAATCAGAGACTGAGCCATTTGATGCTGGGTTCCATAGAAAGTCTCCAGCGGAGAATTCTTTCAGAATGTAAAAGGTGTTTCTGTCCCAAGAGTCAGTGTGTAAAATCAGGATGAGGGCAGATCAAGGTGTTAAGAAGTGGTTGTTCAGTACAACGTCTCTGAGAGCCAGATGGCTGTGTTCACAGTTACATGACATTTTGGAATAGCTGGAGGGACCTCATGATGTTGTCATCCTGGGAAGGGGGGAGGGGGAAAAGAGACCATGGTTAGAACTCTCTGAGGCTTTTCCCTGAGAAGTTCTGTTGCGGTGAGCAAGTCTCAGGCATGGGTTTCCCCTGCAGAAAGAACGCTACAAGCGCATGAGACACAGGGGTAGGGGCCCAGAAAGTAAGCAACTCACAGCAGGAAGCACCTTCTCTGGCCTTAAGAAATTTGTAAGATGGGACACCTGGGTGGCTCAGTCAGTTAAGCTCCGACTTCAGCTCAGCTCATGATCTCACAGTTTGTAGGTTTGAGCCCCGTGTCGGGCTCTGTGCTGACAGCTAGCTCAGAGCCTGGAGCCTGTCTTCAGATTCTGTATCTCCCTCTCTCTCTGACCCCCCTGCTCACGCTGTCTCTCTCTGTCTCTCAAAAGAAAAAAAAAAGACATTAAAAAAGAGAAATTTGTAAGAAATAAATTATCCACAGAAACAGTGAGTATTGCTTCTTTTAAGAAGCTCTGGGCAACTGCATTTTATCAAATGATTTTTCTCCATCTACTGAGGTGATCACACTTTAAGAATTCTATTATGTCATTAATTATATTGATGAATTCTTGAATGTCAAACCAATCTAGCATTCCTGTAATAAGCCCTATTTATTCTTTTTTTTTAACATATTACAGGATTTTATTTTTTGTACCTATGTCCAGAGGGAATATATTAGCCTGAAAATTTTCTTACTTTGTAATGACTTTGTCATATTTTTATATTAGAGTTATGGTAACCTCATAAATCAAGTTGAGAATTTTTTCCTTTCTCTATTTTCTGAATTTGTATGAGATTACATCCTCTCTTTCCTAGAAAAAGTTTGAAAGAATTTACCAGGTAAGACATCTGTGTTTGCCATTTTCTTTATGAGAAAGTTTTATTAAAAATTTTTTTAAGGCATTTAAAAATATTTATTTACTTTTGAGAAAGAGGGAGAGAGAGAGAGAGAGAGAGAGAGAGCGAGCGAGAGCATGAGCAGGGAAGGGGCAGAAAAGGAGGGAGAGAGCGAATCCTAAGCCGGTGCTACATTGTCAGTACAGAGATTTATTTGGGGCTTGAACTCACAAACCAGGAGATCATGAACTGAGCCAAAATCAAGAGCTGGATGTTTAACTGACCGAACCACTCAGGTGCTCCTAGAAGTTTCTAGAACTTTTAAAGGAAGTCTATGGGGTCTTTTACTGGATCTGTCATTTACTAGCTGGGTTACCTTAGGCCAGTTATTTAATTCCTTTGTGCCTCCATTTCTTTATGTGTAGAATAGCATCAATCACCACATCTACCTATGGGTGGCTTGTGAGCAAGAAATGAGTGAATTAATGGATAGCAATAGAGGTTGCTAATGTAGGAAACGAAACAAATTTGAAAATTTCACTCACCTGTTAAGCAAAGTCAAAAAATCACACTTAAGTAGGGCATAGAATTTAAAATTAGAATGATAAAGTTCAAAAGGCACCTGGGTGGCCCAGTCGCTTAAGTGTCTGAATTTGGCTCAGGTCATGATCTCACAGTTCATGGGTTCGAGCCCTGCATGGAGCTTTGTGCTGACAGCTCAGAGCCTGGAGCCTGCTTCAGATCCTGTGTTTCCCTCTCTCTCTGCCCCTCCCCTGCTCACACTCTGTCTCTTTCTCTCTCTCTCTCTCTCAAAATAATAAAAAAATATTAAGAAAAAAAGAATGATGGAGTTCAAGTCCATCTCTGTCACCTACTGGGCCCTAGCCACATCTCTTAACTTTGCAATGTCTCAGTTTTCTCTTCGTTAAGATGAGTATGATCAATACTACTGTTCACCCAATTCATGATGATTAACATGTTGAAATATTTCTAGCCTTGTTGGTAAGTAGCTGCTGACCTGAGCCTTCTACCCAGCATCTTTCCCTCTGGCTACCTGGTAACTGGCACAGGACCTCTCTAGCACTGAAAGATTCATGAGCTAATGGGTTGGCAAGCTTAGAAGGATCCCTCTAGGGCACCACTCCATGACGTTGGTCAAGGTCAGTTAAGAGTGGTTAGTTCTCAGTACACTCTCACTATTAAATATTTTGAATATCACAAGCAAGGCCAAGCTCATCGAACGCCACCAGCTCTCAGGGTGGTTGTGAGGTTTTTGCAAAATACCTGAAACTTGGTAGGTGCTCAGTATGTATTGATAGCTTCTCCCCAGCTTCGTGTATGTGGGGTTCTTACTGGGTGAGCTCAGAGTAACTGTACTTTTCTGAAATAAACTGAAGATAGAAATGCATTTTTCTAAAGTAGCTAAAAGCAACTATTTCTAGTTCAGTTTCTGGCAAAGGCTCTGGGCTAGTCTGTCCTTTTGTGTATTGAAAATGTCAACCAAGGACCTGCAGGATCAGCATCACCAGGGTGAGTGTTATAAAGTAGCGCCTCAAGTCCTGCTCTGGACCTATTGAATTATAATCTGCATTTTAAGGAGATCCTCAAGGAGGTTGGTTTGCACAGTAAAGTTTTAGAAACGTTGATCCCCAGGGCATTTGTGTAAAAACAAAGATTTCTAAAGCCTCACCCCCAATCTACTGTTCATTTTCAGAATCATCTGGGCAATTCTTAGGCATGCTATGGCTTGAGATCACAGCTTTAGATTTTTTTCCCCAGCCACTCCCTCCTAGTCTGATGAGTGGGTCATCAAGCTGGAAGCAGGTTGAAAAACTAGAGTGTTGTGCACTTGGGAAGCCTATGGTTTCACAGAAACCCTCCCCTGGGCTTTCACATCCCCCCACAATCTTTCTCAGGCTGTCTGGCTCAGCCTGTGTTTAGCCAAGACCAACCGCGGGCCAGCTGGAGGAGTGGACATGGCTGGAATTCTGAGTTGCTGCTGCTGTTGGTGTTGGTGGCTCTGGCCCGAGGTGGAGGGGGTATCTCAGCTCTCCCTTCTGCAGGGGCCCAGATTTTCCTTCCTGGATCTAGTATGTTTTATGCTCTGAGGTCTCTCCTTACCTCCTGACAGGATTCAAGAAATTCGTCTAAAGTCACGATGCCATCTTTATTTTTGTCCATTTTCTGGAAGACACAACAGGAAGCACTTTAATGAACCTGGTAACCTGCATTCCAAAACTTGCTCTTTGTTAACTACAGTTGCCCCGAGATTAGGGTGCTCTTCCACTGGCCCGACAGCCCCACCCAAGGAAGGCCCTGGTTACAGCACTTTGAGCCCCATGAGCTTCCTTAAAATTGAAAGACTCGCTCCAGGCTCTCATTGCCTCATCACCAGATTATTCTGCTGATTCCCTAACATGTCTTCCCCAGACTCTCTCCCAGCCTGTCCACCTGGCAGGGACAACACTGCCCATGAGAGGTTCGACTTCTGTCTCTGTGTCACTTGCTGTGTGACCTTGAGTGAGTCTTTGAGCCTCTCTGAGCCTCTGCTTTTCCCATCTGCAAAGTGAGAGGATTAGACTAGAATGAGTGGGGTCATTCTTCAGTACTCTACCACTCACTTACCTTTTTACAAAAACACCACTGTGGTCGTGCCACTCTTCCACTCATGGAGGAGCAGTAGTCACCCAAGCAAGGCTGAACTCTTCAATGAAAGATTTCACAATCCAGCCCACCCTCGTTTCCAACCTTATTCCCCATCACTCCCCAGACATAAATGCTTAATGCCTACACAAATGTGCTTAATGACGTCTTCTCTGGCTACTCTGCTCCACCAAGAATGTTTATGGAACTTAGAGGCTGTTCTGTAGCATTTATATTTCGTAATACACTTCCCCGTTCTATTCTTGAGTATATAATTGCTTGCTTAATGAGGTCATCTATTACTTGATGACAACACACTTTGCAATTCTTTTCTCTTTTCTACAACACACAGGACAGAGTTGGATACACACCACCTGTTCAGAGTCTTGTGAGCTGACTGCTGACTGGCCTAAGTTGGGCTTAAAGCTCACGCACAGTGTGTGTGCACTTACCTGGAAGAAGACATCCACATGCTGCCTTGGAGTGTCTTCTCTGAGCACGGGATATGTGTATTTCCCCATCATGTCATAGATGGCTTTGACGATGTCCATCATCTCCTGGAAAGGTGATATGGAAGCACAGTGTGGGAACATGAGGTCATGCTCTTTTTATATGACAGTTTGGGGCTCCTTGTCCCCCTTGTGAATGAAAGTGATTAAAAAGGCTCTGCAGCCAATGAGAGGGGCTGAAGGGGCTATATTCTGAGAGGAGGCAGTGGGAAATTCTCTTTGCCTTCAGAAGCTCTTGGATAGGTTACCTTTTCTTGAGCATTATCCTCAGGGAGGGGTTATATGTGGGATTGGGGTGAACATGATAGGTACTGATCAGCCCACACTGATTTTTGGAAGACCCTCTCCCTACTCCACAATTCCCTCAAATGGTTGGGCCTGGGTGGCTGTGTTTGTACTGGGAGACCTGTCTCGGGGACTACTCACTGCTAATTTGGAACAAAGGTGGAAATCTGACTAAGAGCTACTCTGTTTTTCTCCCTTAAGAAGTTTAGGTGATGCTGCACAAAAACTGTAATCAGGAGTGATGGAACCCTGGGGCTCGAAAGTCAAGAGCCGGTGCCAGGGGCAAGCCATTTCCAGGTTTTAGCTGAGGTTGAGTGAGAACAGACATCAAAAATTTGTGCAGAAGAGTAGAACTTCTGTGAAGAGGATAAGGGAGTGAACACATAGAAAGTAGAGAAAAGAAAAATGCAGAGAGAAAGAGAGGAGAGGAGAGGAGAGAAAGGAGGTAGGGGTGAGGGGAGAAACAGACACCTGTTCCCAGGAGCAAATACATGCACACCTGCACATGCACACACAGACACTCACACTCACACACATACACACACTCCCTCATTCTCTCTCTCTCTCTCTCACACACACACACACACACACACTCACACATACATACTGTAGACTCACATACACTCAAAGACTCTCTGAGAAAAACAGTTAAAGAAGACAGAAACAGTAATAGAGACTGAAGAAGGCTCAGAGAGCCAGAGTCTCAGAACCCTTACTTTATAAACTAAACCCTCCTCTTGTGCCTCCCCACCCCGCTGTTGCTAGCAACTTGAACCTGTCATTCCTGCAGAGGAGTGTAGCTGGAGCAATGCTTGATCTCAGCAATGCTGGAGGAGGGGGAGGAAAGAGGCAGGTGAAGATAGAGAGAAAGAGAGAGAGAGAGGGAGAGAGAGAGAGAGAGAAAAAACTAACCACCTTCTAGTTTCAATAGGGATTACATGAGTTACATCAGACTAATTATATCTTTATAGAAAATATCTCATCTTAAGCTAGTTTATTTTGATGACTTTTTAAATTTTTTTTTTTGAGAGACAGAGAGAGACAGCATGAGCAGGAGAGGGTCAGAGAGAGAGGGAGACACAGAATCTGAAGCAGGCTCCAGGCTCTGAGCTAGCTGTCAGCACAGAGCCCGATGCAGGGCTTG
This sequence comes from Suricata suricatta, assembly GCF_006229205.1. Lineage (NCBI taxonomy): Eukaryota > Metazoa > Chordata > Mammalia > Carnivora > Herpestidae > Suricata > Suricata suricatta. The sequence goes on from NC_043705.1 coordinate 89,626,744, forward strand.
AACCCACGAACTGTGAGATCATGACCTGAGCTGAAGCCAGACACTTAACCAACTGAGCCATCCGGGTGCCCCTTGATGATTTTTTTTTTAAATAAAAGTTTATTTTCAGAGAAAGCATGAACGAGTAGGGGAGGAGCAGAGAGAGAAGGAGAGAGAATCCCAAGCAGGCTCCACACTGTCAGTGCAGAGCCAGTGTGTGGCTTGAACTCACAAATGGTGAAATCATGACCTGACCTAAAACCAAGAGTCAGGTTCTTAACCAACTGAGCCACCCAGGTACCCCTATTTTGATGATTTTTTATCTTTATAACCAAAAGACCTCTTTCTACAAACTCACTCTTGTTTGATGGGGCCTGATAAATATTACAAATGCTGTCATGTTTTCTTTCTAATCTTTCAATGCTTCTGGATACAGAAAAAATGATCATTAAATACTTATTAAAATAGCTAAGTTGTTCTTATTGTTAGTTTATAGATCTGTTTCCTCAAGACTGAATTTCTGAGGACATGTGCTCAATCCTTCATGGCTGAGGTCTCTGCATGGGCTAGGAGCCCTGTAAATGTTGAGTGGGTCTGTGATGTTCTGATCACACTGGCCAGGTGTGGTATTTGGAGGCCCCTCCTTGGAATGCAGGAAATAGGGCGCAGGAAGACAGCCTTGTCTTAGAGATATTTGAAATAGTGTCTATGGAGACCGAGGGGACAGCCTCTATCTTGGGTTCCTTGTCTGCTACTCCTCATTCCATGTGCTTATTTTGTTTTTAACTGTTTTGACCTATTATTAATAATTTTAGACTCACACAAAAGCTGCAGGAACAGAATAGAGCATACATATATACCTTTGACCCGGGTTCTCCTAATTTTAACTTGTAAAACCACAGCACAATGATCAAACCCAGGAAATTAGCAATTCTACAACAATGCACAGTGCTATTAACAAAACTATTGAGCTTATTCACATTTCATCAGATCTTTCCCTGCTGTCTTTTTTATGGTTAAGAATCTCTCATCCATCTAATTGTACTGTCCCCTTAGTCCCCTCTAACCTATGACAGTTTCTCACTCTTCATCTCTCAAGAGCAAGACACTTCTGATATGAGTGCTGGTCAGTTATTTTGTAGAGTGTCTCTGCTTGCGTTAGTCCCTGGTTTTATTATGATTAGGTTGAAGTTATGCATTTTTGACAAGAATACCATAGAAGTGATATTATATCCTTCTTGGTGCATCCTATCAAAGAGGTACATGGTGTTGATAAAATGCATTAATGGCGATGTTAACCTTCATCACTTGAATAGGGTGGTGCCTATCAGGTTCCTTAATTGACTTTCATTTCTTTCAGTGGATCTTGCCTGCAAAAATTATTACTGTGGTGTTTGTCTAATGCTGACTTTGTATTTCCTTTATTTCTTCTTTATTTATTAATTGAAATTCTTCTTTAAGGAAGAATTCTCCCTTAGCCCCCATTTATCTATGAATTCAATTATTTATTTGAATACATACTTATTATTTATTTGAACACATTATTTGAATATATATAATCTATAATTATATATAATATAGTAGGGACTTGTGGATGTGTTCCTTATTTTATACTTTATAATCTAATTCTACCTTTTAATTTTTTGTAGAGAAAAAGAGCATGCATAAGCAGAGTAGAGAAGCAGAGAGAGAGAGAGAGAGAGAGAGAGAGAGAGAGAGAATCTGAAGCAGGCTCCATGCTCAGTGAAGAGCCTGATGCAGGGCTCAATCCCACAACTCTGGGATCATGATCTGAGCCAAAATCCAGAGTTGGATGCTCAACTGACTGAGCCACCCTGGCACCCCTAACACTAGTATTAAATTATTTGCACAATTGAGATAATATTATACATACTATTTTATAAGATGAATTTTTACATCTTAATACTTTTGTATGATTTTAAATGGCCACCTGTTATTCTATTACATGCACTCATTGGAGTCCACTGAACATACCTGTTGTTAGTGGATATTAGAGTTTTCATGCAAGGGGGTTCATTCACCACTTTATTTTCAGCACCTGGAACACCTCATAGGCCCTCATATATGTGTTGAGCAAATGCATGACTTCATGAATGAGGACTGAACATCAGAGGGAAATTTTCAGGGCTGAGGGGAGAATTGGAGATGCTATTATCCTAGGCACTGGGCCTGGCATGCAGAAGCTCAGGGAATGGGATGTTACAGGATGCTGTGTCCAAGCTTCAACTGAGATACCAAGTGAGTTTTGAGATACACCTGTGGGTATTTCACCGGCTAGACACCACATATGGTTCTAAAAGTGTCAGGCAGTGAAGACTCAGAAATTCTTTATGATTTGTTTAGAGATGGTGGCACTTGCCATCGTCCCTTCTGTGGTTTTATTAGTAGAGAAAATAGATTGTGGCCAATGTGATACTATTGTAATCTCCCTTGTCTCTTCTGGATGATGTCTGCAATTCTGCCATTCCAACTTTTAGCTTTAATTTGTGGCTATTAACCTGTGAAATGTGAGTTCCCCTGGGAAGAGTAACTCTACACAAAAATCATTTGCCTTCCCTTTGGAATGTGCATTGAATACATGTAACCTAGTGACAATAAATGAATCTGCTTAATCCTTTCTTGAGTACTTGGGTGCAGGGCAGGGTGGGGCAATGGGGGAGGTCAAAGGGGACCAGGAATCAGCTCTGTTAGCCCCAAAGCAGATCCCTCCTCATTCAGACAATTTCATTTTCCTGACTGGGCTTTTTTTTACTGTTTAATTAGATGTCTTTACTGTGGCTCCTTCATGACTGACTGTGGCCTCAGCTCACTTACCTCTTTGTTTATGTATCCATCTTTATTGATGTCATACAAATTAAATGTCCACCTTAGTTTCTCATGGACGGTTCCTCTCAGTAAAATCGACAGAGCGGTTACAAAGTCCTGACAAATGGAAGAGGCATAAATGACATTAACCACCAAGCAAGGGGGTGGGGGCGGGGAGGATGAAGCTCTGTCTTTGGGCCAGACTCTACGACTGCTTATATATAATGGTATCTCCCATGTGCCTTGTCCCCTGAAGGACATGGCCAAGCTCAGCGAACGTGCCCCCCTTTCATTCTCTACCCAGTCCCATTTTGGGGGAACAGAGTATCCTTGAGGAAGCAAGTATATGCTGACATCTCCAGACACAGGTAAACACAGCCTCCCCTGGCTTTGCCTTATCCCATGGCTGCAGTTATCCTGAGAGAGGCAGTCTAGTCTATTACCTGAGTTCAAATCCCTCTGTTCCCACTTCCTAGCTGTTTGACCTTGGGAAAAACACTCAATCTCTTTTTGCCTTACTGTCCTCTTCTGTAAGCTGGTAATTAACAATAGAACCCTACCTTGTGGGTTACTGTGAGGATTAAATGAGTTAATATGTGCAAAGCACTAGTATAGGGTGTGTCACATGATTAGCTCAGTGTGCATGTGAGCTATTAAACTGTTTTCATTAGTCCCTTGAGGCCTGAGTTCCCAGAGGGGTAAGGCAGCTGCTGTTTCTCTGTCTTCAGGAAATGTTTGTTAAATGGATGAAGGACTCAAGCATCTGATGATCCAACCGTCCTTTCAATCCTGCACGGTTTAGAGGAGGAGATGGCGGGGACGCCGGACTCCGAGACGAGCATACCTCGAACTTCACGGAGCCTGTCTGGGTGGTGTCAAAGGCGTGGAAGAGGTAATGGGCGTACATGCTGGCATCTGAAAGGCACAGAAGGAAAGGCAGGTGACAGGAGCTGGGGCTTCACAGAGGGAAGGGGAATGCTTGGAAACAATATGAAAGAAAGAGGGTGCTGCTGGGGCAATGGAAAGGAAGAAAAACAGTGTGGGCAAGCCCACTGTGTAAACAGGGACCCATGTGGCTGTCTTGGATTTTAGGTGGGAAGTTCTTAGGACAAAGATAAGCCCTTGCCCCTACATCTAGCCATCCCCGGAGGAAGACCCCCCTGCTGGTCCACATGGGTAATTCTTGGTGGGTGAGTGACATGGTGACTGTGTGCAGAAGGCACCCTTCTGAGCAATGGGCAGTGCCATGGAATGAGCACCCATTAGGGAGTAGACAGACCTGGGCTTGGCTAGCAGCTCTCTCCCTATTTAGCTGTGTGACCACAGGCATCTAGCAGAACCTCTTTGGGCTCCTCTTCCTGTCTGTACAAAGGGATGTAGCAAAACCTATCTCTTGAAATTTTGAAAAAGTACATTAAATTTTTCACATAGTCCCATCATCTTAACCATCACCATGCCTGCCAAATGGTCAAAACGCAATAAACTATGGCTCAACAGGACTCAACGACAGTGATTCTGAGGTCTTCGTGGGGTGAAGCTGCTCCCCAACTTGGGAACTCAGGGCTGAAGAGGCCCATGAGAGACAGAGCCCAGCAAGTGTTTGGGACACTTGGATCTCCATTTCACCAAGACCCAGGGAAGGGATCCTGCAGGAGATAGCTCCTGGGGGCAGGAAGTAAAGTGGCATGTGACACATAGAAGCCATGGGAAGAGCCATTGATGTCTTGGGCCCATGGAGGCAGAGGAACTTCCCTCAGGAGTCAAGCATGGCAACTTTATGAGTGTCTGTGGGCCTGGCACACTTGCTAATCTGGAATTCTATGCACAACTTTATGTTCCCTACATTTTTTTGGATTCATTTATTTCTACAGTTTCTGGTATTAAAATTCTTTTTCAAAGTTTCACCTTGCCTCAGCTGTTGTAAGGAAAAAAATGGAGAGTGTGTGGCAAAATGGTGGAACCAACATGGCAGTGCTTTACATCAGACAATTATGGGATGGAATCCTTCTCTGCTACGTCCTGGCAGAGATCACCAGGTGATCTTGATCTTCATCTTGAGTGAATCACTAACTTCTCTGAGATGTAGTTGCCCCATCTGGGATATGATACAGTACCTGCTTTCTAGAACTAATATGAGACTTTATGATATTGCTTTATTAACATCTCCTCCTCTCCTGGAGAGGGTCCATTTCAGAGCTCTTTTCTGCTAAAGCTTTAGCTAATTCCATATCTTGTAATAGGGAGGGGACTCTGATGTTGAGGAGGAGACAGATGACAAAAAGCATGAACCCGGAGAAAGAAAGTCTGCTCACCAGAGAAGGAGTTGGGAAGGATCTTTTCTAGATCAGACTTACCTCCATGTGGGAAAAACTGAGCGTAGATCTGCTTGAATGTTTCTTCATTGACCACACCGCTGGGACACTCCTGCATGAAGGGGAGAGAGTCAGTGGGAGGAAGGAGGGCCCATCCCAGAAGGAGGAGACTGGGTACAGCCTTGGGATTCAGGATTTCTCATCATCCCTGCTGAGCAGGGACTGAGCAAACACCTGTACACGTCTGCGTCTCCAAGTGAGTGGCTGGGAGATAGCCCCGCTGTAGGAAGGGAGCTGCTTTGCAAAATGACAAGACATCATCCAGGAATGGGCACCGTGAAGTAGAAAGAGCTCGGGCTTTGGGGTTGAGAAGGCCTGGGTTTGGATCCTGGCTCAGCCTTTTCTAGGCTTTGTGACTGTGGGTGAGTTAGTGTCTGATCCTCAGTGTCCTTAGCTGTAGAATGGGGCTAACAGTCCCTTCTGAAAAGGCGATCATGAGTTTAATATGTGAAATAATATGGCGAGTCAATACATTGGCATCCAGGCTTACACATCAGTCTCTGTGGGCTCAGCTAGCTCAGACCTAAATCCGACCGGTTCTGGGGCACCAACAACATTGACATTGTGAATGGGTTATGCTAAGCTAGAAGCTGGGCCAAGGTGAATTCTCCAAGGTTGTGCCTGCCACCTTGCGAAGTTCTCGGCCTACTGGCCAGCATCCCACCTATGGAGATTTCCTCATTCTTGTCTGGAGTCTTTCTTTCTAGCCAGGTGATCTTGCTCTCATGACCCCTTTTAGAATCGGCCTTTCTTTCACAACTACACATATGGAAAACTCTCTGATGGGCTCCGTTGGCATTTGGAAGACCTTTGCTCCAAATGGGAAATCCTGCCTGGGCCTTCAGGGGCCCTGTGAGCCTTACATTTTTGAAGCCTCGATAAAGAACTTGCAGCTCCCTCTTGGTGAAATTGGTCTGGGCCTCCAGCTGCTCCAGTCCCTCAGGCCGATGGCAAACCATGGTCATCTCCAGCTCATCTTCAATCTTATCTGGAACCAGAGGAGATGGCATTGGAGCGGCGGACCTCAGTAGCCCCTTGTCAGACCATAATCTGGGCTGTCAGAAGAGTGGTGTTATGACCTGGGACCTGGGACGCTGGGTTTGGGGCTGGGGTCACACTGCAGAGGACCCTTCTGCCTTGACCCCCACCCCCCACCGCCAGCCCAGCCACTTCTGTCTCGTACTCGGTCCAGCCATTCCTCCAGGTGTTTCAGACGCCACTCAGGGAGGGAGTTTCAGGCTGGAGATAAACACGTTCCAAGTGGAGATGAAGGCAGAAGCACTAAAAATAAATCTATAATGAAAACTTTTCCCTTTCTTTCAAACAACTTCTTTGCACATTCAATTTGCTGCCCACGGAACCATGTGGATATTCTAGAGACACAGGTAAGTGAGTGGAATGATTAACAGCTTCCAAACAGCAAAGGGAAACAAATCTATTAAAAATGTAGAACTCTTACCATTTGGTATGCTTAGATGAAGATTAACCCAATTGAGCAAAAAGTTCTAATTATGGCGTGTTAAATATCAACTTAAGAGTATTAGTGTCTTTTACAGTGTTGTTTTGTAATATCTACTAGATATTCTTAAATAATAGGCAAGTGACTTACATGGGGACTACCTGATAGAAATCAAAGCTTCTGAAGCATTTGAGGGGTTCCAAAAAGCTTGTCTGAAGTAGCATTCTGTTCCTTCAAGAAGAATGACAATGTAATATAATTTTTCACTAGTTATTGAGGAAGTGTCAGTCAAAGCAAGAAATCTGCCCATCTTCTACTGAAGGCTCACACACGGAATGAGTGGAAGTGTCTACGTTTTACCATCACAGCAGGATAAATGAGCGTTTTCCTCTGGGTCCTGCCAGACACTTTCTATAAATATATTCCAATCAAGAATCAATTGCCGTCTAACCTTGGCTGCCCGCTGTTGTCATGCAGACATTAGCGAATCCATATATCGAACGACTGTAAATCTGGGCTGGCGAGAAGAGCGATGGGGCGGGCAGGCTGCTGGGAAGGCGCACACTCCACGTCACACCCCAGGACCGTGGAGGGCGGGGCAGGCTGTGTTTCCGAGAGAACGGGTTGGGGGGCGGGGGTTGGGGAAGCAAGTGCTTTATGCTGAGTACATGTGTCTGGTCCGTGCCAAGCACTTGCTACCAGATTTCTCTCCAATTGTCACTTTTCCTTTTGAGACTGGGATCTCAATACAAAAGGAAACTCTGAAAGTGAGTTTGTATCTTGGACATCTTTGCTAAGGAAATGGACATTTGGGTAAGGTGCCAAAGGAGAGGCAGGAGGTCTTGGTAATAATCCCCAGTGGTCGTCTTTCTTAGTGCTGGGGAAATGGTGTTACCTTATTTTCCCAGGAGTGGGGCAGATTATTCAATATAAATAAGATACTCAGTTTATACGACATAGCTTCAAGTGACCAATTTCTTTATAATTCTTACAGAGCCTTTAATTATTGTTTTGTTTGTAGCTAACAAGTAGCAATTACCTTAACACGGCAGTGTTTCTATGTAAATCAAAGGGCTGACCCTCCTCCCCAACCTCCCCCAACATAAATTTAATTCTCTAGAACACTTGCATGTATTTTTAGCTCCTTTTAAAATAGAAATAAAATGATTGGTTTGAATCTCCCAGTGTTAGATTTAATAGCAATTTTATTTTGAAAAACACACAGATATTTAAAAGTGTGAAAAGAGGTGAACTACTGAAATGTAAACAAGGAAAACAGCAATGTATTTTTTGGAAGAAATGATGTGTTTTTGCAGGTGTATAGTACACCTTTCTCACTTTAACTTGTCAAGAAGTGGAAAAGACTTCTTTTGAAGGATTGTCTCATTTCTATTAATCTTCCTGTGACTGAATTCTTCACAAGATTAGGAAAGTCCATTTGCACAGAAGTCTGTGAGAATCTCTGATTCATAAGCTGCACTTACTTACCCTCTCCTCTATTATAAATGCACTAAGTAGTTATTGAAATATCAAATTTTAAGCCCACTTCATTAAGGGAGAACTAGACTTTATCAATAAATGATTTGTTTGCTGTCTGGGCAGCAGGATCGATTTCCCTATCGGATCCCGTAATATCTGAATATTGGGATGATGAGGGCTAAGCTTTGGTTTGCTTTTGCTTTTCATCACCCTCTCCTTGCCAGGCTGTGGTAACATCAGTCACTGAAGGAAATGTCTGTCTTTGGGGCTCACGATGCTGGGAAATAGCCTGCATGTCTTCAACCAGTGGTTCTCAATGTTTTGGTTTACTGTATTTCATAGTAAGAACTACAATTAACATCACAATCCAGTATACACATACATCTAAACAAAGATTTGGTGACCTATTTTGAAGCAAAAATTTCCTTAAACACTTTCCCCTATTGACGTGAGATGTACTCTGTTCTCAATTTTAATCTATTTCTTTGTAAAATTGTGCGGACCTTCACATATCATGACCTGTGAATGGAAACCACCAAGTTGTCTACACTTGTGCCAACCTTCTAGAAAGGCCCACATCTCAGCATTCCTCACGCTCATACCTGCTCCCCCTTCCCCTCCTTCGTCTAGTTCCAGCCACTATAAATATATTCTGAAGACGTTTCTGAAGGGGCTGCTGAGGCTTTCACAGTCCTCCTGTTGCACTGACTCCCCTCTCTCAGGGAGTTCCTGGGGGCTCCCAGGTGGTCCCAGTAAAGGAAGGAGGGAGACCCAGCTCCCAGGTTGGAGGAGGAGGAAACAGAACTAATGGGGGGGGCTTCCTTGACAGCTTCTTCTGAGGTCTGTTAAGAGTCTGCAAGGTGAAATGTAGCTTGAGATTATTTTGGTTATTAAAAATAATGGTGAGCCAGTTACTAAGTCAGATTGAATTTGGATGATAGACATTAAAACTAACCTAGAAATTTAATACTATGGTGGTAACTACTTAACAAGAATAAGAATACCTTCTGTTGGTAAAGTACTTTTAATCTGTAAAATGTTTTCATGCCTAGTGTCCCACTACAACCTTGTGTGTGGCAGGGAGTGAATATTAGAAAGGTGGGTGTCCTAACAGACAAGGAGATTTCTAACCGCGAGTATCTTAAATAACAGTGAATTGTCTATTACAGTGAGTAAAGCAAGATAGAATAATTGACTGGAGCGAATCTACATCAGGAAATTCCCAGACTGAGGGAGAAGTTGGAGAAGATGATTCAGATTAAATGGTCTTTATCGTTTTGAGGTCACGGACTCCTCTGAGTGTGGGATGGATGCTTTAGACTCTCAGACAAAAAATGCACCTAATTGTGGCATTTTTCTGCATTTTCAGTTAGTAAGTATTTCCAACACATGGAGTCATGTTAAGGACTTATAGCACAGGAGATCTCTTTCAAGCTCTGTCACTAAATGGCTTTGCCTGAGACAGAATGCGACGTAGCGTCGAGCCGGTACACGGCCTCTTATATAGATCTGGCTTCCGCGTGTCCCTACCATGGCTGCCCTTTCCCTTAAGCACAAATTGCAAAGTCGTTTGTGACCTATGTGACAAAGTTTGCAATCTGATGAACTCTTCTTCTAACAAGCTCTGTATAAGTCAGACCCTGAGGTTATGAGTTGTAAGAGGACCCAAGCCTCTGGTCTCCTCCCTAGTGAGGTGTCTCCTCTGTTTGCTCCGTGACCATGACGACGGCCAAGGCCAAAAACCATGGCCATGGTGACTTCCTTCTCCCTGCACTAGAAAATAGTCTCTGCATCACAGGGTCTCTAAGTTGGGCTTGTTAATCACAGATCTATTTTCAAGGTTACAAAGTGGTGGCCCTTGACATAGAATGCAGCCCCCAAATAGGTCTTGTTTGGCTTATAAAATGTGGTAGATTTTTGTTTTGGGAATCAACTGCTGCTATTGAAAGATGAGAGATCAAGAAATTCAGATTTTTTGTTTCTCTTGGAAAATGGGATTAGCTAACAACTTTCAGTCTCAAATCCTCACCAGGAAATAGTTTATGAAAGCTGAGCAGTGACTGTTCTCTCTGAACAGCCAAAACCTCTAGAGCCACCCCCACCCCCACCCCTGCCCTGTACACCTGTGGCTCACTTAATTTGTTTATGCTGCTTTCCTGGCCCCGTAGGCATTTGAGTTTTTCCGTTCCTAATCTCTGCCTGCTAACCTCCGACCTATTTACCTTTTTACCTACCTCACTCGCCACCTAGTCAACCACCTTCTCTCCCTCACTACTTATTTAAACACATTCCATTTTGTTTCACAAAATGACTATAGGAAATAAATATAACAAATGAAAAAGAGACACAGTAATAAGAAAAACTGCCTCAGAAACTGTTGATTAGATTAACTGGCCACGACCAGGGGGAAAAAGAGAACTTAGAAATTCAGGTCATTTGTTGCAAGTGGTAACTATGCTTGAGCCACAGGTTGGCTCTGAGCTTTTACATATTATCTTGTTGCCCAATAGGGAGAAAGACGTATCAGTTTCTCATTAGAAGCAAACCTCTTCCCATAACTTGTCTCTAAAACAAAATTTCCAGCTGTTTCTATTATAGGTGGTATTTGCTAACACGGGGCAAAGAAAGTTGGAGAGTGAGTGGACTAATTACAAAATATATTTGATTAAGAAGCTCTTCTTTCAAAAGTAATGTGACCAAGGTAGTCAAGTTAGTTTAAACTTTTTTACCTCTCTGATACTGGTAATACCACCAGGCGATGTCTAGGAAAAAGTAAGAAAACATTTTACCAAATCCATTCATTGAAAAGACAAAGCATACTTTTATTTTCCATGGAAATTCCACTCTGAGGGTGTCCAGGTCACCATCCAGCTTGACATACTCAAAGAGATCTTGTAGTAGAGCTGGGGCTGACCTTTACCCTATGCTTTTCCCAAGGTCAGAGCAGGCAAGAGCAACGGGTCACCTCGCAGTGTCCATGGCTTCCAGCAGGGGGCTCACTGAGCATGCCCGCAGCCATGCAGCATGCAGCCCGCAGAGAGATGGGATGGCATGGGGCAGAGGATTAACGGATGTGGATGGGTCCTTGGAAATACCCGCATGTTTGAAAAGTGCCTTATATGATGCCCTTCACAACAGAGGCCCCAGGGTCCCCCTCTGCTACCTTGTAATTTGCAGCTGCACATTTGGTAGGATTCTATATTCGCTCACTCAACAATCATCAGTGACGTATCTACTATACCTATTTCAGTGAATGAACCAACTCTGTTCCCTGCTCTCCTGGAGCTTACAATCTACAAGCCTTTGCTTCTCTCTTCCCTTTAAGAGCTTGATGAGTAACAGCGATGCAGGGGGCAAGAGGGGGACTGTTGAAAAACTGAATTAGCACATTAGGACTTGTGAGCAGAGCGGAGGCAGGTGAAATCCCTGGTTGTGCTGAATACAAAACATTAGACCGATTATCAGACCCGGAACATCCTTCATGGCATCATGGAGTTGGCTGGGTCCAGATCCCAGAGAGCAGAGAATGGGGGTCTTTACGTGTTGCTCTCCTGCAGGCCTTTGGAGTCTCTTTGGGGACTCAGCTTGGTGTTCCTCTGTAGGCTCTTATTTGAACTTCCTCCTGTCTTTCCATCACACCTGACCAAGAGTGTGCAAGCCAGCCCAGCTGTCACTTGACGTGTGTTTTGGTCACTCTCCCCCCATAACCCAGACAGCAGGGGCTCCTTTTCTGCTGTCCCTAAAAGTGTGATATAAATGGGTATCCACCTACTGGTAAACATTTCTGCTCTTGACCTGGTCCTGACCTGAATCCCATGGGAAAAAACTTACTTTTCCAGATTTAGTTGCCCTTTTTTATCACTCTGATTTGCGGTTATTTACCTTTTTTCTTTTTTAAATTTTTTAATGTTTATTTATTTTTGAGAGAGAGAGAGAGAGAGAGTGTGAGTGGGCAAGGCACAGGGAGAGAGGGGGACACAGAATCTGTCAGCACAGAGCCTCATGCAGGACTCGAACTCACGAGCCTCAAGATCATGACCTGAGCTGAAGTCAGACACTTAACTGACTGAGCCACCCAGGTGCCCCTACTTACCTTTTGTAGTGGACGTTATTTTTAAGGTAGTTTTAGGTTTACAGAAAAATTATGTAGACGATTACGGAGTTCACATGCACATACTTCACGGTTTCCCCTATCATCATCGCACTAGTATGGTATATTTGTTACAACGGATGAACCAAGTTTAAAATCTTTTTAGCTAAAATCCATAGTTTACATTAGAGCCATTCTTTGTGTGGTGCAGTTCTGTGGGTTTTGACAAATGCAAAATGTCATGTATCCTACAGAATAGTTTCACAGCCTTAAAAATGCTTACATAGCATTTTTGTAGAGGTATATCTACAAATAAGGACTCACAGTCTCTGCCAGGCCAGGGATGGGATTGAGAGAAAGATCAAGAGACAGACTGTTCATAGGGACCTCTCCGACTGGTGGCGAGACGCACAGAGACCAGGATTACCAACTCAAATGCCAAGAGTAGTTGGTAAGTAGTTTAGATGAGTCAGGTGTGGGGTGTCCAACCTGAGTGGCGGGGACTGAGAACTGGCGAGTCACTGCCCCATGAAAGGGGAACAGCTCTTACACAGCCAGTCCTTGTTATATAGAATTTAGGTTCAGGGAGCCCATATTTTTAGTTTAGTTTTTTTTTTTTCTCAAGAGTTGCTACAATTAAGATTGTGTTCTGACTCTTAGCTGTTATCAATGAGTTTAACATTGGAAACATGTAGCATGGTCCAAATATAACAGTCTTGTTTGTAGGGTGCAGTGGGTTCTCATCTGAAACTTTTTACCGGCAAAGCATGCCAAGTGGGCAGCAATGTGGACATGGCTAAGGCACTGGGAGCCAAGAGGAGGAAGCTCTTCATGGATGACCCTGGATGGCAGAGAATTGAAAGGGGTGGCAGGGATGGCTTCAAGGAGAGGTGATCGTTTGTTTGAGTCTTTAAGGAGGAAGGGAACAAGGGAACATAGTATGCAATGATACAGAAGTCAAAAGGCCCAGGGATGGTAGAGCTGACTTCTCACTGAGAACAACTGGAAAATGAAGGATTAAAAAAATAAATCAATTAAACATTTTTAAAAATTACCATGGTAACAACAACAAAATAACACCTAAAGCCTGGTGGGGGGTGGGGGATCAGGAAAAAAGAATATAACACATGTGTTTGAAGGCACTGAAGTGCTACCAAGATATCCTGTCTTTAGAACGCATGATTCTGGAGGGAAGAAAAACTCATTAAGGTAATCTTGACAGTCAGTGCTGCTTTCCATCTCACAATGTGTGCTGATTTATAAGTGCCATGGGATATGAGCTTGGGAAACTGAGCAAAAAGGGTCTACTAACAGCAAAGAATGTTAGTAGAACCTTCAGCAATCTGGGAAGACAAAAATGGGATCAGTCCCACTGAGATATTCAGGGCTTGAGGGGCCAAGACTGCAGGGGCCACAGAGGAGGGGAGCACAGACAGGAGCTTAATAGCCTGAGCTATCACAAGTGACAGAGGCCAAGGGAAACTAAGCAAAAACCACAGCCCAAAGGTTGCAGAGCTAAATGGAGCTCTTGGCAGGCTCACAGGGTTATGGGGTAGTTGTTAGAGTTCAGGGTCTTCTAGGTGAACCTCCAGGCTTTCAGTTTGACCCCTAAAGGACTGTGTTCTAGGAGCAAGCACATATTAGAAATAGATCAGGCCTTTCATTGACATCCAGCCTAAAAACAGCTTATTCCCCATTTGGATTGAGTTACCTTGCCGAAGTTGAAGGATCAGCCAGAGAGTGTTCACATTTCATATTCTAATGTTCACCACTCACTGAAAAGTTGCCGGACATATTAAGAGACAGAACCAAGAGAAAAAGACAGAACACAGTAATAGATTCATAGGTGATCTAAATATTGGATTTTTCAACTGTGGGCTTTAAAATAATGGTGAATATGCTCAAGAAAATAAAAAGATGGAGATCTATCAGAGAATTGGAGAATTGTTATCTAAGATTGACAACCAAATAGATCAATTTAATGATAGGTTGGGCACAGTTGAAGAGAGAATTAATGATTTGGAGGATAGGTCAATAGAGAAATATACAGATTTATGTACAGAGAAATATGAAAAATACAGACAAGACCATAAGAGCCATATTGGACATGAAGAAAAATTATTTTTTTTAATGTTTATTTTTGAGAGAGAGAGAGAGAACATTGTGGGGAAGGGGAAGAGAGAGAGGGAGGCACAAAATCTGAAGCAGGCTCCAGGCTCTGAACTGTCAGCACAGAGCCCAAAGTGACGTTAAAACTCATGAACCGCGAGATCATGACTTGGGCTGAAGTCCAACACTTAACCGACGGAGCCGCCCAGGCATCCCAGGAAAGTTCTACATATGTGTAACTGGAGTCCCTAAAGGGAAGAGATGAAAAACGCTGTCGCACCAATATCTGAAGAAGTGACATTTGATCATTTCAAAAAAATGGATGGAATAAATCACAGATATCAAGCCACAGATTCTAGAAGCATAAACCCAAGCAGGTAAACACAAAGAAAACCACACCAAGGAACACCACAATAAAACTGTTGAAATGCAAAGACAAATAGAAACTCTTCAACACAAGAAAGCCATCTTCAGATAAAAACCAAACCCCAGCTCAATGCTTATTAATTAGGACCCAGAAAAGTTAGAAATGAAAGTACAACATGCAAACACATGTCAAGAAAAACTGACTTGGCTATTTTAACATCAGAGAAAGCAGACTTTTAAAAAATGTTTTTAAGGGGCAGCTGGGTGGCTCAGTTGGTTAAGCCTCTGACTTCGGCTCAAGTCAGATCTCACGTTCATGGGTTCGAACCCCGCGTGAGGCTCTGTGCTGACAGCTAGCTCAGAGCCTGGAGCCTGCTTCCGATTCTGTGTCTCCTTCTCTCTCTGCCCCTCCCCCTCTCATGCTCTGATTCTCTGTATCAAAAATAAATAAAACATTTAAAAAAATTAAAAACAATTTTTTTAAGTTTATTTATTTATTTTGAGAGGGAGAGAGAGAGCACAAGCAGGGGAGGGGCAGAGAGAAGGAGAGACAGAATCCCAAGCAGGCCTCACACCATCAGTGCAGAGCCCGACACAGGGCTCCAATTCCCCAACTGTGAGCTCATGACTCGAGCTGAGATCGAGAGCCAGATGTTTAACCAACGGTGCCACCGAGGTGCCCCAAAGAAAGCAGACTTTAAGGCAAGAAGCTTTGCCAAGATAAGGGGAGTTTGCCTAGTGAAGGCACCATCCGCTGGAAAGATATAGCAATTCTAAATTAGAATGCACTAATAATATAGTTTCCAAATACGTACAAAGCAAAGGCTGACAGAAAAAAGGAGCGCTGGCGAATTCACAGTCATAATTGGAGATTTCAAAACCTTTCTCTCAGCAACTGATAAAAAATCAATGAGGGTATAGAGGATATGAGGAGTGCAATTAACAAATGTGTCTCCATTGATAGGAGTGGAGCTCTTTACCCAACCGCCATAGATACCACACATTCTTTTCAGGGGCTCAGAGAGCATTTACCGAAACTGACCACTTCCTAAATAATAAAGCCAATCTCAACAAAGTCTGAAGTAATGAAATTGTTCAGAGTGTTTTCTATCCATGTGGAATTAAACAAGAAATAAAGAGAAGAAGAAAAAAGAGGAAATCTCCAAATGTTGGGAAACCAAGCAACGTGGTTCAAATTTCCAAGTAACCCATGTGTGGAAGAAGAAGCTTTTCCATGAGGCTTCATGGAAATTAGAAAGCATTTTGAACCAAATCATAATGAAAATATGACATATCAAAACTGTGGGACGCTATGAAAACTGAACCCAGAGGGACATTTAAAGAGCATGACATACTTGAGCTGCAAATAATTTAGGTGACAGTGTGCATAAAATTGAATGCCTAAAATTGAATGCTGTGCTGCTTCTCAAAATCATCTTTCTAGTGTTTCAGGGTTGCCTAACTATGTTGGTTACATTAAAGACTCCATTAGAGATGGCATGCTGGCATTTGAAAATGTGATCTTTTCTCTCCCCTTAAACATGATCGGTTGATTTATTCTAGATGAGATTAACACCATTTTTTTTATTGACTATTTACCCCATTATAATCAGTGGTGAAGATCTTTGTTGGTGTTTTATTTATTTTTTTGTTTTGTTTTTGTTTTTTTTTTTTGATACAGAGAGAGACAGACAGAGCATGAGAGGGGGAGAAACAGAGAGAGAAGGAGATACAGAACCAGAAGCAAGCTCCAGGCTCTGAGCTGTCAGCACAGAGCCTGATGCGGGGCTCGAACCCACAAACATGAGATCTGACCTGAGCCGAAGTAGGAGGCTTAACCGACTGAGCCACTCAGGCGTCCCTTTGTTGGTGTTTGTATGGACTGAGGTGGGGGGGTGAAGGAGGTGGCATGGGACAAGTTCCATCTGATCCTGAAGTGTAATCCTGGAGGCTGACAGTCTTACAGCAGGGGCTTAGAGGAGAGTCATAAGCTTACTCACAAACACAGCACACACAACTCATCAGTTCTGAATTTTATAAACTTAACGATGAGTCCCAGGAGTGCTGAGCTGAGCTTTGATAAAGATTTTCCGAGTGTTCCCGACATTTTTTCCAGTTTTCTTGCTTCAATAAAACTCAAATCATGTTTTGCTTCAAGCGGTTGTTCTCTTAATCTTGAAACCCCCATGCCCCTTTTAAGCAAAATTGAATTTATACATTTCTCATTCATTTATACCTTAGTCCTGAAAATCTTCTGAAAAAAGAGTCCTACAAAGAAAATCTTTGAGTATTGCTTCTTCCATTATATGGGAGATTTTCCAGGTCAAATGACTTCAAAATTCTTCCATATATAGCATATTTCGGTTCTCTGACCTTTCTCCCAAAAGGAAGGTGTTTTTGAACATGGCCTTCAGATCAGCACATTGGGTGGGGTGTGTGGGAAGGGGAGTATCAGAGTACCTTAGAAGTGGTGGTAGTCAAGGTTAGCTGTCCGAAATATAATGTAATTATTAAAAGTCCACAAAGCTATTAAGCAGACTGTGACATACCTCACAATACTGTTGGTTGTGTGAGAACACAACATTTGCATATTGTCCATTAAAATTGAAAAAACAAACTTCTGGGAAAGAAATGAGTCATTTAGATCCCTGAGTTGGCAGAAAGGAGCCCTCAATGGTATTTGCAGGAGAAGGAGCAAGGCCACATACGTTAGGGACTCTTATGTCCCCTCACTTCCAAAGTATCATTTCATCCCAGCTAAGGCTCTGGTTGGGCTGGAGAGTAGAAGTGTCAGGTCCACTGTGGTGTCTCAGCCACAAGTGGGAATCTCTTGATGATGTGTTAAGTGGACCTCTGTGTGTGGAAAAAGTAAACCATCCAGGATAAAACTGGATGGTTTACTTAGGTGGCCCGGCAGTCTCCGCAGCTCTAGGAGTCAGTCACATGAGGCTTAAATCCTGCCACCAGCCAGCAGTCATTAAGTCCCCCTGTTTCTCCTTTGGTCTCAGGGGACACTGCCCCGAAGCTCTAGCACATGAAGATGGCCAGTTTATGAGTGGTGGCTGCCCCGGGTTGGAGATGGGGGGACATGTTGCCCAGGATAAGTGAGTCTCAAATATTTATGCATGAAATAAGGGGAGCAAATAGACAGGATCTTGTTAGTCCTCTTGACTGAGAAGATAAAAAGTCAATTCACTGCAAATGAAGAGGAGGAGGGAAAAGTAGTATCCATGGGGGAAGGGACTGCTAATTTTAGGTTGGAAACACGAGGGGTCAGAAAAAATTACTCAAAGGAAAAGTAAGATTGCTGTGTGATTAGGACTTCTGTTAGGTTGGGCGTAGAAGTTTCTCATCAATGGAAACTCATTGGATCAAGGTCAGGCTGAGGTGTGAAAAGCCTGTCATTTTAGCTTGTGTTTTGGAGAGTAGTTCATTGCTACCTCAACAACTTACCAGGTAATGGTTTCTGGGCAGAGGGCTTGCTCTGGTGAGCTGGTAAATGTTGAACAGCTGGCATTTGGGGATGGGAGGAAAGCCTGATAGATACCATCTTCTAATTTCTGTGGTGTAGATGTTCCCATCAGGCTGTCAGCTGAAGTCACAGGATGTCGATTTGGGAAGCGCAGTGTGCGATCCGCGGGTCCGAGCCAGCCCCATCGTATTACTGCTGCTGTGTTGGCATACGTTTCATTATCCCAAATTAGTGTGCTAAGGGCCTGAAGACCGACTCATAAAGTCGGCTTAGCTCCTGTAGTCTAAACAAATAAACCTTTTCTTTGTTGTTACTGTGAAAATAAAATTCTGCACATCACATAGAATAATCACAAGCAGGGAAATAATGGAGATCGGCCTGGCGAGCTTTTGCTGGAATTCAGTATTAATGTATCCTCATATTAAGTGCCTGTCTTGGTGAGCTCAGAGAGCATGGTAATAGGCTTAGGATTGATCTAATCATCTCACTGTCCCTAGGAGGTAGATGGTTATTAGGCTAATTTCAGCTCTAATCATCCCCACCTGGTAGATGTGACTCTAAATGAGATAAGATATGTAAAGTGCTCTATGCACATAGTAGGTCCTCAAAAATGTTATTCTTATCTAATAGTGTGTCATGTCTGTGATTTTCAGGGTGATTCTCAAAGGCAGAATCCAGTGATCAAGGCTGTAGATACTCTGTAGGCAACGAGTATGCCTTTTCTGATGGATCTAGTTAATTAAGAGTGCTTCCTTTTTAATATATAAAGCTCTGTTTGCTCTGTGACTTACTCTGTCAGAAAGACACCCAACCGCCAGCCCACGTTGGACATTACCTAACTGAAGTGAATGTTATCATTTTGTATCACCTGCAATGGACAGAAGCAAACCCAAGAATCTGGCTTAAACAGCGTCCAGCACCTCCGTCTGCAGGTTGTCAGGGGACACCTCGGTCTGCAGAGTGTCAGTGAGCGGTGGACACCAGAAACACAGGGTCTGGAGGGTAGAGTCTATAGATACAATAACTGACCGTCACCGAGAAAATGCCCTCCCTCCTCTCCCCTAGAGTTACTACAGGACTCCATGTACTCTGCCCTTACCAATCCAGACAGTCAAAGTGTGTATTGTTTTGGTCTATTTCTTAGCAAGAGAAGGCGATTGGACATTCCCCTCGCACATGCACTGCCAAATGCAAGGAGTGGGCCAGTTCATCGGAGCGCGGATGTCTGCCTGCCCAGAGGCAGGGAGGAGATGGCAAGGTGTCACCTCGGGACTCAGCTCAGAAGCCTCTTAACTGTGCACTTAATAAATGAAGCCTTGGCAGACATACCTTGAATTATTAATGACGTTATTCAGCTTTGATTGTTTCCTTCTTTTGGGGAAAGGTTATTCACTCAAATGCCTTTGATTAGACCATACAATACATCACAATTGGGCATATTTTATGTGCAACTTTATGGTGATAATAGTTCTGTCTCATTTAGAAGCAAATCAGACATTATGAACTTCGTGATTTATTAATGTATTGATTTCTATAAATGTCAGCGCATCTCACATCCCGTCAGAGAGCCCGAGAGCAATCAGCGGAGAGCCAATAAAAATGTAAAATGAAACCATCATAAAAAAAGGAAATACGGCCTGTTTCAAAGCCCTGCTGCCTTTCTGAATTGTTTCAGGATCCAGATCGTTACCATGAAGGCATCTCCCCCACCCCTGAGGAAACAGCTCTGGGGAAGCTCTGGTCTGTTTGTCTGTTCTGCATGGTGTCAAACAAGAAAACCAGATACGAAGAGTCAGACCTGGAGGGTCCCCTGGACCTGGTGCCCAGGCTCTTCATCCCAGAGGATGCAGGTGGATAAGGGGGGCCCTTTCCATCAGCGTTGCCCTATTACCACCGACCAGCTTCCTCCTGAGGACTCTCCCTGGAAAAGCCTAGAAGCCCCAGTGTAATTCGGCACAACCACCCAGCCTGGGTCTTGTGCAATAGGCGTGGTCCCCTGTCTCTGCCGAGTGTGTCGTCAGCTGATCTCGATCTCAGCCACCCTTTATGTCTTTTAATTTATTTTTGAGAGACAGAGAGAGACAGCATGAGCAGGGGAGGGTCAGAGAGATGGGGGTACAGAATCTGAAGCAGTCTCCAGGCTCGGAGCTAGCTGTCAGCACAGAGACCGAAGCGGGGCTCGAACCCACAAACCGTAAGAATATGACCTGAGCCGAAGTCGGACGCTCAACTGACTGAGCCACCCAGGCGCCCCTCAGCTGCCCTTTAAACCTGCCTCGAGAGCCACCTCCTCTGGGCAGCTCTCGCAGACCACCGCAGGGAAAGCTCTCTCTGTCCAAACTCCTGAGGCACCTACTGTCTCTAACCAGCACCCAGCAGGTATCAGAATCTACCTTTGGGTGTCACAGAGTTCGTTTACAGGACTGGGGTGGGGTGGGGTAGGGTAGGCGTGGAGAGACTGTGTCTTGTGCTTGTTTTTGTTCTGTTTTTATTTTTAGTATCTCACTTTTATGATGCCTAGAGCCACACAGCACATAGTAGGTGCTAAGTGCTCATTATCTGCTCTAAGTGTGTAGAATTATGAGAAGCTAAATAGGATATAACACTGAATCTCGAAAAAAGCAGCCAAGAGAGCGTCTGGAAAGTATTTGGCTAATTTAGTGGCTAATTCTGTCGTCTGACAGTTTAGTTTAGAAATTCCGATCTGGCAGCCCACGGGGTACAGTTGTTGTTTCACTTCTTTTAAATGTGAGTTTTGACAACATTTATTGCACATAAAATATGGATTTTTGGCTTCTCTTTAGAAACTGGGATTTATGTCTGCGTGGGCCTGCATTATCATATTAGCACATGGCAACAGTTGGCTGGAGCTGAGGGGTGGCTGCTCGCTTTAGACACGGCGCATGCTCTCGAGTAAACCAGAGTCCCCGTTAGCCCGTCCCCTCCTCAGAACTAAGACCGAGGGACAGTCCTCCATAATCACTCATTCACACTACCTGCCTCTGTGAGCCCAGTTCAACCGCCCTCTCCACTATCCCATGTCGTGTTTTTCCAAGTGACTTTTTTGTGTTTTGTGATAATCTAGAAACATGACCATTTCATGTTAGGTCCCAAGCAACATGGAGCAAAAAGGGACGCCCTGTAATTAGAGACAACCCCGGACAGATTGAGGCTATGCCAACTGCTGGCTCAGTGCATTTCAGCCTTCTATTCTAATAAGCCACTTTTCATATCACATACCTCCTAGGAAGTACGTGTTATACTGTTTGTGTTTTACAGAGGAGAAAACTGAGGTACAGAGAGGAAAGAGAACATATTAATTTTCCCATTTGAGGAAATGGCATCAAGAGATCTTGAGACCTCCCTGAAATCACAAAGATGGTGGGTTGAAGAGCAAATGCTGATCTCATCATCTGATTAACGATGCTTCCTGGCCATCCCCTGGGTCTCCCCTGAGCCCCACTCCTATGTCTTTTGTGGTTGTCGCTCTATCTCAGCAAGTCAGGGACCAAATTCCTCTACTCAAGCTTCTCATACTTCCACGCTTGAGAATTTACAGAAGCCGGCCTGAGGGGGCAGGAGGGCAGACACCAAGTGTTTTCAAGAGTCCCTCCCCCAGCCCCTCCCCTGCTTCAAGCTCTCTGCCATTCATTTAGCATTTCCAATCTTGTTACCCTTTTCTGAGGATGAAAGCAACCTTTGCTCTGGGTGACCAGCTGTAGGAGCCACAGGGCATTTGAGTTACAAAGAGACACTTTTATCCTGCCCTTTGACTTCGCAGATACAGCTGCCTGGGGCCCAGAGAGCGAAGTGGATATGTCCAGGGTCACACACCAGATTCCTGACAGAGCAGGATTAAACTCAGGTCGGTGTTCTTTTCACAGCACCACTCACTCATTCAACAAATAATCGATGAGTGCCTACTACGTGCCAGCCGCTCTTGTTGGCACTGGGGGTCGGTGAATAGAGCAGTGAGCAGAGGTGGCGATCGATGTGTGCGGTGACTGAAACAAAGCAAGGTTCCAGCACTAGAGAGAAGTGGGTCATGGGGGTCATCACTTTATACACGATGGCTGGGGACGGTGGCAGCCGAATTCAGCATCAGCAAGAGGGGAATGATGGTGGGCTTTGCAGTCGAAACAGTCGGATTGAATCCCAGCTCTGCAGCTCAACAGCTGGTGAGTGTGAGCAAGTCATTTCCAGCCTACAAAACTCAGCGTTCCGACAGGCTCTGCAATACCCACCTCCCTGCCTGTCAGGACCAAGGAGCCACTGCAGAGGGGGTGCCTGGCTTGTTGAAGGCATTCGATAAAGTCCCCTCCTCACTTGGCAGGGACAGCTGGGCTCAGTTTCCTAACGGGTGTCTCCGCTCGGCTGAGCAGCGTGCCACCACCAGAGTCCACGTAACACTCCGGAGCCAGGGTGGCCGGCTGGAAGACTTGTGTAGTTTTAAGAGGATGGCCGAGCTAGGATTAATCAGCCGAGTTAGTTTGTGAATACACTAGTGGGCCACAGGGCTCTGAAGCTTTTTAATTTGAGGAGTGGTGGGTGGCAGCCACTAAGCCTAGAGTGATGCTTTGATGGAATTTTCCAGCTCGGAGCTCCGGCTTGGAATTCCTAGCTCTTCTAAATTCCCTGCTGGGAGACAGCAGTATTTCTCATCACGTGAGACTCAAAGTGCCTTACCAGAAGGCTTCAGTTGGATCATAGGAGTCTTTGAAAATTAAATCTCATATTTAAGAAAGCCAGCTTCTAGTCATGCCTCTCTCTGAAGCCTTCCCAGACCTCCCTACCTGCATCTCAACCCCTGAAACACCTAATCTTTAATAATCACTTCTATAGGATTATGGGATGAGGAGACTAGGCAAGGAGGCACACTTTCCTTTTCACCTTATCACTCATTATTATTTGAAATATTTTTAAAGCTATGTATATGGACTGTTTCGATAATTTTAATGCTACGATTAAAAACATGCTATTTCTGGTGGGATAATTGTAAATAGATGCTATTTGTTTCATCGTGAAGATGGTCCTAGAAAGGCTGGTCTAGTGCATTTGGTGTTTCATTTTGTTTGTTGTGATGTGATTTTTGTGGAACAACACTTTTTTTCACACAAACCATGACAATTTGGTGATCATTAGTGCTGTCGCCAACTATTTCTGGTTCTCTTCCTTACAGGCCCAGGTAGGGATGCACTTCCAGCCCCTTTGGAGGTAGGTGTGATCCCGTGGCGAACAGGAGGGCTGTGCGTGTCCCTGGGTGCGGGCAGACTCTCAAGTAAATACCTTTTGAATTACAGTTGAGTGAAGTGCTATGGAGGGATGCCTTGTGGACTTAAACAGGTACAGGGCTCCTCTGGGGAGGTCCACATGCTGAGCCAAGAACCAGAAGGGGATGGCCAGAGGCAGTGAGGGGGGGGGCCTTCTCTCCAAGGACTCTCAGAAGAGAGCCTGCTCCAGGGCCAGAGAGACAGTGCCGGTTATGTGGAGGCAGGGACTCTGTGAACAAGGGACAGAGGAATGTGAGGTGGACGTGGACCGTTTGGGCTGGGTTCTGGGGTCTATGTAAACAGTTTTAAGGGTGTGAAACGGCAAAGCAAGTACAGTACAGAACTTTGCTTTTTTGAGAAGCCAGTGGAGAGTTACGAGTTATAGCATTAATCACCCAATGAGAGCTGATATTAATCATAAGAGAACAGAGATGTCTTTGGCCCCTCCCGGGTTGCGGGGGCCTCACAGAGAATGGTTTTGCAAGGCCAGTTCTCTGCCTGATGGCTTTGCGTCCTTTCTCTCCTTGCTGGCTCATTGCAGTGGTGAGCCTTCATTAATCAAATAGGCCCAAGACTTAGGCTCTGTCCCAGCTCTCTGCAAATGAGTGACAGAGAAGAAAGCCCATTTCTCCCTATAGGTTAATAAAATCCCCAGTGTGAAGTTTCTGTTGGAATGCCAAGTGACCTGGTAATTCCTGTTGAGAATGCCAAAGGTGAATCAGGTTCGGCTGGAGGCCTGACTCCGTGGCATCAAGAATACAATAAAGCTGGAGAAAATCTCCCAGGACTGTAAAACTTCTAGTGAACTGGTAACTTCCCCCTTTATTCTTACTTCAGTTAGCCCATACCCTGTGGTGGGTGGGGTGGGGACAGGTCCAGCTGTAATTAAAAAGAAGAGATTAAATATGCAAAAAAAGGGGAGAGATTGGGTGGCTCAATCAGTTGAGCCTGTGACTCTTGATTTGAGCTCAGGTCATGGTCTCTTGGCTCATGGGTTTGAGCTCCGTGTTGGGCTCTGCACTGTATGGTGTGAAGCCTGCTTGGGGTTCTCTCTGGCCCTCCCCTGCAAGCTCTAACTAAATAAATAAACTTAAAAAATATTTAAAAATATGCAAAATAAAAGGGGTAATAATAATTAAAGCAAAAGTCTAAGAAGATAGGAAACAGTAGGGGCCAGGATTAGGGATGCAGGTAATTCCATACGCATTTTAGATTATTTCTCAGAAATATTCCTGGAAGTGGGAAAAAAAAAACAGGCTTTGTAAAACAGGAAATCTCTCTCTCTCTCTCTCTCTCTCTCTCTAAGATATCATGCATAAAAACTTTGAGCAGTTATCACTGAAGGTTGGGGCTATGGAGAGCTGTTACATTTTTTTGCTCACGTGTATTTCCTAAACTTTCTGCAACTCGTTGATACAGATTTCTAATAAGAAGACTTCCAAAAGGTTATTTTTAAATCGACTTAAAGAGCAGATGAGGAGCATCTCAGAAGCCCGGGAGTTGGGGGGCGGGGTAGGGCCCAGAGCCCAGGGCCTGTTCCCTAAGGAGGGGCCCCTGCAGCCAGGCCAGGTGAGGGCAGAGTGGCCTCAAACATGTGGCCTTGGCACCATGTTAAGTTTATCAACCCAATTTCAACACTGGGAAATGGTGGGAACAATCCCTACTTTGCAGGGCTCTTGTGAGATTTAAATCAAGTAGCCCATGGAAAGGCAGCTAGTAAGGGGTATGTGGTGTTAAAGGGCTCCTAACAACCCCTCCCTAGCTTGCAAAGGGGAAAAAAAAAGGACACAGCCTGGCTAGAGGTTGGACAGGATGCCCTCCAGTCTGGTAGAGGCATTTCTGAGACACTGGGGGACAAGGGTCATGTTGTGGGTGGCGGGGGGCAAACCTTCCATTGATCAGAACAGAACAGTAGTGGACATATATCAGAAGCATTTCCTAGCTACCAGGCCTGCATCTAGTGCGTACTGCACATTATCTCCCAGAACCCTCCTTAGACCCTGTGAGCTCACCCTTCTTCCCTGTTAAAGAAGTTGAGAGACTTAGGGATGTATGGTAATCTGCCCAAGGCCACATGTTTAGTAAATGGCGGACACGGGACTCAAATCCATGCCTGCTTGATCCTAAAACCCACGCTCCTGGCTGCAGAGTTTTACATCATATCTGCGTATCACCACAGTGAACTGGATTAAAATGCCAGCTCTGCCACTTGGATGTGATGCTACCATGTCTCCTGGTCCTCATGAGGACCAAGTGTCAAAAACACACGTGAAGGACCTGTGCCTGGGGCCCAGCACTACTTGTCATTGGTGGTCCCCTCGCGCCCTCGTCTGGGTCTCCAAGAGGACATTCCCACAGCATTTGGGTCTTTTGAGGAAGCGTCTCAAAGCAAGTCTGCTGAAAAAGCAATTTTTTTTTTTTGCTGTAGCTGTGTGGATAGATTTTTAATATTTAATTAGGAAGACCTTCTGCTTGGAGAGAGGGCAGGACTTGTTATTAAATCCCCGCTGCTTGGTCTCCCTCACTTGCCCGTGGGATTATTCATTCATTTCCAGTCACACAATTTAATATTGCAACAGCTAATGGGGCGATGTTGATAATTTGTAAAACTGGTGGGTCCCAAGGCCATTGGAGAAGCGCCACGCCGGGGCCCGATTCCGGGGGCTACAGCAGATTCTCGGGAGACGAGGGTGCCGTCGAGCTTCCTGTTCATTATCTGCAACATTCATGCATGTCCTCTGAGATACCATGTGAAGGCCTTGAGGATGAGAAAGACCTTCACCACACAGTTTTCTCCTTGAGAAGTCAGGACCCTGGGACACCTGAACGCATTACAGGGTTTTGTGTTAAAATATGTACTTGGGATTTGTTTTAATCAGGCACAGTAAGACTTGCAGAAAGGGAGAGGACCCTCACAAGGGAAGAAGTCTATACTCAGGTCTCTACAAACAGGAGGCATGGCCATGCCACGTGGGGCCACACAGGGAAGCACCAGGGAGGTCAGGAGGCAGAGAGGAATGAGGGGGAGAGCATGGCCCAGAGCCTCGAAAGGGTGAGGCAGGATGAGTGTGCTGGGTAAGTTTAGGATTGGAGAGTTGGAATGATCTTGGCCATCTCTAGGCTGTAGGGGTGTCCCCAGCGGTCTGGTACCTGGCCCTGTGGTTATTTGGAGCAGAGGGAGCCTTGGTGTGTGAGAGCTAGAGAAGAGAGATGGGTGGGGTGTGGGCTCTGGATTGGTGGGTTTGTGAGCCAAAGGTCCACTTGCAGGGGAGTCATTTGCTATCTGTAGAAATTAGCCAGCTTGGGAGCTGCGGTCTCTCCAGGATCAAGATCCAGATGCCAGAATATCAAGAAAATGGAAAATAAGAAAATACAGTCAATAGAGTTTGGTTTTGCAGCTAGGTGTGGGCTCAAAATGCTTACTTTGAGGGGAGACTATGTGGCTCAGTCAGCTAAGTGTCTGCCTTCGGTTCAGGTCATGATCTTTTAGTTTGTGGGTTCAAGCCGTGTTGGGCTCTGCACTGACAGCTCAGAGCCTGGAGCCTGCTTCAGATTCTGTGTCTCCCTCTCTCTCTGCCCCTCCTCCACTTGTGTTCTCTCTCTCTCTCTCTCTCTCTCTCTCTCTCTCTCAATAAATAAATAAACTTAAAAAAATTAAAACAAACACAAACCAAAATGCCTACTTTAGATTTCTTAGCTGGAGCATGGGGCATGAACATCCCTTGGGCCCAAATGCTACACACTGAGCATCTTTCCCAAGGACTACTGGGAAACTCCAGCTTCCAGACTGTAGCCTCACTCTACCAATGGGTTATCTGCACAAACAGGCAGAAAGATCTTTGTAAAGCAGCCATTCACAGAGCACTTAACTGCGGAGTATCCAGGATGTGCCAGACACTTCGATGGGCAGTGTGAGTACAATGGTGAGCAAAGACAGGTGTGGTGCTGGCCCAGTGAGGTTACAATTTTGTGCATGGCGGACTTAACCTAAGAATCACAGACACACATATAAAATTGTAACTGGGAGATGCACTGCAAAAAGGGGGCTGTTTGGTGCTATGGATGGAGTGGCAGGGGCTCTGGTCCAGTGGAGGGAGTCTTCCCTGAGGCAGTGAAGGTGGGCCTGAAATCTGAAGGAGTGGGAACTTACTAGATGGGAAGGAAGGGATGTGTGTGTGTGTGTGTGTGTGTGTGTGTGTGTGAGTGAGAGAGAGAGAAAGAGAGAGACATTCTAAGTGTAGAGGCAAAGGGTGGGAGCTTTTCAGGAACCTCTAGTGTGGAGGCTCTGAAGAAGGAGAAAACAAGATGTTCAAAGGAAATACATCTGAACATGTCCCTTGCCTTAAAGCCTTCAATGGCTCCCCATTGCCTGAAGGAGAAAGGCCAGCCTCCTTAATAAGGCCTTCAAGGTCTTTTATGATCTGCTCCTTGCTTAGGTTTCCGAGTTTGTTGATTGCTTCTCTCCTCCAAGTTACCCAGCACCACACATACTCACTCTCTAGGAGTACTTGCTATTTCCCCAACCCGACTTCCTGGGTGACTTTCATACCTTTGCACATGCTCCGACTCCACCTAGCACTTGATTTCCTTCCCTTTGCTGCTTTATTTCCTGGGTTTCCTCCAAATCTATCCCATTACACTGCACTCTTCCAGTGGGCACTATTTAGACTATAGTGTGAATGACTCCTGCTGGAGTTGTACGGATCCATTATAAAATGTCACCTCAAGGGCTACTTCCTCTGAAATGGAAGTTTTTCCTTCTTTCCCAGGCAGCACCTGTATGGCAAGATCTCTCTCCTACAGCAGCCACTCCATTGCATGATAGATACAGAGGCCTTTCTGTCTCTCTTGACCATGGGCTCCTTAAAGGGATGGCAAATTCCTTTACTTGCATAACAAATGTCTGTTGAGCTCCTGTTCTGTGCCAGGTACTGTTCCAGGTGCCAGCAACATGGTCACAAAGAACTCAGGCAAGTCTCCTGTTCAGTGTGACTGACACATTAACTCAATAATCACACGCATGGATATGCAGTTATAATTGTCTTGAGTACTCAGATTAAGAGTGGGGGCAGTGTGAGGAAGAAAAACCAGAAGGAGCCTGGTCTGAGTTAGAGGGAGGGAAAGTCTGCACACATGGGAGCAGAGTGTAAAGATGAGAAAATGTAGGAGGAAGAGTGTCAGGGAGGAGGGACAGCGTGTGCAAGGACCAGGAGATGAGAACGAATTTGGTCTTTTGAGGAAGTAAGTGGAGGCCACGTGATGGAGCAGAATGGCCAACATGTCAGGTGAGATGGCTAACTGGTCAGACCAGTCAGCTTAGGGCTTTTATCTTTATTTTTTTTAATGCTTATTTATTTATTTTTGAGCAAGAGAGAGAATCTCAAACAGGCTCCACTCTCAGCATGGAGCCCAACATGGGGCTCGATCTCATGACCGTGGGATCATGACCTGAGCTGAAATTAAGAGTTGGATGCTCAAGACTGATCCACCCAGGCACCCCAGGATTTTATCTTTAAAGCAATGGGAAGGAGAAGTATCAAGTTTATAAATCCTCCAAGCCACAAACTCACCCAAGTGTCCATTAACATTCAAATAAACAGCAAATTGTTAGAATATTAACACAATGAAATGTTGCACAGTGATGTGAATGAGTTAACTACCATAGACGGCAAAATGCATCTGCACTGTTACAAGTCAGGAGAGCGGTTATCCTGGGGGACAGGTGACTGGGTTGGAGTGAAGAGGGACTTCTGGGGTGCTGTAATGGTCTCCGTCTCCTCGTCCTCGTCCTCTTCCTCCTCCTCCTTCTTCCTCTTCTCCTCCTTCTCCTCCTTCTTCTTCTTTTTTAAATCTGGGTATTGGTTACACAGTTTCTGGTGCATATTATTGTTCAATAAGAGGTTTTAGTTCTTGCTTGTTTTGTTGTGTTTGTTCATAGTAGATGCAGAAAGACTTGCTAGGAGACAGTTGCAACTGGCTGAGAGATGACATTGACTTTGAAGGAGACCAGTGAGCGGGCAGATTTCCAGTCTCTCCAGCAGATAGAGTCTACTAGACCTGCTGACGTAGGGGAGGGGAGCGTGACTGAAAGGGATCAGGAGGTGATGACGAAGATCTTCCAGGCTTGAGCAACTGGGTGGGTGTTGGAACTGGGTTGTACTGTGGGGAGGGTTGGGAGGTGGCTTTGTCACACCTCTCTCTACCTACTGGCAGGAGCAATGGTGTTGTTCCAGGGATGGGTCTGGTTAATCTGATGTACCTTTGGCTAAATTGTGCTGATGATCAGTGCTGGAAAAAGAGCTGGTTCCGCCCTTGCTTTCTACACATTTCACCTTCTTAGAATAGCTCACACTTATGCTCCAAATTCAACAGCTCTTGTGGCAGGGTTCATGGATGTTTGTCAAATGGATGGAAGATATTTGTTCTCTTTGTAGGTACTATGCCAGGTATGTGCTTGGGCACACAGGGGTAATAGCTTCAGATGTTTCTCATGATTCTAGATGTTGAGAGGCGAGAAAGGGGCATTTAAAGAGAGTCTCTCAGTGCAGGTTGCTGTGCCCAGTGACTTTTTTACCCTGGAGCATATACCCCTTAAATAACCTCGCCAGGATTATTTTACAGATACCCATCATTATGCCTTGGTTATTAGTCATCGAGTAACAAAGCTGGGATTTGAACGTTGTGTTTTATTTTGCCGTGCTGACTCTGTCCGATCAAAGATGAAGGTCAGGGATCAGTGAGTCTCACAGGGTGAGGGAGACCACCTTCCCGTCTGAGTCTCCACGATGTCAGGAGGGAACCCTATCACTTAGGAAGTGCTTGGAGATCTCCATAAGAGGGCAGCTCTGAGATTGTGTTTTGCCATTTTTAAAAAACATTTACCCATGATGTCTCTTTATAGGATAATAAAAATGAACCATCTGTGGTTCATTGGGAAACATGTCTCTGGCTTATTAAAAATATATGAATTTTTATTTTAAGATGGGATGGCCATATTATTCAAAATTGTAAGCCAAAATGTATTATCTATTATTAATTTATTTTTAATAGACATCTTTCTTATAGATTAGCATTCTAATTACTTCTGAAAAAGTGGGCAGCAGCGAGGCGAGGTTTCCAATTAAAATTGTCCTGAAGATAAATGGAGGGCTCGGGCTGAGAGACTTCACACTTCTCCCCGTCCGTCGGAGGACAGTCACATCTGTCACCAAAGAGGGGCCAGGCCAGGCTGGCTGTGCTAGATCTGCCCCAAGAGTTTGAGGTTCTCCTCAGGAGTGAGCAGGGCAGCTTCCCCTGGTGCTTTCTGGAAGGGGCTGCACAGGTGAAGGAGAAGGCCATGGGGAGAGCCACCTCCAGCTCTCTGTTGCCTTCCCGCCTCTCAGCTGCCTGCCCTTCCTAAGGCCCCAAACAGCCCGCTTGTTCCTTTCCAGGCAAAACCCAAAAGTGCCTGCTGTAGTCACTAGAGCTCACCTTATATGACAGGCGAGTGTGTGGGCTCTTTCAAACCCTTATGTGATGGGTTTGAATGCATTTACAGGTTTAAAAAAATTTTTTAATGTTTATTTACTTTTGAGAGAGACAGAGACAAGAGTGTGAGTGGGTAAGGGGCAGAGAGAGAGGGAGACACAGAATCTGAAGCAGGTTCCAAGTTCTGAGCTGTCAGCACAGAGCCCAATGCAGGACTCAAACTCACGAATGGTGAGATCATGACCTGAGCCGAAGATGGGTGCTTAACCAACTGAGCCACCCAGGCGCCCCCGCATTTATAGTGTGATTGAAGCTCAGTTGCATCACTTCCAATCAGGTCACATTGATGACAAGTTTTCTGCTGTCAGATATTTGGCTCTGTCAGCTGGAGATGTGGAAAGGGTTCGATGCTGTGCAGAGGGAGTGTGGCTTGAATCCCATATCTGTCACACACTCATTGTGTGACTTCCACAATTTCATGGTCTTCCCCTTAATAGTTCCTTGTTTGTGAAGGATGCTCACTTCTTAGCATCTTCCCGGGGATTCGGTGAGCACCCGCAAATGTGCATTTAGTGGGTGTGCAACATGTGTGTCTCCTGCCTTTCCTGTTCCTGTCCATGTCTGTGTGTGGACTGGCAAGAAGAGCTCTGGGTCACTCTGCTGGGTGTCAGTCTGGCTCCACGTTCATGGGACAATGTGTAGGAGGGTTGGCCCTCCTCAGGAAGGCCAGCCCAGGGCAAAGGACACTGGACAACATCCCTCTACCCCCTGGTTCAGTGTTCTTTGCTGGGCTGGGCATGTCTGTTCTCTGGGCTCCAATTCCTTCTGTAGTGAAAGAGGTGGGGTGGACAGGGATGCCCTGTTTCCACTTTTAGCCTTGCCAGCTCTCTCTAGTTTTAGTTTATTAATCAGTTATGGATCTAGTCTTCAGAAACCCCTCCAAAGTCACCTTGAACCTATGCTATTTTCCGTTTATATTCATTTTCTCTCAAGATGCTGAGTTTTATTAACTTTATTACTTTCAGGTAAGTCAGAGTTCTTTTCATCAGTCTAGTTTACTTCTTTTAACCTTCTAAGTTTAGTGTATTTTAGATTTTCTCCACATTCTTGAGTTGTTTCAAGCATATAAGCATGCCCGTGCTCTCCATATTCAGACTGTAGGAAAAAAGTGTGTAGCAAAGAAGAGTAATGAATTTCTACTGTATGAAGATACGGTGAGTGCTTTCACATTTGTGAATCTCCTTTTTTCTTCTGAGAAATCCAGGGAGGTGATGTGTATCCCCAGTTTGCCACTGGACAAGCTAAGACTCAGAATGCTTGTGTGACTCTCCTGGGGTCCCACAGGGAGGAAGGGGTGGTTTTTGGGTCTGAAGCCAGATCTTTCTGTAATGTAACATTGCAGTGTTGTAGTGTTGTGCCCAGCTTCTTTCTGCCTTCCTTCTCCGCTTTATACATGGAAGCGATAGAAGTTATTATTCCCAGAGTTTCTCAGCACCAACTCTTTGCTTCTTCAGATGTGCAGGAATTGTTAAAAGCCTCCCTATCTTGTCTCAAATGGCTTGGGGAAGCCTTGGAGTGCAGACTCGATAGGAAGGGGTCTCCAGGGCTCCCATCCAGCAGCTTGCTTCTTTCCTGTTGCACTTGACCTAGGAGGGATCTTAGGATAAAAGTGCTGTGATTGCCTCAACTTAATTCAGACCCGGCCAAGAAGCAGTCTGCGCACTTAACACCATGCATGTTTAATTGCATCTGGCCGATGAGTGCGTTGCATGCTTGGGTATCTTCCGTGGTTCTTGGGGAAAATTGAGGGCATGTATATCAAGCAATTTTTGAATTATGTCTCTATTAGCATCTGTGAATGTCTCCCTGGGGAAGCCAGGAAATCTCTATTAGCAGAGCAGTTTAAAATAGGATTGGAGGAAGCAGGAGGGGAATATCCCATTGGGAACAATAATTATAAACAGCACTTTCATGTAAACAGGTCTTAATGTGTTTTCTATATTGAATTCCTGAGAGTGAGACTCTTGGGTGGTGCCTCAGCGCCCCCTCCAGGGCAGCACCCCTGCAGTGCTGGAAACTTAAGTAGGAGGCTTAGTGGGTCCCTTTGCCTCCCAGGGCACCAGAATCTTCTCAGACCATGGCAATGCTGAGTTGTAGGCAATGTGATAATAAAGCCATTGTTGTGTGACCTTGGGCAAGTCAATTCCTCCCTTTGGGCCCTTGTGGGGGAATTTATAAAGTGTTAGCACTGAGCCAGATGCTGTCATACAATTCACTTCAATTAGTCTTCCCAATATCCTGCAAGGTGGCTTATATTATCCCATTTTGCAGATTAGGAAACTCCGTCTCATGGGAGTTAAGAACCTTGTGCAAAGTCATTAGTCAGCAAATGGCAGAAGTGGGGTTTAAATTCTGGCTTCTGATTCCAATTCCAAGGTTATTTCCATGACACCAGATCATTTCCATGACTTTTAGGGTCTTGTCCAGCTGAACGTTCTATGAAATATACCTGTTTGTTAGCAGATGCTTGGTGATCTCATCTTGACTTTTGCAATATTTCCTCAACTTATTTAGACCTTGGCAGCCACAGGGACAGATATATTTCTTGTTAACTCTATGTTTTATGGCTGCTGCTGGTTTCTGAGTTCTAGGGGTATGGCTCAGGCCAGTGCGCCCATTTGATATCCTAACTGAGGCTTGGTTGTCATGGTGATGGTGGTCTAGAGAAATAGAGCCCTGGCTGGGTCATAGCCCTCTGTCTACCTTAAAAGCTAGTACATCATGTGTCTTCGTGTGAAATCATGAGATCATAAAAACTTCAAGTTTGAATGGATCTTAAATGTTAGCAGTGGTTTTCAAACTCCGATTAAGGCAAGAACTTCTTTAATCAAAAGCAATTTTTGAGGCTAAGTAAAATAGATGAAAGCAATTAGATGCTGGGGATAACGAGGGAAAGCAAGAGAATTTTTTTTTTCCTTCCCTAAGGAAGGTGTGCCTTCTGGAAATTTTATAGATCAGCATTTGGAAACCACTGATCTAATTCAACCCACTCATTTTATGGTTGGCTGAGGTAAACCTAGAGAGGAACATGGATGTGCCCAAGGGACAAGGCTGAGGCTGTAGTCCAGGTCTAGAACATGCTGCCTGGGGCTCTTTCAGGAACACAGAAGTAGCAATGAGGTGTCCAGGGTTGGGCTTGAAAGTGTTCTCAAGCATGAGCAGGGATGGCCACAAATTTGTACATTAATCCATTCATTCACCAGCTACTGACTATCTAGTTGTCAAGTAGGAGAGCTTGCTCTATTCTTGGAATATTCTCTGAAATATCAGGGGCTTACCCCCAGGGCAGGCTAGAGGGGGAATAGCAAGCTTGTCAATAATTAGAATGTGTATTAGGAAGGGAATGCAGAGGTTGGGAGAAGGAGCCAGGCTGTGGAGGAGAGCGAAGGCCCACTGGAGGGGAGCAAAAAATAACTGTGTGGTGTGGGATGTGGAGTCCTTGCTGGTGAAGTTGGAAGGCTTGGTCTTGGGCCCCAAATGCATTCCAAGGTGTGAGGAAGCTTTGAAGGTGAACCTCTGGGTTTGTCATTCATTAGTTACTTGTTCACTCATTCAACACTTCTTGAGCCTCTAGGACATGTTGGGCACCGTGAGGGGCAAAAGGAGTATGTGGTGAACAGGACAGACATACTCCCTCTCTTCACAGACAGCCCCTCCTCACGTCTCCTCTTTGTCATCAGGATAAAGGCATTTGTTCTTTCATTTATTCAACAAATGTACGTTCTTGATGCCAGAAATAACTTCTCTCAAAGCTCATTCCCTCAGCGGGCACAGCTTAGAGTGTCTCGTGAGGGAAAATGTCACCCCAACCATGCTCTCTCTAGTTTTTAAAATAAGCAAATGTGAAAGCAGGTGATAGCCTAAAGTCAGTATACTATGTTAGTACCATCATTTAAAAAAAACACACAGATCCACAGACAGGATGACTGCCTAAGCTAAGTGGGGATCTGTTTTTCAGGGATATTTGGAGCCTAATCAGAGCACAGAAAGGTATGTTTTGATGGAGATGGATTAAAAGCTGGGAAGTCAGGAGAGGATGCACAGAAAGCCCAGCCCAAGTGGGCATCCCAGTGGATGGGCCTGAGTAGAGAGAGGTTGAGAGCCTGGGGCTGGAGAGAGAGAAGATGGAGGGGTGGAGGGCAATGTGCGGAGAGGAAGGGTGAAGGTAGAGAGGAGGAACCTAGGAACAGCTTTGACTTTTTCGCCTTTGAATATTGCCTTGATGGAAATAAAGGAACAATACTGTTGTGCTCACTTATTTCAAGGGCAAGAGATCAGTGGAGTACCGTGCTGAACAGACTACACGGGGACTATGTGTGTGCCATTGAACTCTTACTTCAGAGAGCCTCAGGTGCCCAGCCGGAGAAATGCCTGAGGAGGAAGTAATGAGACACACTGCCCTTTACAGGCAGGTTTGTGGCCCTGGAGACAAAGGCTGGGTTCTTCCCTGGGGCTGGTTTGGCCAGGGGGGTAGGAGGGTGGTGGAGTTCTGGCTACAGCTCAGGTGCAAAGTGGGCTCCTAGAACTTTCTTTCACTGCACACTGCTCTAGAGATTGGAGTACAAAGAGCAGTTGGTAAGCCGTTAATAAGCTAAGCAGACTCCTAAAAGCAGATGGTTATAGACTGGAACTCACTCGACACCCAATGAAGCACAAAGGATCAAGTCCTCACCTGAGCATGAGTTGAATCTGCTTCCTGTGGCTGCCTCGCTCCCTTTCTCACTCTTGCTTCTTCACCTTCTCCCCTGTTCTGCCCATTTCTCTCTTCCTTCCTCTCTGCCCCTCACCTTCCTATCTTGTCTCTCCCATTCTCCCTTCTCTCCAGTTTCTTCTGGGGTTGAAAAGAGGAGACTTTCTAAGCAGGTGCAGTTTATTCCGTAAGTACATGTTATATTCACTTTTCTTAATGTAAAATCAGGTGGTGATCCTCCTGGGTCAGTGCCAGGAATCTGAGCACTGGTGTCACAGCAGTACTCGGCCCTGGGGATAATGTGGGACTGGGATGGCAGGCAAACTGTCACTTTGTTTGTATGGCAGGGGATTTTTTTTTAAGTTTACTTATTTATTTTGAGAGAGAGAGCACATGAGCATACATACACATGCACGAGCACCAACACAAGCAGGGGAGGGTCAGAGCGGGGGGAGAGGGAGAATCCAAGCAGACTCTGCACTGTCAGGGCAGAGCCCGACTTGGGGCTTGAACTCATAAACTGTCAGATCAGGACCCAAGCTGAAATCAAGACCTGAGCTGGGTGGCCACAGAGCCAGAAAATTTCTCTTTCTCTAAAAAGCCTCAAGCCAGTCAGAGGTAGTTGCTTTGATTTGTATGTGGTCCTCACTTTTTCTCAAAATCTATGCCCTTGGATAGGAAAAGATATTTAAAAATGCTGATCAGGTTTGCTATGACAGACTTCATGCCTCCAGTATTCTATACCAGCAAAACCAGTGTGTCTTTGTGCTGGATTTTAGATTTTCCCAGCTGCAGGGTGTGTTTGGGGGAGAAGGTGGGCAGTAGCAGAGTGGCACCTGGGGTCAGTCTCATGTTATTGGTCAGGTTGGGGGGAGGTCTTCAGGCTGTGGCTGAGTGAAGGCGTGGCTTTCTAAACACGGACAGCTCCGGATATCCCTGTAGCTTCCCAAGGACTGGAATGCTTTCTTTCTTTCTTTTTCTTAATGTTTATTCATTCATTTATTTATTTATTTTGAAAGAGAGAGAGAGAGCAAGGGATGGACAGAGAGAGATGGAGACACTAAATACGAAGCAGGCTCCAGGCTCCCAGCTGTCAACACAGAGCCCAATGTGGAGCTTGAACCCACAAACCACAAGATCATGACCTGAGCTGAAGTCAGACGCTTAGCCCACTGAGGCACCCAGGCGCCCCTGGGATAGTTTCTGAACACAGAATGCATTCTCCTGATGCAGAATGCATATCTGTCCTCTTGCTGCTCGTACAAGTAGAAAGTTTTAGATACAAAACTTGGAGCTCGCTCAGAGCAGGAGATAGGATTGTCCTTATGGGGGATAAGAGGCCTGAGGAAAACCCTTCCAGTTACTTTGAAAGATGTTTTCGGGACATCATAAACCTTGGCAATGTAAAAATGATAATATAATTAACAGATTTGGTAGGTAGAGGGAAAGACAGGAGAAATAGAGGGAGTAACAGTGTCCTTGTCTTCTGATATTTCAGAGAAGGTGCCTCCAAGCCAATATTGAAGGATTCAAGATTGATTTTTGGATGAAGAAGATAAAGAATTAAGAACACCATTTAAAGTATAACAATATATCCAGGAGCATTACAAATAACCAGCTCTGGAGGTAGAAAGAGGAAAAAGAGAAGGGAAGTTTGAGGCTAAGGCTATAGAGGAGTAAGCTATTTGTCTTCTTTGATTTACTCAGTGGTGGAAGGGTATATGACCTCTGGCTATATATCCCTAGGTGTCCCCAAGGCCATGCTCCTTTAACATTTTTTTATGTTTATTTATTTATTTATCTATTTTTAAATTTTATGGTTTTTTAAATTTATTTTTGAGAGACAGAGAGAGACAGTGTGAGCAGGGGAGGGTCAGAGAGAGAGGGAGATAGAGAATCTGAAGCAGGCTCCAGGCTCTGAGTTAGCTGTCAGCACAGAGCCTGACATGGGGCTTGAACCCATGAGCCTTGAGATCATAACCTGAGCTGAAGCCAGACGCTCAACTGACTAAGCCACCTAGGCGCCCCTGTTTATTTATTTTTGAGAGAGAAAGAGAAAGAGATGGGAGGGGCAGAGAGAGAGGGAGACACAGAATCTGAAGGAGGCTCCAGGCTCTTAGCTGTCAGCACAGAGCCTGACGTGGGGCTCGAACTCATGATCCATGAGATCGCGACCTGAGCCGAAGTCAGATGCTGAGCTAACTGAGCCCCGTAGGCGTCCCTGCCATGCTCCTTTTAAAGGCTCTGAGGAGAATCCATTCCTGACCTCGTCCAGCTTCTCATGCTGCCAGTGCTCCCTGCCTTGTGGCCCTCGCTCCAATCCCTGCTCCCAACTTCACATCACCATCTTCTCTTCTGTGTCTGGTCTCTGCCTGCCTCTCTAGGACTTATGATGACATGTACAACCTACCCAGATAATTCAAGATAGTCCCCTCATCTCAAGACCCTTAACCTAATCCCATCTGCAAAGAACCTTTTTCCTTATAAGGTGACATTCATAAGTTCTAGGGACGAGGACAGGATGTCTGAGGTAGCCATGATTCAGCCCATTGCAATCTAACTGGGTTAGGTTATGACTACTTTGCTAAGAGGAGAGATACAAATATTCAATGAGCAGAAACAGTGATATTCCCAATGCTCCAGACATAGTTTAATTACAAATTTTCCTGCATTTGGACAATAGAAAGTGTTCTGTAGCAGGACTCAGAAAAGTTGAATTGAGTCCTGAAATTGTTACTTTATAACCATGTGGCCTTGAAGTCAAAGCCTCAGAACTTCACTTCTTTAAAAACTATAAAATTAGGGGTGCCTGGGTGGCTCAGTCGGTTAAGCGTCCAGCTTCGGCTCAGGGCATGATCTTGCGATTTGTGGGTTCGAGCCCTGCATCGGGCTCTGTGCTGACAGCTCAGAGCCTGGAGCCTGGTTCAGATTCTGTACCTACCTCTCTCTCTGACCCTTCCCTGCACGAGCTGCCTCTCTCTGTCTCTCAAAAATAAGTAAAAAACAAAAAAATTTTTTTAAACTATAAAATTAGTTCAATAGCACTATAAGATCTTCACATCTCACAAGATTTCTCTGCTGTCCAAGTTAAACACTCGATGGACAATGGGT
This sequence comes from Suricata suricatta, assembly GCF_006229205.1. Classification (NCBI taxonomy): domain Eukaryota; kingdom Metazoa; phylum Chordata; class Mammalia; order Carnivora; family Herpestidae; genus Suricata; species Suricata suricatta. Next base: position 89,665,494 of record NC_043705.1, read on the forward strand.
CCCTAAGCTATAAAGTACTATACAGGCACTAAGTCCATAAGAAATCATTAAAGCCGCTTCTATGTACATAGTTGGCTTCATATAAACTACATTTCAAATCTTTTGCCATCAAGCAGATCCAGCAAGCATTACTTGGAGTAATACTACATGTTTCACACAATTCAGAGTGCGCAGAAAGACAAAGAATCCAATATACACACCTGGATTCTCATGGTTTCCCGGAGTTTGCGAAGTTTTTACTAGTACTCTTATTTTCTGTGGTGGTTTTCAAAGCCACTGACCTTCCTAATTCTATAAACAAGCTATGGTTAGAGATATGGCAAAATTACCTTAGGTTTAGATAGGTTTAAGATATGGCAGCAGGAGGATGGGGTTTGAGAAACACTGATGGGCGCCTCACAGTTACAGTTATGCTTTGGCCAGCAACAGGAGGTCACTGCTGAAGTTACTGTAGCAGGTGCCAGCAGACACGACACTTTGGGGAAAGGGGTCTCCCATCTGGTAGGGTGAAGGTGCCTCAGGCTGGCCCAGTGAGCCCCAGGTGAGAGAGGCAGAGAATTAACAGGTAATGGTCTCTGAATTTTGTGGGGGGGCTGCATTACTTGTCTGTCACCCCACACCCTGACCCGATCTTCTCTCGGCAGCCGCTGCTGTCCTCACTTTGGAGGAACAGGAGAGGAGTCTGACTGATCTGCAGGATGGCAATGAGGGCTGGGCATGCACGGTGACGTGGCGTATGAGTGGGAAGTCTCCCCAGTGTTTCTACTGTGGAAGTCTCATTGGCAACTTCCAAATCCAAAGGGAAGGGCCTGATGGACTTGGGTTTTGTTTCTGTTCTCTGATGAGTAGTGTATTCATTTGATTGGCATGATCTCAAGGCTGAAAAAGAATTGAGCTTTAATGAAGTACCTGCTATGGGACAGATAATATGCTTGGTATTTCCCCATGTGACATTTTGTCTAATCCTTACAACAGCAATATGCAGCATTACTACTATTGTTATGAGGGGAGTTGATGTTGAAGAGATGTTGAAAGTCGTAAACCCCAGAATGTGACCTTGTGAATGTGATCTTATTGGAAATTGGATCTTTGCAGATGTAATCAAGTTAAGATGAGGTCATTAGGGGGGTCCTAATACAATATGCCTGCTGTCTTATAGGAAGAGGGAAGTGCTGAGGGAAGAAGAGACATATGGGGCGAAGATGGCCGTGTGCAGGTGGAGACAGATTGCAGTGACAGCGACACAAGGCTGGGAACACCTGGGGTTACCAGAAACCGGAAGAGGCCAGGGGTATTCTCCTCTAGAGGCTTAGAGGGAGCATAGCCTGGCCAACTCCTTGCTTCTGGGTTTCTAGCCTCCAGGACTGTGAAAGAATGTGTTTCTGTTGTTCTGAGGCACCTGCTTTGAAGTAATTTGTTACCGTAGCCCTAGGAAATGAACACAACCCCTGTCCTCAGGTCTCCATTTTTACAAGTGAGGAAAGTGAAAGCTGGGGAAGAAAAGGGACTTGCCCAAGGTCACACCACTGATAAATGGCACATCCAGGGCTGGAACAGGGCTCTTTTGATTCTAGGCCCAGTAGTTATACCATCCTAAAATCACTAGTGGAAAAGAGAATAAGATGAAGCCCTAGGAAAGACTACCGACAGGTTCTTCAGAATTGCTCCCATGCTCTGTTTAGAACGGCTGCATCACATTGGTCCCCATGTACTTTATAGGAGGTGGTATTCTCCTCTTGGTACTCAAATGAGTGACCAGAATTTCCCATGTCACATGCACTTTAAACATGGCCTTATGGACTGTGTAGTGTAAACTTCATGACAGACCACAGACGCCATCTTACTTGTTGAGCCACTGTATACAGGATGGAGGGCAAAATTTTAGAGACAAATATCTCCACCTAATTATTGCTGTGTTTTTGGAAAATTTATGTAATTTCTCTAAACTTACCTTCTTTTTCTTTATATAAAAGGGACAATGATATCCACTTTCCAGTGTTATTTAATCTTTTTCCTTAGAGGATTATTTCGAGGGTTACATTAGCTCATGTATATAGAAGCACCTGGCACTTTATCTGGGACATTGTAGGTGCTGACTAAATGCTAATCTTTTCCTTCACCTAGGGTTCCTGCAGGTGGTCTTAAATATATGCTCTCTACATTTCACCCCGATCCCCTCATTACTATAACATTAGATGACTAATTGATATCTTCCGTGGAAATAACACCAAAAGCTGTAATATTGAGAAGCAAAAGCAGGGGAAGGGAGATGGATATGCCTGGGTGCGGAAAGAAGAGCAGGGTACTACTTGCCATGGCACCTTTAGTCTTATAAGGAAGCTTCTCCAGAACTTTCTCTTACATTAATTTGCAATTTCAGCGGGTATCTGCTTTGAAGCCTGGAAGAAGGATGAAACAGGGTTTTGGGATCTGGTGAGAACAGGGGCTTTGCTCCATGTGATGGGCTGGCAGGCTGAGTGGGGAGCGCATATAAGCGGCAGAGCCTAAAAGAGTTCTTACGTGCACAGAGAACTGTCCTTCCAGACTGTTCGGTTTCAGGTGGTTTTTAAGAAAGAAAGAAGTTTTGTGAATGTGCTTCAGCTTCCAAAATCTCAAGGAAACACAATCATGGATGGTAGAGTGATGGATTCCCTAAATTATAGCTGCCGCCTAGTATGCAGGCCTGGCGTAGAGGGCAGATAAAGTGAAGCTGGTCTTGTTGAAGCAGGGATGCAGGGCCCAGGGTCTGCCTTACTGTGCCCGGCACAAAGCTGAAAACAAGGAAACGTTTGGGTCGTTTCAGAATGCCATGAAACAGAGAATGCAAATTATCAATATTCTCATAAGGGAATTGAGATCCAGATAAAACATGACTTGACCAAGATTAAATGGAGACTGATCCTTGAGAAGAGCCAGTCTCTTGACTGCTCGTCCGGAGCTCATCCAACCACATCATCCTGCATTCAGGCTCTGGTCTACCTCAGCTTTGGTTGGTATTTCAGCTAGTCCTTTGTCTACAAATATATTTCATTATTATGTATAGTTACGGCATATGACGCTTCTTGAAAGAGAAATTCTGTCTACATTAATCCGATCCAGTTATGGAAGAATGTACATCAAATACACATTGTATATACATTGAATATAAATTACTGGAGGTTGGTTTTGTTTAACGTGTTGCTCATCAACATTGGAATTGTTCCAGAAGTCTAATTTTATGTGATAAAAATTATATAAACAACTTGTGTCCTATTTGGGACAAAATCTCCTAAGGAGGAAGAAAATACTCTTCATTTCTTGAGCTCCTTTAACTTTCAAAACCAAACCACTAACTTTCTAGTCAGAAACAGCATAGTTAACCTGAATTTCAGACTACATTCTCATTACCCAATGGAAGCTAAAGTCACAGCTAATGAGGTGATTTTAGGGTAAGGATTCTTATGAGGTTCAGGATGAAGTTGGTGGGGGAAAGAAGGGAAGGAACTGACATTTGCTAATGATCAGCATTTCACAAAAGTTTTAAACACTGTAATCTTCCCACCTACTTCTTAAAGTTCATCAACATAATGCCTTCTAAAAGTCATTGGTTTCTACCAACAACGTAGCTATCAGACACTCTGAGAGAGGACTGTGAGGTTCTGTGCGATTCTCACCCAGCTGGGAATCCACCGAGACTCACACGCACACTCACGGGGCAGGAAGTACCCCACCCCCCGCCCCGCCCCCCGCCCCTAGCCTTCCACGCACCAGGTTTCTGCACCCGGAACAGAGCCCCATTCCTGGGGCGACCCTAGCACCGCGTGGGGCCAGGGGGCTCGAATTTAGCAGGGCTTTTGCAAAGCTCTCAGGTCTAGGCGATACTTCTGTGCGTTACTCCGAACAACCTAAGCTTAAAAAGTAAAACACCACATGCTTATAAAATAGGGAAGCGCAAGAGTTCACTTACCATCTGACAAGTCAATCAGCCCGAGGTAGTGCAAAAGTTTCAGAGAGGAGCACAGGACCACCACTATTCCCAGTGTTTGAAGTCCCTCGGACTCGCCCTCCGCCCACATCCTGCCGGGTC